>NW_006263473.1:1329581-1336298 GCF_000469605.1 Apis dorsata
GTATATGTTGCAAAGAAAACTGTGTGATGTGATAACGTTAAAAAAAGGAAATGTTTAGAATAAGGATATAATAAATATTCATATATGCAAATCGGTATAAAATTGGAATATGCGAGTGTTTATTCCTATATTTGTTATAAATGGAATAATAATAAAATAATTAATATTGGCAAATGCGATTTGGAATAATGGGAATGAAATTACCGATGCAATTTTATCGACGCTTTTACGGCTCGCTTGAGGCGACTTTCTATTAAAATTTCTATTAGAAAACAAAGTATATTATAGTCAATAACTAGTAGAAGAAGTAAAATTGTTAATTTGAAAAAAAAGATTCTTCTCAATCCCCTGCATCCTCTGCATATTTATGAATATACGAATACATTTCATTTTATACAGTTGCAGGAATTACATAAGCCATCAAAAATTTCCACATCGTTGGATATACTTCCTTCGTTTCTTTCTTGTTCCTTCTTCTTTCATTATCCTCTTTCACCGCAAAGAATAATATATCTCTCTTGTTTATTATTTACCGTTTACTCGAAAAATAACGATAATGACGAGTTTAATTAAACTCTCCGCCCTTTGGTGGAAGAAAAAAATGAAGGGATTATCATTGAAGAAGCATTCAGAAATGTTTTCACGTAAACGAGACGAGTTTCTTAGATCCCCCTTCTGAATAAGACCCGGGGAGAAATGTAAAGGAATGGAATTGGAGCAAAGAGCAAACGATACGCAGGGGAAACATAAGCTGCAAACCTATACTCTTTGATTGTTCATTATAACGTTATTCGTCGGGGAACTTGTCGCAAGATATGACTTTTAAGAAAAGAAGAAAAGAAGAAATAATATATTTAGAATAAATAATTGAAATAAATTTAACAACAAGACAAACATCCATTAATAACGCATTGCATTATTCGTTACAGAAACAAAAGCATCTCACGAAAATTAATAATCGCAATAATTTCTAAAAACGCGATATAATGGAATCTCTTCATATTCTTCACATTTGTTTTGACAAGGAATCCAATATTCATTCCCTCCAAAAAAAAATCCACTTAAATTTAATAAATGTTATTTAATCGAGTCTCGATTCAAGACCGATCCTTTCTCCTTTCTCCTTCTTCGATTCTTATTTAAAAAAAAGGAAATTAATTCTATTTCATTTTTCAGGAACGAATTAACAAGCGAATACAGAATATTCGTAGCGTCGCCATTACGTTTCCCTGTAGTGGGATTCGTCGCGGCAAGGGATTACAGTTTTTATTCGAAACGACAAGAAGCGAGGAATCTGGAAAGGTTTAAACACGGGGCAAGGCTTCGAGCGACACCGGTGAACCGCTCAAAGACGCGAAAGACGGACGGAAACAGGAAGGTAGACATTGTGACTAAGCGTCAACGACAGTAGAAATACCGGTTACGCGGCTGACCGTGGAACATGCACGATAAAATCCCTGCCGGCTTAACGACCCAGACGCGTTTCGCCATGCCGCAGACCCAGCTTCAATTCCACCCCTCGAGTCTGTGTGGCCGACGAATAAGGCGGGAAAAACGTTTTTACGCGACGCTGAAAAACTCGCGCACTTCCCTCTTCCACTTTCTTCCGAGATTTTCCGTTGAAAGGAATAATCCTCACCTCTTCCAGTTGGCGATGCCTCTCTGTGATTTTTTGATTTTGTGCTTTTATCCAGGATGCGGAGAAGGAGGGAGGGAGGGGGGATGTTACTTTGTGATTTTTCAGACGTGCGAGAGATTATTATCTCTTTTGATTTTCCGATTTTTTTTTTTAGAGTGTAAAAAATATTACTTTGTTGATTTCTTGATTTTTGAGATTTTATTGGATTATTATCTTTTTTTTATTTTGTGATTTTATGCTATTTTTTAATTAGTTTTTGAGGTTTTTAAAGTACAAATAACATAATTTTACATTTCATATTTTTCTCGTTTCTCTTCTCTTCAATTTTTTTTCAATTTTGAATCAATTATAATCCTCTCTAACAAATATATTCTTAAAAGAATTTCGTCATTTCTTTCTTATCATCTTTATTCCTCTCATCTCTCTCCAGCTTGAAATTTTAAAATAAAATATCTATCTACAGAATAAAATTTTTCCCCCTGGGAAACATTTTCATTGACGTGGAGAGAAACGATTAAAATTCCATCGTGCGATAAAATAATATTCGATTTTTAAAAACTTCAAAATAGGAAGTGAAGAGTAAAGGTGAGGATGAGGTTGTTGATGATTCTTCGTCGGACCTGCAATTCGTCTTGTACGTGATTAATTTGATCGAACGGGTAAGGGAGAGATAAAGAGCCATCCATCAACAAGCACAAGCAGCGTCAAGCTTGCTTCCTCAAATATTAACACAATGGCAACATGGAGCGTTCGGTGCGGCAACAAGCCCCGTGCTTTCCACCTCGTGAACCGGAAGGGCGAGAAACAAGACAGAAAGGAAGTTGAGTTGCTGCGTAACGGATGCCTATAGTTAACCGATATAGTCAGACGCGTCATATACTTGCGTTTTTCACTCGTCAATTTCACAAATTTGACAGCGTGAATTTGACACGATTTTAACTGATACTACGATAATATTATTTTTATTTTAAAGAAAACAACTATTCATTATTATTACTTCAACGCAAGTGTCGATGACTTGTTTCAATCATTATTATGAATGTGACAAATTTGTAGAAAATTAATTTTTCTTTTGTCTTATCACAACTCAATTTTTCATTATCCGTAATTATTTCGGAATAAAACAATTTCATTGAAATATTCAATTTCGAAATATCGAATTGAACGAGAAAGGAACGAGACAAACAAACAAAACTCTCATCCCAAGATCTATTTCGAATGTTTACGATCGGAAATTCATTTCGAAAATTTCAAATTCCAAATTCCATCGCACAAACGAGCCGAAAATAACCGATTAAATATAAACAGTAGTGGCAATTACTCGGAACAACTCTGCCCCCCTTCTCTCCCGTTTCAAGAGATACCAAAAACCGCAAACGATTTAAATTGTAATCCGGAACACCGGATGGAAATTTGCTCGTTGAAGAGAGGGGAGAGGGTGGTGGAGCAACAGAGGGAACTTGGACAGCTGCAGTGAAAGTACCTCGGCTCAAGAGATTCGTGTTTGCTCGTAAGCCTCTGCAAGACCGTTTGCGGTCAGCTGCGGAAACGACGAAAACTCGGCAAAGCTCCCTTCGAAAATAAAATTCGACCGAAGAGAACCAACCCCTCGAAATCCTTCTCAGAGATCCGGCTCAGGGAATTTCCGCGTCCCTTGTTGTTCAGCCTTGATACTCTGGCGAGATTCGTTTTTTTTTCGAGTAATTGTATCGATAAGGTTTAAATCGATAAGATCTTATTATCATTATTGAACAAAAATCTGTGATAGAATGGAAAGTTGGTAACGTAAAAATATATATATATCTTTTGTGTGATATTTTTAAATATATAATCTTTTTTTTTTAAGTTTCTTGTTTTTCTTCGCTTTTATTAGATATCTTCACGAAGAAATATAGATATTTGTGATTCTTCGTGTAAAAAAAGAAAAGTAATTTTTTTTAAATTTTTTAAATGAGGAATTTTTAGTTAAGTTAGTTAAGGAATCTCGGAAAAATGTTGGAACAGAGAAATTGTTTGTGCATATTTTTCGTGAAAAAATTTTCAGAAAATAATGCTACTACGTTGAGATAAAAATTTATTTCTCTTTCTTATACCGAAAATACACTTACGCAAGAAAATACCGCATTTCATATTATTTTATGAATAAAAAAATTCTCGTGAACGATAATATAATATTCTTTATGTGTTTTAGGTCTCGCAATTATCCGAAATAAAATACCGAATATTGAATTAATTTATCTGTCGAATACAAAAATAAAAAATTTAAACAAAATTATTGAACTAAATCAGATAAAAATTTATTTTCATATTGAAATGTGGAAGAAAAAAAAATTAAAATTGTTATATTTTCTATGATCAAAAAAAACGTGGATCGTTAAAATGCGAAGGAAGAAGGGAATAGAGATACGAGCAAAATCTATCTACGATCCTCACACGCAACATCATTGTATCTGGAGAACTCTCATTAACAGTGAAATTACAGCTACTTAGTAGCTGCTGGTATCGTACCAGTTACTGGCACTTAGTAGTTACAGTCAGTAAATTGGACGTCGCCAACTTGGCGTCGAATCAAACGCCCGAGAATCGACACCTACGGTTTTGGATACGATTGAGACAACTGTTATTATCTCGTTTCGTGCAATTTGATACTAATATTATTATTACTTAAAGTTTATCTAACAATTTGAAAGATAAAGGATCAAAAAATGTAGAAAATTATATTATAAGAAAGGTAAAATCAAAAAATATAAAAATATTTCAATTTTTTTATCTGAAATTAAAATACAAGAGTTTAAATTTTCAGAAGATTTATAAAACCGACTTGTATAAGATATATTTCTTCTAAATTCTTCTATTCGATGATAAAATCAATTGAAAATTGTTCGAATTTTCAATGAAAGATATAATTTCTATTTTATTTCGTCAATGAATGATTTTAATGAAAATTATAGAGATTATTTCTTTTTCAATATAATGAATTATCAAATATAAAAACGGGAAAAGTCTAGGTATTATATTTTTTTATTTTTGTTTTCCATCGAATTCTAAATATTTTCAAAATGACATTTCGCGATATCAAAGAAGGAATTGTTGTCCTCGTTTTCTCTCGTTCTTTTTGCTATCAATATTTCTCGGCAAAGTCGGTATCACCGTATTCTTGTTTCAAGAACCCCCAAGAGAAAATATCCAACTTCCACTCATCCGAGAAAAAGAGAATCTCTAAAATCCTAGCGCTTCACGTAAATAAAGCAAAAATATATCTCTCATAAAATACAGGATATTAGATACACGGTATACTATTCCTCGAGTAACTATAAGTCAAGAAAAAATTTTAAAGGATAAATTTTTTTCGAGTTAAAAATGGAATAATAAAGATAAAAATAATTTCACTTATCATTGATCATTATGATTAATATACATACAATGTTATACAATGTTATAGACTTTCTTTATTCAAAAGCAAGACAATGTTCGAGTGAGATTTATTAATATATTCATCTCAGTAGTATAATAATTGTAAAATTTGCAAAAAAAATTTGTTATATCGTCAATGAAATTTCTAATCTAATCTATAATTTAATTTCTCTTCTTTATCATTTAAATTATGCTATGATTATTACTAATTTCTCAAAGTAATCTTAAAATTCATTAACTTTTTCCTTTTTTATATTTAAATCATATTATATAATCAATTATATATTTTGTGAATATCTTTCTGAAAAATTCAAAATTTTGTTGAAAACAATGACTTTGACATTTGAAATCAACAAAGAAACCAAATAATTATCCAAATAATTACATTCCAATTTCCATTCCAATCAGATACCTAAACCTCCTCCCCTTCCTCCCCCACATATTCCCAATAATCCAAACTCTTGCCAATTCCCAAAACAATCCCGGCCGGATCCCGATTCGAATCCCAGCCAAATCGAAACAAACTCCAATTACGAAATATCGTGAACCCAATAAAGATAGACTTCGGATCGACATCGACTAAACTCTGTAAGACGTTAAAAAAGCGACTAATAAAAAAAAAAAAAGAAGAAGAAAGAAAAAGGGAGAGATCACCTCCTATCCGACGAATGTAAATTCACCATTGTGTGTCCCCTTGAAAAATGCCCCCGTCCCTTTTCACCGAGCTTTCCGCTCTATTTTTCCCTCCCTTTCCGCCTCCGTTTCCTTACACCGTTCAAGAAACGGTGGAGAGGGCCGTTGATCGTTTCCACCCGACACCCGGAAACTCCGCTTTTGTCGCCGTGTTACCGGTTACCATCGAGCCGACTCACGATCGATTAAGGCCGACTGGCTGCTCCTTGGACAGGTAGCGTCGTTTTTCACCGCGGTGTCTCTTTCTTGGGAAGGGGAAGAGAGTGAGACAGACAGAGAGAGAGGGAGGGGGGAAATCTATGCGCCACGTGAAACGGAAACTGGCTCGGAGCTTTTCGATCGTCACGCGACACACGCCTCGACCCCCTCGTCCCCCGCTTGCGTATTCCGCAGGGATACGACGAATAATGGGACACTTCGCCTTCGAATATGTTATGGATGGATTTTTTTGACTATTTTTTTTTTTTTTTGGAGGGATGGGGAATGTTGATGGAGCGATAGATGGAGTTGCTATGCTCGTTTCATTGGTTGATTGAAGAATAAATGAAATTTTGGAAGATTTTTTTTGGCCTTATCTAATGGTAGCATTGGATGTTGAGACGAGAAATTTTTAATATCGAAGGAATGGAATTTTCAGAAAGCTTTGAAGTTTGCTTCTTGGGATTATATTGACATTTGAAATTTTTTAGATTTTAATATTGAGAAAATATATGAAATTCTATGAAATTTGAGAAAGGTTTATAATTTGTACATCAAGACTACTTGACAGGAATTTTTATTTTCTATAAACAGTTAAATTGATAAATGAAATAATCGCAATTAAAATTTGTCGAAAAATCTATGTTAAAAATGGAAGATTAACTTTAAAGCATTCTCCGTATTTCTCTGTTATTGTTTAAAATCCGAGCCTCAAAATATCCGCGACTCTTTTTCTTCTTCTTTTTTTTTTTTTTTTTTTTTTTTTTTTTTTT
>NW_006263473.1:1336496-1352694 GCF_000469605.1 Apis dorsata
GGAACAAACGCACTGAAACCTCTATCTCGCAAAAGTATCCGTGGCACGTGTTCCAGACGAGGAACCTACAATTACAATGTTGTAAAGCAACTCGAAACGACGGCCGTGAAGGGAAAAAGCCCCGTCAGAAAATGTTCAGAAGAGCGGTGCAAAACGTACCCGAGAATTTCCCCAGTTTCCGGCCAGAACAATGCCAACTTTCCGCTTCGAGAAACGTTCTTTCGTCTCTCACTTTATCATACGATCTCTTCTCTTTGTTAATAGGCTAAAAATTTCTTCCTACTTTGTTCCTTTATCGTCGTACTTTTTAATTAAATCAATTATTTTGAAGATCGTCGAGTTTCAAATAATCGAATCTTGGTAATTATTTATATATAGTATTTTGGATAATGTTTCAAAAATAATCTAATAATTTTCAAACTACTATCATTCAATTTCAATATTACTATCAATTCTTACATCTTAAAAAAAAAAAAATAAAAATAATCACAAATAAATATGAAAACAAATTAATATTCTCTCATGATAAATCTATGTTTCGAATTCCAAAAAATTCCAAATCTTCTTCTTCTTCCTAATGCAGATCTCAGACATTATTTACAACTATTTAGTTAACAAAACGTGTCCATAAAAACACATTTGCAACAAGCGAAAGGGCAGCAAACCTCGTCTAATAAAGACTGGTCATAAAAGACCAATAAAGATCCACACGACCAATAAAGATCTAGTAAACTTCGCAGAAAACAGCTACAAATAACAACCCATGCCATTCGGCACAATCGCAAACGCGTAACGTCCCAGTTAAACCGCTTCTTCTCGGGGCTTCCCCTGCAAAGCGTCGTAATTACGCTGTCTATTTCGAATGGCGCTAGTGTCGTAGCGCTCGCGGCGTGCCAACCGCGCTCGTAATTCGAACAATCCCCAAGTTTCTCCGCGAATTCTCAACTCTCTCTCTCTCTCTTTCTCTCTCTCTTCCCCTCCTCTCTCTCTCTCTTATTTTCTCTCGTGATGTTGTATCTCGTTTGTACCTCGAGAACAGTCAGTAGAAGGTTAATTTCGTGCCGTGGAAGAAGTTGTACCGTTCAAATTACTGGGGCGTGAGATCACAGAAGTGGTCGTGTTCGAAAAAAAGAAATAAAAGAAAAGAGAAAAAAGAACAAAAAAAAAGGAATGAAAAAGGAAACGATGGGAAGAGGAGGAAGAGGGAAGGAAAGGAGGGAAGGAACGAGACTTTTAACCGCCATTGTTGCACCTCTATGCCAGAAAATTTCCACCACCGTTCGCGAATCTCTCTCTTTGTCATCCCTTACGGACATTCTGCTTTCTTTTTCTTCTTTTTTGTCTTTTTCTTTTTCTTCTTCTTCTTCTTCTTCTTCGTGGATATCGGAGGCCCACACTTGCTTTACGATCTTGTAATTACGGGATAGTGAGCCGAAATGGACGCGTGCCTCGAATATTTGTACAACGGAGGACGGAGGGGAAAAGGCGGTCGTAAATCTCGAGTTTTCTGGTCGTTCGAGGGTTGCGATAAAATTGGATACACAGCGGAATCATGAACGGTTCCACAAAACTCACGTTCGTCCTGATTTATTGGTTGGTTGGAAATGGGGTTGCGGTTTGTTATTGGTTGTTTCTGTATTGGAGGAATTTTTGGGATATTTAGGGTGTTTCAGGCTTTGAGTAAGAAAAAAATAATCTCTATAGATTGTATTTTTTCTTCGTTAATGGGACAAAGATTTCTTCGCGTGACGCTTATCGCCAACTCGTGTAAAATAAATTTTATTGATTGAAGAAATTATTTCGAAAACTTGCTTTGTCATAATGATTTCATTTCCGAAAAAAATAATTTTTTTGTTGAGATAAATATATAAATATTGAGGAAAAGAAGAATTAAAATTGACGATATGAAACTTTATAAAAATTGTTAGAAGTGAGAAAAGAAAAATCGGATAAAGATAAAATCGACAAGAAAATTCCATTCATAATATTAAACTTCGCAGAAAACTTATACGTAATTGATAATGAAAATACACAGAAAAATAATATTATCGAATTGATAAAAGTTTGCGGCAACCTTTTTACAATAAATTTCAGAAAAAAAATCTAATAACAATCTGACGATTGGATAAATCGATTATCTATCCTCGTCTGAGGGAATAGGCCGATTAAAAACGGAACAACAAATTCAGGGCGAGGTTACTACAGATTAAACTCATAACTTTGCCCGTGTCTCGAGCAGCTGGTTCTTTCCGACGAAATATATCGTAGTCTCCCCTATTCCCTGCACTCGTCTATGGCCGTGGTTTAAAACAAAACTCTCGAAATTTCAATAAATCCCGAAGCGATCGTTTCATCGACCACCACCAACGTGCACGTTATAGTTTACTTATACGATACATTACGATAACGAGGATATAAAAGTGGAATTATTTCGACAAATACGTTACTCGAATCGAACTTTGCAACTTTAATTATTATCGTATGGAACAATACGAGAAAGAAATGGAGGAACAAGTATGCGCTGTTGTAATAAGGGGTACGTATTGTACCTCTCATTTATTCTCAATTTATTATTAAGGGAGATAATACTTAATAAAAAGAGGAGGGGAAAAAAATTGTTACACTTTCAATAATCAGTTATATCTTGTAATTGTGAAATTTCTAATTGATTAAACGTGTTTTAAAAAAAGTTAAAGATAAAAGTTAAATATAACTTAACTCGAGATAACACAAGTTTCTCAGAACAAAGACCTATTTCATAATTATAATATGTACCGTGGTTTATAAAATACAATGTTACAAAACTTTCCATTAGAAGAGAAGATTATTTTTAATGCGTTCGTTTAAATAATTTACTTTAAACCAAAATAAGAAAATTATTCGACAATCATCGTGTGTTGCAAATGTATATATATCTTTATTTCCAAAAAATGTATTATTATAATTCTTTTCTACAAAAAAGTACAAAACCCATCACTCACATTCAATCGAACGTTATCGAAGAAACTGTTAAGAACGAACGAATTTAGAAAAAAACGTGATATCCGCTATCAATGCAAATTCCTTGGAAATGAGAATCGAGATTCAGAGGAGAGACAGGAAGGATGACAAGGGAACGAATATGAGAAGAGGTTGGAGCGAGATTCGAATGGAAAAACTACCCTGTACAACTGGGATTGTCGTAGGGTGGATGAGCTTTCTCATAACGAAGTTTCTTCTCTCGGTTTTCCACGTGCGATCCTTGTCTTTTCCTCTCCATTTCCCCTTTCTCCCTTTGTTCTCCTCCTTTTCCCCTTTTTCTTCGACTTCTTTAAGACTCTCTACACTCGTTAATGGATTTATCGTTATCGACTCGTTTGGTCGAAAGAATTGGACAAATCTCTACTCGCTGAAAGAAACGAAGAGAAACACTGTGAAAGATATCCTTAAAATAAAGTGATAAGCAAGAGGGTGGAGATTGAGAAAAATTAGAATGTTGAATATCGAAATTGTAAAATTAATTGTGGAAGGAATGCACATTAAATTATTTGGATTATTTTTAAGGAGAAATTTTCTTATTTATACAAAACCAAAAGGATATATGAAATAATTCTAGAAAATATGAATTTCTTCACATTCTAACGAGGAGCATTGAACATAACAATTCATTCATTATTTGAAAAGAATAAGAATTGCGATAAAAATAATTCATAACAGTCTATTTATAACAGACGATAATCAAAGAAAATACCAATCCTTGATATATAAAAAAAAAAATCCCTCATGCGAAAAAAAGAAATGCTCTATTTTTAAAATTAAAGTCTCACACGCAATCCTTTATTCCGCAATTTTGACCCAATTTTTTTTCCACGAAGAGTCGTTCACTATCCCAAACTACTCCCCCTAAGAAGGATTTATGGGGCCAAGTGGACGGGAGAATGAAAGGCAAAGGCTCGTACGCCGGTGAAGCGAGTTAATTAAGAGTCGGCCAACCCCCTCTGGCCTGGCCGCGGAACTTGCTAACTACGTTTCACCCCTCGAAGCTGTTTTTTAAAGGGTGGGTCGAGCGTTTGTCGCGGTTTCACCGCCTGTACTCAAGAATTATCTTCGATCGTCCGCCAAGATTTTCCGGAAAAATTAAGGCCGCATACCGCCGTTTGAAGTTTTCACAGAGAAATAAACAAGATGAATGCACTAAGAGTAAAAAGAAATTTAAAGTTCTTCTCATGGTGATATGAATTGGCTCATGGTGAACTGATTAAATAAATACTATAATTTACTTCGAATACCAAGAAAATTTACAGTGTCATAAATTTTCATTTATCCAACGCGATATTTCTATCGCAATCTCGTAATATGCTCCAAAAAAAGAATAATAGAGCATCGAGAAAGATACGACGAAAATTTATTTCACGAAGTAATTCCTCGATGCACGATCGTTCCAAAGAATCACACAAAGAAATAATTTATTCGTGCAACGATTAACTCGATAAACCTTTGTATATTCGAAAAAAAAACTCGATTCCAAATAAAGATCAACGATCCATGACATCCAACCAAGCCTCGTGGAGAAATTCCACGAGTTGCCTCAAAGTAAATAATTGCAGGATGGAAAGGGATGATCACCACGAGAGGAGGAACATCCGTGTTTACACAACTTTTTATTTCGTTTATAATCGGTCTATGACAGTGTAACGAAACGATGCGGGAAAATTCAAAGGGTTCCGAGTCAACACAATATCTGTCGAAGCAATAATATTCGAGAATTTCCTTCAGCGATTCCCCATTGTGACTCGCCTGGTTTAAGAGAATACCGCGCGTTCCACGTCCCCCACCCCTTTAAAGGGAGAGGAGTCTTTTGTCGTCGAGACGTTCCCCGGTTTCCCTATTGTCAATTTAAACCCGTTTCCACCTCTTTCCCCGGGTATTCGAGATACTATTTAGTTACACGCGTAAATGGTTCATCGTGGCGGGAGGGGAGAGGGAGAGGGAGGGTTGAAACGAGAGGATGCGTCTCTACTAAGAAAACGATTTAATTGTGTTTGTTTAATGAAGAGATAATTCGCTTTGTTATCTCTTAGATGGAGTTTCTTTAATTATAAGAAGATTAATTATAAGAAGAAAGGTTATGAGAGTTACATAAGAATGAATTTATTATCCAAGTATATAATTTCAAAAAGGTTGATGGATATATTCATTCAAGAAAAAGGCAATTGATTGAAACGTATCTCGTGAACACGGACAACTTTGCTACAATTAAGTGACAAAAAAAAGAAGGGTTGCAAGTAGAAACAAGGAATGTTGAAAAGGAATGCACTCACGAGTCGACCCTCAACGAGTATTTGCACGATCAAACGAACATTGGTGCTCGAACATGGAACATGGAACAAGAAAGCAAAAAGTAGAAAGAGAATTGAACGATCCAACGTTTTTCGCGTTCCTTTAATTCCTTTCTGGCCGAGGTCACAATCGCGTAATTAGCCACGTCACATTTAAGGGATGGTTTAAAGGGGGTGAAGGACCTCGGTGAAGCCTCACGGCTCGCGAACACGCGAAACGAAAATCAGGGACTCGATCGAGGGTGCATCTCATTCTATGATCTACGTTTCTCCTAACGTGACCCCACCTTGGCGCACAAAACTTCCTTTGTCATTCAATGGGGGAAGTGTATTCTATTTTCTCTTTCTTTTTCTTTCTTTTCTTTCTTTCAAAGGGAAAAGAGGCCGTGCGCGTTTCCTTTGTAACTCGATACCACGAGTTCTTTGAAAGTATCGATTACACGATAGGAAGGCGGGTGATATGAACGATTCAACATATATTTTTTGAGGACACGAATTCCTCTTCCTAATACTATAATTTATTCTGATCAAATATATATAAATTTTATATAACTTTAGGATTCCATAATTTATCCCATTCCCTTTGAACTAAAAAAAAAAACAAATAAAGTTCCACACAAAATTCTAATAAACAATAACAAGTGAAGAAGAAGAGGATAAAATGGAATCCACAAAAATATATATCTATCTCTGTAATCTATGGAAACGATATTCTTAAACCTTGAAGAATCTCGATTAGCGAAACCAAAAACCATTTGCACGCAATGTTGTTTCGCAGGCGGAAACGGACAGACAGGAAGCGACCAGAGGCCAATTTCCCTCCACGCAACTACGATATTCAAATCGACGATTAGAGCGAGTCTGAAGAAAAAAAGAGAAAGAGAGAGAGAGACTAGAGATCGAGTGGAGTACTTGTTGCGCAATAACACAATCACACGGATCATTGCACCGACCCAGAAACCGGAACAGGCTGTGTTGATGTAATAAGTCGAGCGTCTGGAAAATTCGAGGATCGAATGGATTCGAAAATATATCGAATCATGGGAAGGAATCGTGTGCGTATACATGTATAAGTTGGAAAATGCTAATTTAACGAGTTTATTCAAAAGAAATTGGCAAACGTAAGAAGAAGTCGTAGGAGAGAGGAATTTTCTCGGAAGAGAGAATGGAGGGAAAGGGAGTTTTTATTCTCGTGTGATTCATGAGTGTATTATGATGGCAAACGGGTGGCAGAAGATAAGGCAGCGGAAACGCCGAGTTATGCTGGCCTCCAGCTTTCCAGGGATGTAAAAGTCGAGCCATCGTCTCGTTTGTCGAGACGATTGTACACCCAGCGAATTGTCTCTCTTAAGTTAAGCGAGAAGAGATAGACTTTTAGGTCTAATTTCCCTTTGGTTGAAAATTTGATTTATTTGTAAACGTCGACGATGAAAGTGTATCTCGTCATGGATAATCAGACATTTTAATATTTTTTGGAAATATTCATGGATTAAATCGAAACGAAATTATAATAAAATAAATATAATATATCCTTGATTAAATGAATTTTGTAAGGAGTAAGGAGTAACTTTTATTGTTTTAAAAAAATCAACACGAATGAATTCAAGTTAATGTTTCAATTAATGAAAATCAATTATCACGAAGAACATGTTCAATCAATATATTTTCAAAATATTCTTTTCTTATTCAAAAATTTTACTTTCACTTTCAACATTTTCAATGTTTCATAACCTCCAATTCATTTTTCAACTCTTGAGAAAAATACTGTTTTATTTAAGTTTATTTTTCATGAAGTTACCAAAAAATTTCGCTATTCTGTAATATTTACTCTCCTCCAAGATGATCTTTAATTTATCCAGTCTCCAGAAAAATATCTATTACCATGATAACGCCATATTTCTTACGATAATAAGGGAAAAAAGCTAAAAAAAGAAGAGAAGAAGAAAGTAAAAGGATGATAAAAATTATGGGAGTAGGAGAGGGTAATAAAGATAGTGGGAAGAGGAAAAAATAAAAAAAGGAGGAAAAATAAAAGCAAGAGATAAAAGAAGGAGAAAAAGAAGTTTTCATATAGACGAAATCTCCGGTTTTTGTAAATTTTATGGAAATAAGATGATCTTCGCAAAATATTTTATATTCTTCGCGTCTGTCTCGTTTCTACAAAATTTATCTTTCTTCTCCAACGTATTTCGTGCCGTGTTCGTATGCTGTGTTAGAGAGAAAAAAAAGAGAAAAAAAAGAGGAAGTAGAAAAAGAAGAAAAAAAGACGAGGAAGATAAAGAAGAAAAAGAAGAGGAAAAAGAGAAAATATAAGAAGAAGATATAAAAAAAAATAAAGAAGAGAAAGTAATGTCTTAATATAGACAAAATCTTTGATCTAAGTTTATTTCATGGAAATAAGATGATCTTTGCGAAACATTTCCGTTCATCTCCTTTTATCTTTCACCCTTCTTCAAGTGCCGCGTTAAAAAGTTCCTCGACAAGATAAAAAGGAAGTTTTCAGAGTCTGAAAATGACTATAACCGGTGCACTAGTGTCTTCTCCTTTACGCACGTACGTAAATACAGATTATCGTTGTATAAATCTTAGATAGAATGATTTAGATAGAATGAAGAAGTAATAACGATTGATGGCGAAGATATCGTTGGTATAATTTTAGAAGAAGATAATTTTAATTCTTTTAGACTTTAATAGATAAGAATTTGTAGATTTTACACTTGAAAAATTGAAAAGTATCGCATTCACACTTTCTATATTATTTTAACAATTACAATTTTTTTATACAATTTTAATTAGAATATCTTGATTATAAATTTGAATCCTTTATTTTGTGTCGAAATCGATTTGAATTTTATATTTTCATTATTTCTCGTATTTAAATTATTAGAACAAACTATTGCACATTTTGATTATTGTAATTGTCCTATATCATCATTTTATTTTACCCCAAAGATAAAATTAAAATTAAATTGCACTTCTTACTATTACATATATATATATATATTCATATAATTAAAACATTTCGCAAATTACAATCCAATCAAATCAATCTCAACACCAATTCAACGCCAACACGGGAATTTACAACACGGAATCAAATCGTTTGCCAATAATCGGCAACAAAACAAAAATCCCCCCAAAAAATACAATGGAAATCTGGAAAACAAGGGACTTTAATGACCCCAATTAAAATTTCGTACCGCAACGAAGGGATCGATAATTCATTCGATTAATTGAATCGATTCGAAATTTGTTTCGCTCGTGCTGCTCTTTAATTAAACTGTTGGTAATACACCGGCATTAATTACGCGCCGCGATTGAGTATGGAACAAGAGGGAGGAAGGGAGAGAGGGAGGGGATAGAAATAAAGGGCGAAGTTTCGCGAAAAGCACGGGATCCAAGGAACAAAAGGCGAGGACCGAGGGATCCACTGTGCGCGCCTGTGTGCCCCTCGTAAACGCTTCGTTCTCGGTTGAAATAAAGCGATACGACTTGGTGGAAGGGGCCACGGGCCTCTCGCATTACCTCGCTTGCCTCATCGCGAATTTGTTACGGGTGAGTTGATTGTCGGTTAAAGTTAATTAGCTTCTGGAGACATAGGATCTTTATGAATGTTAGTTGCCGCTCGCTGCTCCTCGACAATAAGCTCTATGACGAATCCCTGCCTGGTCTTTGTGTAAAAGCGAAACGGTATTATCCGTGTTTCGTCCGCGTGTTCTGTGACACGTGGGAGGGAGGGAGAGAGACAAAAACGAAATGAGCACGAAATTTGTGGAATGAGTGAAGTAACAGTGGATTCACGGAGTGTATCGCACTTATGGCATTTATATGGTAATTAATTGGATTCGTTCAATTTTTTCTTCTTTTTTTTGTCATTTTAATCGAGATGAATGCAATGGAAAGAATGCAAGAAAAAGCGAATGAAAAATAAGTATGCGTGTGCGCGAATATTTTTTTTTTAGACACTGTACATTTCTTTTTTTTTTTTGGACATATTAATGGATTAATAAATGTAATTACATCTTTTTAGATTTAGATTTTGTGTATATCATAATAGTAGAGAATTGACTTAATTAAGAGATTGAAGAGATTTAAAGAGATTTTTGAAGTAGTTAAAAAGCTGAGATTTCCTCTATCATGCTAATAATCCTTGGGTGAAATCAAGTAAGATTAAAGCAAAATGAAGGAAGATATTATTTTCTATATAAACATACTTTAGGATTATTCGGTTTACTTTCCTTTCATTGAATATTATTTTATATTTGTAAATATTTGTCTTTGATTCAGAGATATTTTAGTTAAGAAAATCCAAGAGAAGATGAAAGAAGTACAAGTACAAATATTATCTTTCCTTCATTGAATATTATTTCATTTCAATGTATTCCTTGCTTTGGCGCACAATTTAATATCATTAAAAGTAATAAATATGAAAAAATTCATAATGAATGAATACTAGTAGACTTTGAAAAAATTTTTTACATTCCAAAAAGTAACGAATTTTAAACAAATTAGAATGACAATGTGCATCAAAATATATCATATTCGAATACAATGAAATACAAATATCAACGAATACAACGTCTGGTTTCTATTCTCCAGAGAATTTGCTTAATTTATCGCAACCACCAGTTTCCTCGACTAGGGGACAAGCAATCTGGTAAATTAGACTAATCGTCTGTGGATTTCTCGAAACTGGATGCTATTTTTCGTTTCTGTAATAAAGCTTGAGTAATATTTGCACTCGAGTATTACCTTCGTGATGACACGACTTTCGAACTTTCTCCATCACTTATATTGTCATTTTGCTATTTCATGTTCTATTAAGCAATGAATCTTGAACTATAAACATCGATAATTCTTCCGTTGTTGATTGTCATCCAAGACATTTCATTCGATTGTGAAAAATATACATTTTACTTCGAACAGCTATTTTTAAAAAATTATACAATAAAATTAATATAAAATTATCCGAGTTATTTATAATTTAATAACTTTATAATAACTTATAGCATACGGATTGTTCAATTTTAAAAAATTTAAAGGATGATTCTTTCTAAACAAAAATAAGCCGAAAATAAAAATAATAAAAAGTAAATAAAATAATAAAAATAATAAGAAACAAAGTCGAAATCGCAATTTTCTTATTCTTTCGTCTTATTTCTCAAGAATCGTCCCTTAAATTTTTAAACAAAAAATAAATTAAGAATTTTTCATCTTCGTACGAATCGAGTCTCGAATATATTTCGACACTTTCAAAAATCTTCACTGCCATCATCAACCGATCAATTAATTCACGCCGAATTTCCCACGATCGTCCCTTAAATTTTTAAACACCAAATTTTTAATTTTATTTATATCACGATCAAACCATCAAGACAAGTATTACAAAAAATAAATTAAGAACATTGCAATAATTTTTTTAGTTTTCATCTTCGTACGAATCGAATCCCAAATATATTTCGACACTTTCAAAAACCTTCACCCTTCTCTCGATCGCCATCATCAACCGATATCAATTAATTCACGCCGAATTTCCCACGATTCGCCATAAATCACCGTCGATTTCGTTCGATTTCGTACGCGACCCGCTAATCGACCGCGTCAAAATAATTTCGTAACTCGGATAAGTCCGCAATTTACGCAATCGCGTGTTACTCTCGCGCGTGCAAACATCGTTACGGCTAATTACGTGGCGCTGTACCTTAACACCCTATACCTCGACGCGCGGTTCACCGAATATTCTAATAATCCCGTTATTTTCTATCATTTGTGCGCGTGTATTTATCGCGTTCGTTTATTAATTTCCGATCGAAAATCGTTGGGATATAAATCCAATGAAGAGGGAAGGGGAGGAAAGGAGAGAAACTCGAGCTCGAACGCGAGAGGATCGAACGTTTCCGATTATCTGAATGTTGTCAATGCTTAAACGTGCCAGATTTATATATTCAAATGTATTTATAATTAGTGGACAGATTGAAATCGGATACTTTTTCTTTGGAATTATTATACGGCGTATAAATGAGTTTGTTCGGGGAAAATCAAATGAATTGAATTTTCGTGGAACGGAAGCGCTTTGTTTTGCGAAGGTGTTGCGATGTTTTTGTTTCCTTTGTTTTAAAATTATGCGGCGAGATAAATATATTTGTATCAAAACTGCTTATTTATTAAATAAATTAATTAATTACTTAATCAACTTAAATATACCCAACCTTCTGATATTTAAACAATATATTGTGTAATTTTATTCATAATCGATTCGTATGACAATTGATCTACAAATTGATTCGCATAATTTAATTAAATGCAGATAATATTTATTCGTTTAATGAATACTTCGATCTATCCTCTCTTTTAAACCGTTTGGAAAAGAAGACAAATTGATCGATCCTACATTTTCTAAAGAATCTTTAATTCCTCTAATATATTGAAACACAGGATCAATATTGAACTTTTCAAAAGAAATCAAATAATTGATCAAGATAATCTTTGATTCAATTACCTTCTGAGGAAAAAAAAAAAAGAAAAAAAACCCAGATAGAATCATCAATTGCTACGATGTAATTACTTCAATTTTTCCAACAAGTAAATCCATTTAACCACTCGTCTCACTTCAATCGGCCCTCCTATCCAACAAACGAACCTTAATCAGAACGAAACTATCGGTTTCTATCCAGAATCGAAACAATTTGATCCAGCAATGAAACGACACGAAACAATCGGGAATAATAATATCGACAAAGGTTTATTAATTTTGGCTCGAGGATAGGGGACAAATACATCTAGGAATATCGCAAGTTCTCCTCTCGCAAATTCTGGCCGATCGCCAGCGATGATTGCGCTCGAGTGACTTTGCAACTATAGAGGGTTCTCCCTTTAATGGACTCTTCCTCTAATCCCGACCGTGATCCACGAAAAAAAACGAACGAAGGAAGGAAGGAAGGAAGGAGGGAGGGAGAGAAGGGAGAGGCCGATTGAGCGTCCAGGTAAAGATACGTGACCAGTTTTCGAGAACGGATCAGTTTCAGAGTCGTGGTAATTGACGGACCTTTGCCTCCATTTTGATTTCTATCTCGCTTATATCTGATTTGTGTATTCTTCCTCTTTTGTTTTGTAGATATTTTGAAGATAGAAAAGAAGAGGAATAAGAAATTTTTTTGTCTGCATGGATAAAATTTTGGTTTCGTGAATGGAAACATTTCGAGTTGTTTGATAAAATTTAATTTTTCTTATTTTATATATATATATTGGAAATAGAGAAGGAAAGTTTGTTCGAAGAATTTTTTGGAAAGAGCAGTTCTTGAGAATCGTAATCTTCTAAAATATTCTGTTTCGATAGAGATATTTTTCGTCAGATTGATGAAATTTTGATTTTGCAATGGAATTTTTCCAACGTTCCTACAAATTAATAAAATTTCTTTAATTTTTGCCCAACAATGTAGAAAGAGAAGAGGAGCGGCATCGTAAAAGGGCATCGATTGTCTCTGATTAATTCGGTCCAGAAAGCACGGCAAACAAAATAAAGGAACGTCGAGGAAAACAAACGAGTCGAAGGGGAAATCGATCTCCAAGGTGAAGTATCAAAGGAAAAATTCCTTTCTCTCTTTCTCTCTGTTTACAAAAATAGAAGAAGGGAACGAATGTTCGCAAAACGGTGTGTTGAAAAGAGTACGTACGATGTGTCGATACATTGGATGAAAAGAGAGAGGAAAGCGAGTGTGACAAGGATCTCTCGATCCCCCGACGACGACAAGAACGGACGAAGAAAACGTTTTCTTCGGCGGAGAGGGACGTGTAAACGTTGACCTTTCGGTGGCACACTTTCCCAATGGTGACGGAGGATGGTCTCTCGTACACAGACCTCTCTGGTATCCTCTTCCACCACGTGGCACACATAGGTTCGAGACACGACCTATCGCGATATTTTACGAGAAAATGTCTAGGAAGAAAGTCTGTAGGTATGCCAGAGCCATCGAGACGCCTTTTTTAGTTGCGCAATTTCTCTTGCGTTTGCGTCAAGAATAACATTGTAAAAATTCGAATATATGTATATGCCGTGTGTTTGGAGAAGTTTCCTCGTTCTTATTGAGCGTAAAAGTTACTGTTTGATTTAAGATTTCGCGATTGATTTAATGACAACGGAGAGGTAGATAGGTTATGTTTGATTATTCAAATGGAAGATCAATCGAAAGATTTGTAATTTGTCTGCTTCCAAAACTTCCAATGGTTTCTTAAACAAAGGGTTTCTTGTGAATTCTTCACGATTGCATTTCTTTTTTCTTGTGGCTGGATAGGTGAAACAGTCTTTAAATGATGGATCGAGAGATTCGAACGTATTTAATTATGATTGTGATATTCGAGGATTAAAAAATTTGTGAAATTAGTCATGTCTTTGTGAAATTAATCAGATCAATGTAACTTTGTACTTGTAATCTTTCGAATTTTTCTTCGATTCGATAATCAAAATATTTTCTAAAATATTATCTCTTATCGCTTCGATAAGATTTCAAAATTGACTCGTAATTGACGAAAACTTCAAAGATAATTCTTAAATTTCAAGAAATCCCTTCATTCTAGAAAAATTTCCAAAAATATTCAAAAATCATCTAATCGTCTAATAATTTATTGCTTGAATCTCGAAGAAACGAAAGAACCAACTGAAAAGTTAATTATAAAAAACATCAATTGAACAAACTTCTTTCGAGAGCTAGATAGCATACGCACAAGATCAAAAACTTACTCTCTCTCTCAATCTAACTTCAATTTCGAGACGGTTACGATAGCTTCTTGGGCGGGAGGAGGAGGAGGAGACTTGGAAAGATTATCGAAGGGGTTCGAACGTTCGTGAAACGTAAAAAAAAAAAAATTTCGACCACACCGGATATTCAGAAGCGAATTTCCTCATCGACCTTAACACGAAAACTGGTAATTCTCGCACGGTAATTAAAGGTCGGGCGAGTGTTCGTCAAGTGGAACGGAAAATTAATTGGAGAGATGAAAACGATACCGTGGAACGACTCTCGATTTAATTACAAACTTCGCTTTTCTTGCAGTGACGCTGGTTCACTCGCTGGATCTCATGAATAAACGAGCGAAACAACGATCACCGCGATTTGTTCCACTTTGGCTTCGGTAATTTCGTTTCTTCTTTTCTTCTTTCTTCTTCTTCTTTTTTTTTTTACTTTCTATATTTTTATTTTCCTTTTTTTTTTCTTTTTTGAATTTTTTTCTCGTTTCGTCGTTCATTGAAGAGGAGAAACGAATGACTCGTTAATGAATCGGTAAGCATATTTTCGTTACGAAAAAATTCAAATGCAAACTCAAAGAACAAAGTTGGAACAAAAATTCTGGTTGGTAATTCTTTTGGTAAACACTTTGAAAAAATGAACACTGTGAAAAATGGGGAAAGATTACACTTGGATAAAGAGTGAAAAGGTGAAATTCAGAAAAGTTGGTAGCGGGATTGTGGATTCGGTTTCGACTTGGTTTAAACTTGTGGCTGTGTTAAAACATGCGAGTGTTGACTAAATTCTTCCAGATATTCTATCTCTTGACAGGTGTATGAAAATGTTTCACGATTTCTAGATTTCTAATTCTTCATATTTTTCTAAATAACAATTGTGTCACATGTAACGTTTCATTTTTGAAAAGGGAAATTTTGTATTCTAATTATGCATGTATAATAATGTTAATTTGTAAATAATTTCAAGTAT
Source organism: Apis dorsata (assembly GCF_000469605.1). Taxonomy (NCBI): domain Eukaryota; kingdom Metazoa; phylum Arthropoda; class Insecta; order Hymenoptera; family Apidae; genus Apis; species Apis dorsata. Next base: position 1,351,525 of record NW_006263473.1, read on the forward strand.
AGATTATTATTTATGTGTAGAAAATTGTATGTATATAAATTTTACATACTGTTTGGAGAAATCTACTGTGAATGCAGTGTAATAAAAATTCTATGCTTGGTAGGGATGTGAAATCTAGGGATGCCTAGGGATTTCTACAAGTGAAATACTACGTCTAGGGAATTCTACATACAGAATACCATATCTAGAGAATTCCACGCTTCAGATATTATGCGTTGAGAAATTTTACACGTGAGAGAAAATTTTGAAATGTTATATTTTAAAAAATTCTACATTCAAAGTGTTTTGTGAAAATTTCTGTTATGTTTTAATAATCATAATAGTATATTTTATAATACTATATTATTTTATATTCTAGGATATTTTTTTTTTTTTTCTATAAGGATATATACTGTAATTTAAGTTTTATTGATTGATTGTCAAATTATAAATATGAAATCGTCGAAGATGAGTTTTCGTGTTATCGATAAGCAAACTTATTGTTATCAATAAGCAAACATATATTTATTTAAAATAAAAGTGACATAAATTACTCGTAATGAAAGATAGAGGGAATAATCGAACAACAATTCGTTGAATTCATATGTGATTATCGTACACGCTTATCAAACCACAAGAACTTAGTCAGTCAGCACAAACTTATTATAGAAGATCACATTCACGGGCTGGAAGGACATAATCGTTTAGATCTACCAAGTAGATTCTGAAGCGAGTGTTCACTAGATAGAACAATAGCGATTACTTCAAGTATTTATTACAATAGTTATTCTTCTACCCAAGTAACCTTTTATAGATACAGAGTATTCATTCATACTATCGTAAGTACTTTCTATCCTATCGTTCAAAATTGAAGTTATAAATAATGTATACAGAACATAGAATAAAATTGATTGGTAAGTAAAAAAAAAAAAAAGAAAAACAAAAACTAAAACTTATAACTGAAGATTAATTTTTAATTGCAAAGTATGTATCAAAACATTTTATAAATATTATATTCCAAAAATTTGTGAAAATAATAATCTTTTATATAATATTTATAAAAAATTTAATTAAAAAAATAATTATTTTTTTAAAAAATAATAATTTCATTTTAATTGTTTTCTCAACCAATAAATATTGTGTGAAAATATTTTTTTAAAAAATTATCTTATGAAAATCAAAAAAAAAAAA
>NW_006263473.1:1353071-1354054 GCF_000469605.1 Apis dorsata
AGATAGAATTAATACCTCACTAAAATTCTCGATGTTAAAAATTTCTAAAAAGAAAAATAATTAGTAAGTAGTTGACAGCAATATATAATAGAAGATAGTTGGTCAAATAACGACAATGTGAAAGAAAACACATCACTTGTGAAAACTTTCTCTTTCTATGTTAAAAAAATAAAAAAAAAGAAATAAATAAAAATTCAGAATCAATTAAAAATGATCAAAAATAAAATTAAAATCATTCTGAAAAATCTTAAAAAAAAAGAACCTTTTTTCCCAATTTTCGAACTTCGACCACTATAACCGTTTGTCTCGTTGAAAAAAAAAAATCGACTGCTCACTGCGGGCTGTGCAACTTTTTAATCTTCGAAAAATAAAATCACGCCGATGGCGGCCTGTCACATAAAATTTCTCGCGTAGTTTCACGACTAGTATCGAATTTTTCTGCCAACGGCATTAGCATATTATGAAAGCGACAGGTTTCATAGGAAGGACGATTTTCCAACGAAAACGAGGTCCAATGGCGACCTCGCCCAACTTCGTCGAAGCTTGCCGCCGCTTTCGAGGAAATTGCTTTCGTTAAAAACAGCTGAAGAGACCGGAAACTAATTCGAGCCACGGTATCACGATGAATGCTACTCGCCGCGATTCCTACCGAGGCCGAGATTCATCAGTTTCTATTTACTTGAGAGTTTCCGGCCCTTCTTCTTACTCCAATAGGACAGATACCTAACCTCAATCTTTTAACGAGATTTTCTAAATTACAATTTCACTCGAATGGTTTCGATTTTATTCCCCTCGGGCAAATTTATCTTTGGTGGAAACAATTTATTTTCTGGTAGTTTGATGGGCGTTCCCATGCCCGCAGGGCAAATTTTACTTCTATTTTTTTACATTTTTTTACTTTTTTTTACATATTTTCTTTTTAAAATTAAAACTGAAATTTGAATTCTTTTCTTTCTTTTTTCTTTTTTTTTTTTTTTTTTTTT
>NW_006263473.1:1354317-1361069 GCF_000469605.1 Apis dorsata
CTATTTTCAAATATACATTTTGATCTTGTGATTGCTATTTTTATTAATTTTTTTTATTTTTCAGTTTATATTATAATAAAATAAAAAATTTACAGAAGATTATGCATTCTATGAAGAATAAAAAAAAAAGCTTTTATTTTTTTTCATTGTAATAATTCATTACTTCTCTCTCATGTTTAAAAAAGTATGAATAATTAGTTAACAAAAACTTCTATTTTTTTTTAATATACTTTCGTTCATTAATTAAAAAACAATATAATAAAAACACAAAATATAGAATTTACGCGTAATAAAGAAAATTATTAAAAAATAAAATGCATTTTCCTTTTTCACCAATATATTAAAATTCTCGTTTTCTTATGGAGAATTCTCACATGACAAAGAAACGAAGTTCAATTCAAGAACACACGATGAATCGAGAAACCTGATTCGCTTTGAGCTCCTTCAAGTTAATTAAATTCATCGATCTATTGATGAAGTTTCGAATTCGAATTTGTGGAGTTTATAATGAAATATAGAGAGATATAAATGAAACGAAGACTGTATATAAAAAAATAATTAGCATAATATTAAAAAAAGGATTGGGTTAGTATCAAATGTCAAATATAATTTCAACAACAAAGGATGAAATTCGATACGTGGATTAAACATCAAAGCTGAAATTGTATATTGTACGATGTTAACTCGTCTATTATTATTATATGAGTTTAAATCAATTATGCGATTGTTAATAATCTACATTTGATATGATAATGGATTTGCGTGATATTTCTCTTTTGATCAGTACTAATAATTGATGAGAATGTAATTGATAAAAGTTTTCATTTATCGAAAATAATATAATTTCCTCCCTGTTACCTCTTTGATCAGCATTCGTATTCATGAAATAGATTTAATTTTTAATTAGTTCTGTTAATCGGAAATTGTATTGTCGACAGACAATGGAATTTGTAATTTCATTCAATTTATTAATTATTTATTTTAAATTATATCTATTATTTATATTCAAATGTATCGTTTAAATCTTCGATTCTTAAAATTATTAATTAATTTCGCGTCACAAAAGATTGAAATTTAATTAAATAATTGCGAATTTCTCGTAATAAAATTAAAAAGATTAAATTTTGAACAAATGAATTTGCTATTCAAGATTTCTATATTGTTTCTCTTTTACAGAAAATTAATGAAATATAAAATGCGCTTGATTAACCATATTTACACTTTCATGATGCTTTCACGAAGATACGTGCTCATTCTCTCAACAATTATCATTTATTCTCACGTGCACGTTCACTTGATTATTTAAATACAATAAGAGGCAAAAGTTTAATACATTATTCTAATTGAAAGTTTACTTGTCTTAAGCTTTCTAAAAGGTAAGACGAATCTTGAAATAGCAAAAATATTCTATTATATATTGTAATAAAAAGTTTGAACAATTTATATCGCGATTGAATTGGCATCGAATGATCGAAGATTCTATATAAAATTTCGAAAATATTTATTTTTTTTTTTTAAATCAAATCAATGATATGTAAAATTATTCCTTCCTATCACTCAATTCTCGATACAAGTCCTTGAATCCATTTTGGAATATTTTAAATATTATTCTTTCCTCGAGGAAAATTCCACTTTCGAATATTTTAAATATAATTACGTTCCACTAGCAAAATTCCATTTCTAAATATTTTAAATATCAATTCGAATATCATTGTTATACATTAATTCACGATTTTATAATAATAAAGAGAAAAAATATTATCAACGAATTTTTTCAAAAATTTTCAAGTCTTTTTAAAAATTAAAAAAAAAATTCCGCGCGAACAAAATATGTCTAAAGATATTATAGCGATCTAAGAAATCAAAAAACATCATTAATCATTCGAAGATAAGATATCTCCTAGATTAGTCCACAATCATCATTTATTGATCACTATCGATCTAAATAAAATAATTCAAACCGAACCCATACATCATTCTTTCGTAACAATCTTTACTTCTCGTTCATCATCATCACCTTAATTGACATCTTCAGGACATGTATCTTTCATACGTGATTGCCATACTTCTACAGCGTGCGAACGCCATCTATTGATTCGCCAAGCTTAAATAATTGCCATCTCGTTTCGCAAATGAGCGCACGCAAGTAGCATCGAAAGAATTCTCGAATCTTTGAGTCGTCGAACGAGAGTGGAAGCGTCGAATTTCAACCAATTATCGATGTTACTATCGACACGGAACATCGTGTTTATTAGCGGAAAAATTTCGTCGAGGGATTCCAGGTAGCGATCTTTCGAAACTGTGAAAACGTTCCGCCGAGGCGTGCAATTAGCGAGACCGCGGTGGTAATCGTCGAGTAACGTTGCTCAATTTAAATAATCCCGACTGTATCCATCTCCTGGAACGAGCGATAAATCGGTCGACTCTCGAGAATCGTAGAAGCGTGGTGGTGGAAACATCGGACGGAAGATTCGAAGAGAGTTAGTTGGAAAGCGAGACTTAACCTCAATTGGCTTAGGGTTATAGGTTACGTACATGATTTTCGAGTTGAAATAACTATAATACCTTACGATAGTATATTTTTCTCGTGTTGTTTCCAATCACGAGAATGGAAAATTAAACGATAGATACACTTGAGAAGATACAGATTGAGAAGAATTATTTTCGAAACGATAAAATAATTATAATATCGTATAATTTTGTGGAAATGAAAAGTCAGGTGAGAAAGAGTTTCCAACAGTGTGAATCGAAAAGTGAGATTTAACCTCAATTACTGTACCGATTATGTAAATATCCTCAACATTATTTAAAATAAATACAAATAAACCGTTCGAAATAACAAGCAAGAATCTCATTTCACGCGTTTATTTACTACTAATTTTTTCCCTCATATCTATGACTCTACGTTATCTTCAAACAATAATTAAACCAAAACAATTAAAGACAACGAGATCCCATCAAATATCCTTCTATAACACGATATAAAAGTAAGCATAAACAGCAACGGCGTCTAGAAGTGTACCGACAAATCAAGCAGGAATTATCCGGGGCGCGATTCTCGAAACGCGTACACGTTTCCCCTAGCCGTCCCTCTTGACGGCGCATAAATCCGCCACTCGTAGACGGAAAGAATCGCCGCAGTAAACCGCGAACTACCACCACGGGGGTAGAGAAGTCTGAATCCAGAAACCTCTGTCTGGGGAAACGTCGGAACAAACAACTAGAACGCGGACTCCACGGCTCAGAACGAGAGAGAAAGAGAGACAGAGACAGAGAGAGAGAGAGAGAGAGGGAGTAGGCATTCTCTCTGCCGGATATAAATCCGCCCACTCGATGTCACGAACGAGCCACCACCGGGAAAAACAGAAGGAAGGGGAGAGGAGGGAGGGAGTGGTGGGAGTAAAGTTAGCAAAAGGGATAGGCTTTTTGGATATCAGCCAGAAAACTGGGACGTGGGAGCAGAGTGGAACTCCGCGGTAGGGATCGTTTCAAAGGACCGGCGCGCATTGCGAAAAACTGCGGCCTCCGATCATCGTCCTTACACGAGCGGAACAGGAAGCTGCTACGATTCCGGGCAGCCAGCGCGCCGGTTCAAAGAGGAATTTCTGAGCGGATCTGACCGAGCTGCTTCGTTATGAGAGATGTACGAATGGATGAACTGTGCTGCTCGCTCCAAGGGATTTTCTCTTCCCTTTTTTTTTTTTTTTCTGTTTTTATCCTTTCTCTCTCTCTCTCTTTCTCTTTTTCTCCCTGTTGTTTATTGGAATGGGTTTATTGGGAATATCGTCGATTCTGCCGAGATCTATTGTGCGGAAGAGAGTTGTGTGCGGAGGAGGAGTGGAAGTTTGTCGGGGTGAATGGATGCGAAGCTGATGGGTTTGCTTAGAGTTCTAGTACGCAGTATGGGAGAAGGCATTTTTGCATTGTGATTTTATCGGGAAAGGAAGTTTTTGCATTCTCTTTGTTTGTTAATATCGTATCGAAAAACTTTTAAACTGTGTGTGTGCAATTCGTTATCGGTGTGATTTTATTATTAATTTGTTTTTAATCCAATTTTAATTAAAACGGTTGGATCGTGATTGTTTTTTTATGCGACCTGTTTCAAAGTTACGCTCGATGACGCTTAAATTTGCTTAAATTTTTAACCAAAAGGAGGAGTATTATTATTCTAAATTAATTTCTATTCGAAATTTATAACTCGAATATGTATTATATTTGTATACGGAAGTTCCAGTACAGTTCCAAGCACAAACACCGTATTTCATGCGTGAAAACTCCCCGAATTTCTCCGCAAGCTCAATAAAACCAAGTGGTTCGTAACAAGTACACTTCTCGGTACAATGGTATCCACAAGTGAAATTTGAGAGTTCAAGTACATACCCTGCATACATTTGGAAAAAGAAGTACATCACGATGCACTCGAGTTTCACTGGAGATGTAAAGTATTCCAATTTGCAACACGAATTTCGAAATATTTTTCTCTGAAAACGTTTTTCTTCGTACAATGATAAAAATTTCCATTACATAACGAGTGTCGTCGTGTCAATCTATTTATATACAGATTGACAAAAAATAATACTAAAAAATAATGAAAATATAATAAAATATAATCCTTTTGTTATTTTATTTATTATTTAAAAACTCCAAATCAATCAAAATGCTTCGTCGAAATATTTACGCGTTCAATTTTCCAATCATATCAACAATTCCCCTTCCATATCGATAAAACGGACAAAGTCAATTAACATTCAGGATCGAAATCATTCCCTAATCAATCTAATCAGCCCTGCACCGATCTCAATCGCAACAGATTTTGGCGGTCCATTAAAATGTGCATCGGGTTTACATCGATCGAGAGTTTCAGAGACACACGTTCGAGAATCAGAGGCAATTCGAAACGGAATTAAGACCGTAATCCCGGTTTCCACGCGGGCAAATTGATCTCTGGCCAATGTCTGTCCTCTCCTCGAGTCACATTCGGCCTCGACCTTCACCACCCACTGGGAAACTAATTAATCTCATTTGACAGGGCTATCGGGAAGAATATTGGGAACGAGGTTAAAATATGAATACACGTGACACCATGAGATGATTTATCGTGATGTTTCCCGCATCGAATCATCCTGGCTGCACCGTAGTACGCCGTTATGCTCAATCTGACCACCTGTTCGGTGGATGTACACCGTTATCCTGCATTACGGAACGAATTGCTCGGTATTTTGCTAGTAACCACGAAGTAAGAATGGAGAAAAATGGTCGAAAATGAGTTTGCAAAATTGGAAACGAATGGAAATTTTATTTAGAATCGAATGGAAAGAATATTTTTCACGTTTGAAGAAAAGTTGATGTGATCCGATAGAACTGTTTGTTCTTTAAAAGATGAAAAGCTCAATTTTAATGATCATTTTCTTTTTCAACGATCGATAATGACAAAAATTTATACGCGTAGGATAAACAGAGATATCTAAAGGCATTAAAATTTAATTGGATTAACATTTATATAAAAATCGACATAAACTTTCCAATTAATATAATAATACGTTGGTAAACAGAGATATTAAAGGTATTAAAATTTAATCGAATTGGATTAATATTTACGTAAAAATGGACATAAACTTTCAAATTAATACGCTGTTAAGGAATAATGATGGGTAATAGTTGGATGATTGAGCGTGTAATATCTTGATTGTCTTGCGTAATAAAGTGGAACGATAATATTTGTGATGGCGATAATAATATTTGTTAAATTACATTCTATAATAATTGTCGAATATCATATAATCATGTACGTATTTTTTTTTATTATTTATTACAATTTTTTTAAATTTATACATTGCAGTATTCGTATGAAATAATTTATCAATAAGAATTATCACTTAAGTGGCATATTTTCCGATAAGCAAGATAAAAATATGGCTCATCGAGTGGATTAAACTGATTGCAAAATTCGAAACTGTTTAAACAATTATAAAAAATATTACGTAATTAATTTATTCTCGGTTAATCAATCTATTAATGTTTAAGAATTGGAAGAACGATAGAGATAATTATGAATAAAAATAAGACAGAATTGATGATATTCATTAATGATAGAATTTTTTTCTATCTATAAATTAAAAATAAATTAAAATATTTCCAATTAATACTTTTTTTTAGCTTAGAGAATATTCAAAATTTTAAATATGAATTAATTTATGCAAATATAAATATTGCATAAATTATAATATATAAAATAATAAGATATATATTCGATATATTTCTTCTTTTCATTGAAAGAATTTCACAAACAACTTTTATATGAAAATTAATAAAAATAATGAGAACGATATTATCATTATCCTATTCATTCCATTTATCTATTTTTTTTTTTTAAATTTTTGACAAATTTTATGAAATATATTAAGTTAAATACTTAATCACATTCTGCATGTGACTCTGTAAAATGCAAATAACAATTTATGACGCTGCTACATAAATATTAACCTAGTAATTATAAAATGACATTAGCATAAATTAAAAATGGAGCGAATCATGGGAACGATTCTTCGAGAATAATTTTATCATATTTAATAATTAACATCGCGATTCGATTTACATTAATCGATGTAATTGCATTTGCAATAATGAAAAATAAAAATAAATTTCGAAAAATATTGTGAAATATTAATATTACAATTGATATGACAGTGATATGATTTTTTTTTTTTTTTTCATTATTGCAGGTGACACGACGATATTAAGTACGAGATCGA
>NW_006263473.1:1361241-1369967 GCF_000469605.1 Apis dorsata
CGATACGAGTGATATCTTGATTTCAATTAACGTCACGAATTCAGAATTATATACTATTGCGAGTTGTATACTAAAATAATCTATTATTAAAATGAACGAAGTGTAAAGATAAATATAATCTTGTTATCCTTCTATTTGAATAATTATATAACGATAATAATAATATTTAATTATATTCAATATAAAGTAATAGGTAAATTTCCCTCGTGTTTAGAAATAATTTGACATGTGAAAAATCTTTATAATTATAATATAACGAAACAATCATATAGATTTTCTTTTTCCATATTAATATCGTTGCAATATTATTATTGTTTTTTTCCATATATTTATGTTCCTCATATATGTTCCTCTTTTTTTTATAGTTCGTTTACTTTTTTAATCAATTCCTTTAAAATTGTAAACCAACGTTGTAGCTTCATCATGTATTATTAAAAAAAAAAAAATTAGGAATAAGGAATTTAATTATTGACTATCAAAAATTACGAATTACAAATTACGGTGAATAAAAGCATTTTTTAGATTAAAAAAAAAAATTACAATTCAGGCACAGTGAAAAGTTTGAGGGTTCAAAGTTAATTAAATTGAACGCGATACTTATCGAATATCGAATTTTTCGCACGTGAAAATCGCGCGCGATTTGATACGGGCGAAACGCTTCAGCCATGATTTTGCTGGTGAATCGATGATAAACGGAAAAGCGAGTGATAAGACAAGCCGCACTGCGTCAACATCAATTATCTACTTCTGCTTGGACAAGAGATACCGTTCAACAATACAATCGTCGAATATATAGTTGCACGATTAGTTTGGCAAACCTGCAGCTCGAATCAACGAACTTTAACATTTCTCGCGCAAGTGAACTTTACTTCGCATCTTAACAATGCGAAACTATGCTCGGATATTTGTGTTCACGTGACAACATCTATGGAATGTAACATTAATTCGATGTTTAATCGGAATCGAATCGAAATCTTACTTTCTTTCGAATGATTTGATTAAATTTTTTTATCTTAATCAAATAATACATTAGGAAAAAGATAATATCTAATTGAATATACTATAAGCTAAATATTTTATCACTTTTTTTCACCGAATAATTAATTAATTTTATCTACTTATCTACTTATTCTAACTTTAATATTTTAATATTTATTTTTGGCTTTAAAAAAATCGATAACGCAAAATAATCTTTTCTCCAAATAAAATTAAAATCTATAGTTCAAGAAATTTATTTTTCAAATATACATATATAATACGATCGTTCTGTTTGTAAAAAAAAAAAAATAAATTCAATAAAAACGAAACAAAAAAATTTCTACAAAGACTTTAAAATATTTCTGAAAATGATTCCAAAGAAAGTTCAAAATTAAATAAAAAAAAAAAAAAGAAAAAAAAATATCATCTGCTAGCAACAGCATAGCAGAAACTCAATAAGACAGTTAATCGAAAGAAGAAAAATCGAAACTCGTTTATTTTTTTTTTTTTTTTATTGGATCCCTTTGGCGAATCGTACACTTCCATGAGAAAATGCACATCAGTTTCGAGTAAGAGATACGCACGCGAGCCCTTCGAAATCGAGGATGTGCAACCGGGTGAATATTTCAAATAATATCTCCTACGCGGGATCGGAATCGTGTATCTCGGGGTATTGCTTTAATTGGATGGATTCCAATCGGGGTGCGGCAATGTGGAGAACAGGTAGCCGCGGGAAAGCAATCCGCCTATGTAAAACGAGCGAGAATATCACGATTTCAACCGGCGAGATCGAAAGTCTCGAGCGAATCTCTACGTGTGTGCTTAATTTCCCCGCGTAATAATTCGACGAATTACACGTTCTTCCGTTGGAATTAACCCTCTTCCCTCCTCCCCGTGCGAAATTATGAATAATTTAACGAATTAAAAAAACGTTGCTTTGTGAAATTATTACAATTGTTATTATATCTTTCGATATGGACAATCATGTTATCCTTATTTCAGATTCGAAATAATTAATGTTGCGTTCCTGCTTCGAAATTTTAGTCGAATCTCTGTTCTGATTTGCGTCTTTCGATTTCAAGTCGTTTGAAATGTTTATGCGAAAGAATATTATTCGGTACGATTGTTGCAACGATATCGTTTTTTTTTTTTTTTTTTTTTTTTTTTTTAATTCATCCGCGAGGCCGTAATCCTATCGTGAGGTAACAACTTCACCGCAACGCAACAAAAAAACTAAGCATTGCGGTAAATTCTGAGGCAATCGGCAAGAGAGAGAGAGAGAGAAAGGAGTCAAAGTAAAAGTAAGGAAAGACCGAGAAAAATAAATCTATTATTTCTAATCGAATTTGTTATATATTCTCCAAGTGGTGGATCGAACGAGCCATAATTTCTTCGCTGGGTAAAAGAAAATTTTACTTCTTTTTATTCAACCATCTGAAACATCAGTGACAATCTCTCTACCGTTAAAAATTCATAAAGCGAAATATAGCGAAATACTAAAAATTCTCGAAAACCCACATACATATACATCGTATCACTTACGTGATTTATTATAAAAAAAAAATTACAAATCTAAAAATACCATTGCAAGCGTATCGTCCAAATGCAATTTCCATTCTCCAAAAACCTAGTGAGATAAGACAAGCGAGGGAAATCGTTGATGGCCTTATAAACGGCAATCTTCTCGTGAACACTCGTGCTCGCGCCGCGAATACGGGTGGAAAGGCATCGAGTGATTAGATTACGGCATAAGCGGTTTATTTATCTCGAATGCGACGAGATCAACCGCGCCACGGTGAGTGCAGTTTCTTCTCCTCGGTGAAATGCGAGTTCACTGAGGAGGAATCGGCGACGACCGGCCTTTTTCGAATTATTCCACGACGTCCGCCGCTTTTTCGACGACATTCCGGACACGCGTGAATCGGAGGAACGCGGCGATTCGCCCATTTGGCGACCAACATGGCCGTGAACCACCACCAGTGAGTGTAACGATCTTGGGGTTTTTTTCCCCGGGACAATGCGAAGTTAATTGTTTTCTTGTTCGTTTCATGGAAAAAAAAAATAGACTGAGATTTGAATGAAATAGAACGTTGAGGAATTTAATTTATGCGGAAAATTTGAAAATTGGAGAAAATTAATTAATTAATTAATTCCGGCTCATCGTATGATGAAGAATTTCTATTTATTATTGATAATAAAAGCTTGATTAAAATTAGGTGGGAAAATTTTCTGGAATGAAGTTTTCGAAATAATGCACAACGATAGAGAAGAATATTATATATAATTATATGTAACTGATTGCAGTGTTGAAAAAATACTATAAATTAATATTTTGTAATAAAAAGAAAGGAAAAAATTATTCGGTTATATAAATAATAATACTTAAAACATTTTTCTTTCATCTTTTGAGAGATCTCATCTCGAGAACATATAAGATAATCGTGTTATTTTTACCATTTTATTCATTTCAAAAGCATGAATGCATATTTCCCGTAGAAAGAGGAAAAGGAAATATTCTTACCGGTGTTGAGTTCTTGAATACACGTGCAAATTAACCAATTATCTCAACAAGAAATCGCAAGAAACTTATCACTATTTATTATCGAGATTACCTTATTGTTAGTTTCATACAACGTCATTCTTACCGATACTCGTACAATTACCAATTCTAAATGCATACCTATACATTCAACATTTATCAGTACTTATTAATCAAATCAAAAGGTGATCACAATCTTAATTCACTTATACATTTTTCTTACCGATCATAAACCGCATCACACCCACGCAGTCTATTACCGTGCATATCAATTATTCAAACGAGTCCAAGAAGCACTCGTCATATTATCCCCGCTCATAATCGTGGCGTAAAAAACGCCATAACCGACGATCGACGATCAAGGATCGAATTTAACCGATCGTTTGATCGAACGAAGAAAACACATCGTCGTGTCGAAGAGAAACACGGTTAATTAATCCCATCTCCTTGCCCTATTAGAGAGAGACGCGTATGCAAATAAAGCTGTCGCAACAGGGATCGCGTATCGTAATCGTGGAAAGTGATCGATCGAACGGCAGTGCTACATCAGTCTCGTGGATTAAACGCATCTCTATCGTCTCGTCCAAACGAATGATCGAGCCGGATAGAACGTTTATAGGCCTCGCGTGGGCGTGTTACGTCAATAGAAGAAATTGATTGAAACTGGAGAAAACGATGAGCATGCTTTTCGGATGAAGAGTATCGCGTTTATGCTGAGATATCAAACTTTCGGAGTAGATTTTCAACGAATTTACTTGAATTTACTTTCAGTTAAGCTGAATCTGTTATTATAAAGGCACGTATGATTGTATTGTCAGTGTGATTGTATTATTCAGTTTGTAAGAAAGGAATTTGTTTATAATGATTTGTAGTTTATTTCTCTGTCCAAAGTATTTATTGAATAAGATTTATCTTTGATTGTATGTTTTGTATATCACAAGAAGAATTGTGATAATAGGATAAATATAATTCATTTGGATTGTGAAAATTTTTTTAAAGATTGGAAAGATAATAAAATTTGTTTAAAAATGAGGTCAATTTTAAGTAAAGAGATATCTGGATACCTATATAAATTTATCTGGATAATAATATTATTTAGAATTTCGGATAGAAAATGATTAATCAATCAAAAAGAAGGAGAAGATTTTGTATTATATTACGTGTGAATGGAGGATAGTCGAAAAGGAACTTTTGAATTAAAATTCTGATCTCGTTTGTTTGATCTTGTTGACTGATTTTTTTTTAATGCGTGTACATGATCTGTGAATGAATGGAACGAAAAGAATCGAGCGTGGGATGTTAGGTATGGAAGGAATTTGTTTGCTTCTGTTTCTATATTGCGATGTGGAAGAATAAACTTGATAACTTTCGATTCGAAAGATAAAGATGGAGAATCGCAATTTAAAAATATGATGAACTATTTTTAAAAGTTTTATCATTATTTTAAAAGCGAGGAAGAAATAATTTTTTAATTGAAATAAATTATTTGGAAAGAGCAGAAAGCTGAATTACTGCATCTGTGACGTTTTATTGCATCGCGTTGAATTTTAAATGTCCTTTTTTGTTCAAACCAGTTCAAATCGCAAAGAAAGTGACAGTTGTCACGATAACCCTTTAATATATAACAGACTAATGGTTAAACGTGTCTTATCATTTTTTCAATAACTTGTTTCAATAACTTGAAAGTCTCTTTGGCTAGACGACTTTATCTGAATAAACAAGATTCTTTTCGCCGAGCAATGCCATCATATATGTTGAAAAATGATTAAATAGAATTTACACGTAGAGAAATTTATTAAATTATTAAACTCTTGTACGATAATATTCTCGATTAACATGGATTGGCATATGGATGAAAGTTGTAAATTAGTAGATTCTTTTTTCTTGCTTATAATTTTTACTTTAAATTTATTATTTATTATATTTATCAGATAAAATTATTAAATGAACGAACAAAGCGATGAACAATCAGATTATAATCCGATTAAAGTATTAAATTTTTATAAATTTTTCACAACAAAAATATTTGATGTCATGGAAAAAAATTTATAATTTTATTATTATAAAACCTACTTAATTAGATGGAGACCTACTTAATTATATAACTGTAATTTATGTAGAACAAATATCGATTCAAGATATGACAATTTCACATTTTTTTAATCAACAGATAAAATAAATATTAATTAGATAAAAAAAAAAAAGATAGTAAAAGAATGGTTATGTGAAATATGTGTATTCATAACATATTTAATTACACATGAGAAAGCCATGATGCACACATGAATAGATCATTAGGTGTGAATTTTTACACTTTATTAATCGGTTTAAAAGAGAAGGATTAATTGGAGCGAAAAGCGACAACGACCGTGAAAGTTAAAATGAAGAAATAATAATACAGAATACCTGATTATTTAATTATCCTGTTTATAGAGAAATACGATTCCTATATCAATTTTTCTTATTTTTTTCCTTTTCTTTTTTAATTATACCTGTTAAGATTTCTGAATTTTTAAACGATCTAAAAATTAAATTGAAAATAGAAATTTAAATTTAAAAAAAATCTTTTGATAGAAAAATTACAAGAATAATATCGAGAACGATTCAAAGGATATAATAGAATTGAGAATTAACTTAATTTCGATATGATTTTAATAAACGATCGTAATATGTGCATTATCGTTAAATTTATGTATTCCTAGATTCATCGCGCGAAAAGTCAGAGGATCAAAAACCATTAATCACTGGCATCGATTAAATCGTGGACCGATTTAAACACGGTTCGAGAAATCGCGTGAAGTTAATGGTTAAACAGTGAACGCGATAAGCGGGTGGAAATATTGATTCGAATCGTGTCATTGAGTCGAGTGGTTCATTAAAGTCACAAAAGTTTCACGTGAAAGATAAATCGTCATCCGTTCGAAGCGAGAAATTGTTGCAAGAAAATTCTCGTACTATTCGTTTTAATGTCTGCTCGATCAAAATACTTGACAGATAGATCGCCGATTCATTTTTAATTAAGTGTCTTTAAATATTCCGTAAAATAATTGAAACTAATTCTATTATAATCCAAAAAAATTCCAAAAATCAAACTCACAAAATTTTGTTCAAATTTCAAACAAGTCTGATTAAATCTCTCGCGACTCGAGAAAGAATCAACAGGTTTGATCCAAACATTATCGAACTTTTACGAATCCAAAAACTTGAAAAATTCAAAAATTAAATAAATCTACACTTCTAATGGATTGACACTAATTCACTAAAAATCTAAACTAAACGTATCCACACGCCTCTACGAATACTAAGAAAAAAAATCAACAGGTTCAAACATCGTCAAACGTTGACGAATCAACAAAAGTATTTTTCGCGTCCAGCACAAAAAGATGAAACGATAATCCAAAATTTTTTTTCATCCCATCCTCCAATCCCGTTGTTAATCAAATTCCAAACTGAACGCGCTACTTACCGGATCATCCAAAAAAAGAATACACCGATGAGTCAAACTCCCACGAGCCAGCCACCCACTTAGTTTCATAAATAAACATAAAAGTTTCTCCCACGTTTCCTCTTCCGTCCCAATCACTCACAAAAACTACCGAGTTCCACCGAGAAAAGGAAAAGAAAAAGAGAGAGAAAAAAAAAGAAAGAAAGAAAGAAAGAAAGAAATATCGACGCGAGGATGATTGAGATGATCGAGACAAAGCCAGGTCACGAAGCCAGGTAAAACGGATCACAGGCAAACTGGCAGTATCCACGAGGGAGCTGGCATACCTAGCGACGACCAGGCGTTAACTGAAAGCGTATGGAGGCCGAGGAACGCCGTCCAGTACACCTGTGTGCCACGGGGGACCCAAGTAGGAGAGAGTGAGGAGAAGGAGAAGAAGGTCGGTAGAAGGAGAGACTCTCTCGATGGCCTTTACGCGACGGATATGTTTATCGTGACAAACGAGACGTGAACAGCTGCTTGGAATCCAATAAGAGGGGGTTGAGTCGATTCGACTGAGACAGAGACGGATCGTTCAAATTTTAGAAAGATTTTTGGGGATATAGAATTGGTGGAGATATAACGATTTTACGGTGCAGTGAGTTGAAAGAATTCGAAATTGAATTTATAAGTAAGTAATTTCTAAGACGATTAATGGTGTTTCTTTTTTTTTTTTTTTTTTAATTGTAATTTGTAATTTTTATTACAATTTTATTTATATATTTGAAAATAAAGAGGGTGAGGAATTTTGTGGTGCCGTGAGTTCGAGGAATTTGAAATTGAATTGATGAGCAATTTGCGAAACAATTAATTGATGTATTTTTAGTCTATTTCTAATTTCTATTTTATATGATGAAAAGTTGTAGGTAGAAGTTTTATAATACAGTGAATTTATAAATTTGTTTGAATAATTAATTATTTTGGTGTAATTATGATTTCTGAACGATTATGATTCTCTACAAGTTTTTCTCGTTTAAATAGGATTGTGTAAGAAATTTCTTCTCGTAATCTTCGAACAAAGAACAAAGAGACACGAGAAATAGATAGAATAAAAATAAAACACGAATACGTAATACCAGCCCCGTTCCCGAAACGCATCGAAGTCGAAAGACAAACGGGCGAAACTCGTTATGAAAATAGTATGAAAAGTATCACGGGCAAAATATGCAAACCTGTTCTCGTCGAGAGAAATGCAACACTCATGGAATGGCCTTTGCTCGAAAGTCGAAGACCTTCTAGCAGGTCCTTCGACCGCCTATCTTTTCCAATGGACAAAAATGGAAGAATCCTCTTGCGTTTTCTTGGAATTAAACCGTGAACCTTCGCGAGGGTTCCACCTGTTGAGTCGAAGAGGCTGCAGGTAATTTATCTCGGGACGTCCAGTCCAGTCTCCTAAAGTAATTCCAACTTCCCTTCTACGACAAAACTTTGATGGAAAGAAGAGAAGGAAAGTGTTGTTCTTTCTCAAAAAAAAAAGAAAAAAAGGAAAAACAATATAACTCGCCTGATAATGTATCCAAGTATAAACAAATGATTGTTCATATATTCCTGTATCAATTTTTTTATTTCATTTTAATGAATTTGAAGTATAATTTTCCAATAATAATAAAGCATAAAAGACAGAGCAAAGTCAAAGCAAAAATAACTTGAAATAGTTTAACCTAACCTCCAAATTGCGACTCACGAATACAAAAAAAAAAAAAAAGAAGAATTAATCGATAATGG
>NW_006263473.1:1370154-1373765 GCF_000469605.1 Apis dorsata
AAAATACGAGATCAAAGCCTGGGAGCGTAAGTTCAAGGGGGAAGGGGGGAAAACGTGAAAACCAGCGAATCAACAGATAGAGAAAAATTGCAACGAGCCAAACGATGGCTAGCTATGCGGCTTGCATGCTGCGCCATGTACAAAACGATTCCCTGTTTCATTACCGTGGACTGCGGTATTGTATTGGCGTTCGAACAAATTGCTTTCTTCTTCCATATAGTTTTCGAGCTGCGGATATCATAAATACCGGCCCACCTATGGGAAATTCGTCGGTTAGGAGTCATGAGTTATCGGCATCCGCGCCACAAGAATCGAAATGGGACGTTTTTCTAATCGATCCGCGTGAAAATAATATCCGAATATTCTTTTATACCATGTTGTATAAGCAAACTAAGAATTTTTATGCGTTTATCGATAATTTGAAAAAATTCACGAATGATACAGAATAAAAATATTCAAAAGTAAAAGTATTCGTAAGAATATTTAACAAATAAATAATTTTTCATATTTATATTTTCTATATTTATATCTGCATTCTGATTATAAAATGGACGAGATATATATCGAAGTATTGGCAAGTAAATTATAATGCAATAAGTAAATTAAAAATTATATCTTATGGCTTACAAAGAAAAATTAAATTTCAGGAACTATCACGATGAAAAAAATGGATGGAGATTAAAATCGAGAAAAAAATCAAATCGCAATCGATCGACCAAGGATTTAAGGTCAGGTAGAGAAGAATAAGTCGTTGAAGAGATTCTTCTCGAGATTAAATTCCCTCAAATCGGATAAATGAGGCGAAGATCATCGATCGTTCGAGCTATCGATGCTCCACAAGTATGTCCTTAATTCTGATTAAACGTAATCTTGGAAGGAAAAGTAGCGCCCTATCGTTCGATTTCGAAGAAAAAGGAAAAGTTTCCCGGATTCGTTCCCCATCGAAGACATCGAATCGACCGGTCATCCAGGTTTCCAGCTTCTCTCTGTTTGCCAATTTCGAAGCAAGTTCAATTTTATAAAAGTTCTTTAGATTTAAAGCTCGAGCGAAGAGAAATGAGAAATGAAGCAACTTTTATTAATTATGAGTTTATAAATATGAAATTTTAAAAAGTGAAAATGTTTGTAGGTTGAAAAGAATTTCGTATAAAATTTATACTTGATCGCACTTAAGTGACGAAAGTGTTTAACAAAGTGTAAAAAATATGAACAGATTATAAGTAATAATATTTGGAAAAACAATCGTTGAAAAGAAGATAGTATTACTGACAAATGATTATCAGAAAGATAATCGATCAATATTGTAAATTTTGTTTCGTATAAATACGGACAATAAATACACGGGCAGTGTACACAGAAGGATTATTATTATTATTATTGGCGCTACCGTAACAGGATTTCAGAGAAACAACATCACATTCCGCAACTAGAATTACTGTCGCATAAATAATTGATTAAGATAGACAAGATATCTTTCATAACACTAAGCAATGACATCATTTATCGATTTCTACTAACCGATGTACAAATGAATTCCTCTTTTCTACAAGGCGATTCAAAAAGAAAATGCACGCGATTGCTCATTCTCTTGAACGAGGAACAAAATTTATACGAATATTCTTTACTTTTATTTTGTAAAAAAAAAAAATAAAATAAAATAAAATAAAATGTATAAATTCCACAGAAAAAAACAGAATTAACCAAACTATGTTTCCATATAAAAAATGAAAGAATTAAACACTATAACTTCTGTAGATCCAATTCTGTCATTGGTTCATCAAATAACGATTCATAGAACAGAAGAACGAGGCGATTCAAAAAGAAAATGCACGCGATCTCTCATTTTTTTGAATGAAGAACAAAATTTATACGAATATTCTTTACTTTTATTTTGTAAAAAAAAAAAAAAAAATATATACTAGTTCCACAGAAAAGAAACAAATAATTAACTAAAATACTGTGTTTCCATATAAGAATGAAAGAATTAAAACTATAGCCTCTAGATCCAATTCTGTCATTCGTTCATCAAATAACGATTCATAGAACAAGAACGAGGCGATTCAAAAAGAAAATGCACGCGATCCCTCATTCTCTTGAACGAGGAACAAAATTTAAACGAATATTCTTTACTTTTATTTTGTAAAAAAAAAAAAAAAATAGAATATACAGTTCCACAGTTCCAACTAGAAAAAAAACATAATTAATCAAAATATCGTGTTTTCATATGAGAATGAAAGAATTAAACCCTATAGCCTCTATAGATCCAATTCCGTCATTCTTTAACCAAACAACGATATTACCACGATTCATGGAACAAGAACAAAACGATCGAATTAAATTCGATCTTAACACCCCTTAATACCTCTCCCCCTCCGGATAAGACTCCGCCGCATCTTCATCTCCCGGCTCCTTTTGTTCCCTCCTAAACGAACGCTTATTCTCAGTCATCTGTCTTCTATTGTTCTTGCATCCACCCTCAATTATGACAGTGATTTAAGAGGCTCTGTTACTCGGCCGTAAAGTTGGCGCAGGTAAAACCATCTATCCCGATGTGTACAATCGTCGAAGAGGTGGGTACGTATGTACGTATATATATACGTACACACAGGGTGCCATAAATCTTGGAGGATGACGCCTGGCTTCCTTTACTTGGCTCGTTGACATCGACGATACTCTCGGATATTTTCACGATACGCGTACACGAATATCGACAAGCGATATTCAGAGTCGTGGTGGCTACGGTAGGACGTATGGACGCGTCTATATCGATGGGCCGACGTAGCGGCGTCCCGTGACGAATCCTATATTCGTAACGTATTTTCACCGGGTTGTCGTCGATCATTTATTTTAAGCAATATCGAACGAGCCGATCACCGTTTTCCGTTGTGATGTCGAAACGCGTTTCCGGGGGGAAAGGGGATTCCGATTTTTAGAGAATTTTTATTGACCTTTTTTTCTTCGTTTTATCCGCTTTTATCCGTGAGATAGATTTTGCCAATAGTTGTGTTAAATCATCTCTCGAGCTCGACGACAGAATTGAGGTTGAAAACCTTTCGATGTTTTAATTTGCATGGGACAGGATTTGTTCTTATAATAATAATAATTGTAATTATTTTCGTAAAAATTTTATAAGAATTTATAAAATTTTTTGTCCAGTCGAGTTCTCTTCAAGAAGAAGAGATTACTCTTTGATGAAATTCAGTCCGCCATAAAGAAATTAAATTCAATTTTCTCAATGTTTTCTAAGCTATCGATTCACTTTATCGGAGCAATCTCTCAGCAACACGATCTTTCTTTTATCACAGAATGAATTCGCACTCCCTGCGAATTTGTCTGCTAAACGCGTTAAATATCGTCGTATCGTTTCAAGAATCTTGAGAATTCGCCTTGAAACGCTTTTCCTCGCGAGATCTCGCCCTCGCAAAGAACGCGGCCCAATCTCGAGGAACAGCGAAAGAAAAAGAGGAGGACGCGTCCGGATAATTGTGCAAAGTTCACCGGACCATAAGAAAAAAGAAAGCAGGAATCTCAAATCTCGACGATTAAATAAACGCTGTACTGGACCGTGGAATCCTCTTTCTCTCTCTCTTTTTTTTTTTTTTTTTTTTTTT
>NW_006263473.1:1373932-1383555 GCF_000469605.1 Apis dorsata
CGGCTGCTCTTTAACGATTTGTTAATTAACAGAAGACAGGAAGAAATTAATGGGTACGAAAGATTAAATCATTATGAAATCAGATTGTCGAGTCTCGATTTAATTCAGAGAGAAGTTTCGCTATTTCGTCGATGCATTTATGCAAGACAAGAATTCAATATCAATCTGCAATGGCACATTATTTTTTTTCTCTATTGCAATACAAAATTTCAGTGTGTAGGATTATTTATAATTTAATTTATAATTTAATTTATAGCCTGTTTTGCTTTAAAAAAATGATATAAGAATAGAGAATAGAGAAACAAACACGAAAATTGGTATACAAAAATGTCGCTTCGGATTTGTTTATTAAATTATTAAGCAAAATAAATGAAGTTTTGCATTAGATGAAGCGAGACGGAGAAACGAGTGAGACAGTTTTATCTTTGTTACACTGCCGCGCCACAGTGCGGCGCACCATATCATTTCGTCTCTTCTCTCGTTCTTCGTTTAATGTATATTTCAATTACTTTTAATTTATTAAGCAAGTTTCAATCTACATTCTTGTGTACCAATTATTTTCTTGTGTACTCGTTTTTAATTCTTTGGAATTAAGTTTTAATCCCACGAATATATTAACACTTTGTATGACAATAATAATTTTGTGATAAAATATTAATAGAAAATTTGAACATCAAGTTCTTCTAAATCACCGAAGAAATTTTCCTATGATCGAATAGAGAAATAAAAAATTCTCGATCAAACCATGATATTTTAATTGATTGGTGCAGGTTGATTGATTGAACTTTCCTTTTATAAAAGAGAAACAGTGCAAACGTTTCTCAAGAATAAATCGATTGCTTGTGATTTTTATTCATTTGAAAAACGATGGAATCGAGTATAAAACCGAATGATTGATGATGCTTACCTTCATCGACATTCGATATTACGATATTAAGGTATCGAAGTGTCAATTTTTTATTTATCGCGAAGTAAACATTTCTGTTACGCTTTAAAATGAATTTAAAATTTAGAATACGTGTTTTGAAAGAAAAAAATTTCGCAATTTTTCACAATCGACAAACACATTTTCGTTTCGTTTTTTCAAAATCTTCAAAAATTGAAAAATTTCGTTACTTAAATTTTGCATACAAAATTTTTCATAAAAATTGAAAACATCATCATCATCATCATAAAAAAATAATCCAAATCAAATTCAACTTAACCTATATCTTAAATTATATATAGTTTTTAAAAAGATTTAAAAGAAAGATAATAATAAAATTTCTCCTATAATTAAATTTTAATCAAAATTATTTAAAAAGATTCTTCCATCTTACAAAGAAAAAAAATTTACGATACATAACATCGTATGACGACAAATGCAACGATCATATTCGTCTATTCGGTCGCTCCCGGCAAGTGAATTTGCCAGATGGCGAACGGTGGGGATTCGAATTTCATTTTTCTTCTTTCCTCCTTGGAAAGCTTGGATCTCTCTCGCCTCGCGCCGTCCTGGAAGCAACGATCGAACGAGGCCTGGCCCTTACATCACTTTTATACCCGTCATATTTCATGCCGGCCAAACGTTCCGACGAATGATGCATTATTTAGAACGCAATTCGGGTAGAGACAGGCCGGGACCTCGTAGAACAAATGCGCGCGAAATGGGCCAAGAGCATCCGGCAGAATGTCGTTCCCTCTTCCGCCCGATCGATCGACCTACAAACTTAATTTCGCCACGAATCTTCTCCGACACGAGCAACGCGTGCAACTTCAAAAACTGGACGACATAAATTTCCCAATTCGAAACGTGTATTTCATTCTCTCGACAAATTAAATTTGTAGAAAAATTTGGAATTATTAGATTCAATAGAATAATACTTGAATTAAAATAAATGTTATGGCTTCGAATTGTTAATTTTATCGAATCTGGCACGAGCTCAGTAATTGAAGAATCAGAATCAGAAAGCAATCGAAATGAAATATTAATAAATTTAAAGAATTAATCAGAAGCATCGTTTGAATTTATACTTTAAATTGTTAAAATTGGGTTTATCGATCGATGAGAAATTAAAAGACAATTAGCAAAAAGCAGCATCAGAAGCATCGAATATATATTTCTCTCCTTCGTTTTTTTGATCTCACTTCTGCGAATGGAAAACTAACAATTCAGCTTTTTTAATCCTGCGTGTCAACCGCAGGCTTCGTTTTGTCAAAAGAAAAGGGGGGAAAAAGAGAAAGACAAGAGAGGTAAAGCAAGAAAGATGGGAATTCCGTATGAATTTCGCGTAGAGTGAGAGGTGCATTATTTAGACGCAATTTTTTCTGCAATCACCGACACGCAAATGAATAGAGAGCGGGCAAAGAGAAGTGAGAAGATTAATATTTCGAACCGACATCCGAGCACCAACTTTCAATCCTTCCTTTCGGGTTCCCACGTTTTACGTGGCAAATAATGCAAACTGCAGGCACAAACCGCGAAGACTTCATTGTGAAACTGTTCGTGAACACACCGGTTGCGTATGGTTCGAGAGATTTTGTATACTGTCAGAATTTATAGAATTTTATTTTTGGACGCCATGTGAAAAATTTGTATTGATCGAAGAGAATTTCGACTATCAAGTGAATCCATGTTTTAAATTTTAATGTTTTTAATGTACGAGAGAGATATTTTACAATTGCTTCTATTAGTAGAATTATTTTTATTAATTTGAATTATTTTTAGGTTAAGTTCATCTTCGTTTCGATAATCGTTTTAATATAATGAAGAAAGAATTAGTATTTTATTATTATATTATTATTATTATTATTATATTATTATAATCGATTTTTAATAATTTAGTAAAAGTTTGATAGAATACAAATACCATCTATTTTTAAATTAGTTTCGTATCTGAAATATATGAAAGAAAATTTTATTTTTATTTTAAATAGTGAAGAAGATATATATATATAAAATTTCACAATTTGTAGGTTATATTTCATATCATATTTTATTCTAATCCTCTTTCATTCATTTTCTACGCGTTTGAATATCTTCCAATCGTTTTTTCATTTGCTGAATTATTTTATTGTTAAAATTTTATTTAAAAAAAAAAAAACACAAATAAACTCCAATAAACATCGCTTTATTCGTGAATTCAATTGTCGAACGACTGTTCAATTTGCACAAAGGATACGTCAATCAACTCTTTAATTAATACCAATCGATTATTAATGCGCGTTAATTATTAACCTCGGATTTTCGTAATTACATGCCGTTAATTCGCCTGCGTCACGTCTAGTTACGGAAAGAGAAACCCGTTCATAGTTGCAACATCGCACGTCATTGCCGCTACATCGTGCTTTATTAAATAATGAGAATCGATGTTTCCTTGCACCAGGTCAATAGACGTGTCGAATCGAAAGTAAAGTTACTGGTAAGTGGATTTATCGGGTTGAATGGTCGAATGGCAATTTATCGCTGTGCTTAATTAACTCCACGGACACTAATGGGCTTGGGGGTGGAGCGTTTAATTCGAAAGGGTACGCATAGGGCACGAAGAAAGACCAAGTAATGTCAGAGGGATGTAATTAAAGGTCTGGAGACGCTGTGCTGGAGTTTCTGATATTCGTGTCAGTTGAAAATCGAGCGACTGCAAGGGACAATTTTAGATTTTTTGCGACTATTATTATTATTATTACTATTTATTTTAAATAATGTATAAAAACATTGTAAAGAAATTGAACGGTGTTGATGTATTGCAATCGTTGGTAAAAAATGATTTCGAATAACAAATAAATTGAATTTATCGATACTTGTTTAATTAGAATTTTTATGAATATTTATATAACAAATAGATTTATTTTCCTTCTATTGTTTTTTAAATTGCTTATTTTTATAAACATTAAATATTCATAATATTCTGACCAAATATTCAGGAAAATTTGATAATTTATTGCAAAATTGAACTATCAAATCTTAAAAATATAGAGAAAGTATAATAGTAAAATTATTAGTAAAGTAAATTATTGTAGTAAATGTGTTAAGAGATAATCTATTATTTTTCACTTTTTTTTCCTAATATAATTTTCTTTATAAATTAAATTATCGTACAAGAGGGTATAATAATCATATTTTATATTCTAGACATATAAAGTTTTCAATTATAATGATTAATTAATAGAAAGCAACTTCTTTTTTTACGTTACGTAAAAAGTTTTTGGTTTCTGGAAATAGTGAATAAAAGGAAATAGATGCATTGCATAAAAATAACAAAAGTTCATTAATGTGTAATTCCACGATAACGTTGCAACGTTGGAATAAAAATCGAGAGGTGCATTGAATGGAACTGCTTTTTTCCATAAACGCAAAAGCACGTTGCTTCCTCTCCCAATTATTTCTTCTTTTCTCCGCAAAATTTTTTGCAATTAAAATGCAGTGGCATATTATGGATTGTATTTTCCAATCTTCTGTTTAAAAGAAAAACTATAATATTTCGTATATAATCAAAGATTAAAAATTTACTTGGGTATATTAATCGATGGCAAAATCATTTTATCCTTTAAAAAATGAATTATCCTTGAAAATTTAAATATCTTCAAAATAAATAATTTTCAAATGAAACTTACGTGACGGATAGGAAAAGAATTTTATTTTTACATTAAAATAATCACTCGTTCTCACGCGAATCCAATGAATAAGACGTCAATCTAATGATTATAAACTCGAAGAAAACTGAGAATCAAGATACGATAAAAGGCATGAAAGTCATCAGTCATGTCGCATCACGTTTATGACTATCTAGGACGCTCCCATCCTTTTTCTTAATACTGATAATATTTCAGTGGCTAGTCCGGAAAGGGAAGGAAATCCGGCCGGAAGGAATTGCAGAATTCATCGATCGCAATTACTCGGATATCTAATAACGAATTGTTCTCGACATTAATTATTATATTACTAATCCAATTTATATCTAAATTCGAAGTACATGCAAAAAATTTAGAACGAACTTGAAAAAATTGACTTAAAATCCATCGTTTAACTTTAAATTATTTAAACATTATTCACAGGTTCGAAAATTTCGATATCTCCGTGAAAAAATCAAAAATTAAAATTATAAGTTATTGGTTAACTCAATTAAATCTTCATCTTATTATCAAATGAATCACTTATATAAAGTACTTTATATTATTCAAATATTTCTATATTAAAATAATCTCCATCTCAAGAAATAAATAAATAAATAAATAAATAAATAAATAAATAAAACTGTAACTGGACGTTAAAAAACATTGGAAAAATCGGTCGGTCATTTGATAACGTTTTTACCGACAGATACGAAGTTCGTCTCCGAATCTAGGGAAAAAGTTTCATTTTACAGGCATAAATCCGCATGATGGCGAGAGATTTTTATAACGGGTCCAATTCAATGCGAAAAAAGAATGAACGATGGAGGCCCGCATCGTCGAGTTCATTAGACTTCTTCGCGTATCGTGAACGCTTAAAAGGCCTGTAAAACACGGCACCAGACATGATCGATCGCCAACCATTATTTGTCGTTATGAAAGACGTGCCGGTATTCTCGCTAAGAAATTGACGATTTGTATTCGTGGCCGATTAAACATCATTAACTTTTTCTGATTGCTCTTCTCAACGAGGGCGCTTTTGTCGAACTTTAGATATGACATGGTATTGAACGTATATTGACTTCTATCGAGTTTGAATATTGATATTTTTTATTTCATATTAAAATTTTCTTTTCTCCCCTTCTTTTTTATTTTATTTGTGATCCCAATTTTTTATTTTCCTTTTCCATTTTTTGATAAAAATTGTGAGATACGATTTATTTTATTTTTTAATGAAAATTATAGAAAAAAAGACACGAATTCAGTTATTATACAGAATTCAGACAGATAAATTTGTAAATTTAATCTCCTCTTTCCTTTATTTTATCTAAGAGATAATATTTGTTTTTTTTACTGATAATTATACGAGATGTAAAAAATTTTGACTTGATTTATGAAGACTAAATCCGGTCTATACGAATGTTCTACAGTAGATAAGCGTGTGATTTTAATTCCATTTTTCCTCTCTTTTTTTTTTTTTTTTAAAAACGATTATTTCATTCTTGTAAGAATTATAAATACATGAAATAATAAAATACGAACTAGTTTACGACAAATTTCCCTCGTATGAATATTTTATAATATATAGAATTTATGATTCTAATTTTCCCTTTTCACTTTCTTTTTACTCTAAAAAATTAACAAAAAAAAAAAAAAAAATTATTCCATCTTTGCGAGAATTATACGAGATAAAAGGATACTCGTCTTGTCAGAATTATGATAAATGAAATTCCTTTGCACGAATCTTTTACGATGGATGAACTCGCGATTCTAATTTTCCTTTCCATTTTAATAAACCTTGATGGTTTCTTTCGCTTTTGTAAGATTTACACGAGCTATAAAGAATTGTAAACTGGTTTACGATAGACGAAATAAAATCTTGCATGGCGGGGAACAGGTTTTGAGAGAGAATCATTAATATTCATGCTTGCCAGATGAGGTACCTATATCGCCTTTTCCCTCTTACACTCTTCGAGTTATTTTTCCATAAAGGGATTTGCCATCGAATATTATTTACAGACTCGTCGATCGTCGATGCTCAGAGGAAAAAAATAAAAAAGAGAACAACTTTTTGAATCGCAATTTCTTCAATTTTGGTGATAAAAAAAATTATAAATTCTACATTTACTAATGATTTTTATAAAGATTAGAATGAATCACTACAATAATATATTATTATAATTTTGATTTACATAATATGTTAAATTTTAAGTAAGCAACACGAATTAAGTATTTAATAAGTATCATATCATGCAATATTTAATATTTTCTCTTTTTTTTTCTAATTTTATGACGCATAATACCTTCTAATTATATATAATAAGAAGTACATGTTACATGATCAAGCATTATGAATTCATAGTATTATAATAATAATTGTATATAAAAATACTTACACAAAATATAATCTAGAATCTATCTAAAATTAATATTTTGAAAAATAACAACTCACGGTCAAAACTAATTTTGACAAATCATCCCATTCAACGATTTAAACGATTCATTAATGGAAAGTTAAATCGATCCAAGCAAAATAAAAATAAAAATTGATCCAAACTGATCATTTCATTCGATTTCCTAATCACGTTCGCACGACACGATAATCTGGAAACCGTAACTGATCCAAGCAATTAGAAACTGTTGTGCTCACCGCAAGAAACAACTATTCGCAGCCTCGTTCACGGCGTATAAACTCGAAATATGGCGCAATTTGCGTCAAAACTTTGGAAGATCGGGTTGTCAGGCATGGACAAAGGGAAATCCGCAAGTCGGAGGCCGGAGAATTTCATATTGCTTCCCCTTTTGCAACCCCTTAACAGAACTTATCCCTTCAAGATCACAAACTTGAACGCGTAATTGTTTTAACGATCGAAATCGTGGCATGTATTTCGATTCCGAGGAAACTATGCATCCATCGAAACTATTGTTGGAGTACATCTTTATGGGTTCTATTGTTTTTGTAAATTGATCAAAGTTAGAGAAATCGAATGACTATGATTCATGATCGTCTGATAGTCTGATAGTCTGATACTTGTGAGTTTAATTGCTTATCAAAACGTTTTGATATTGGAATTTGGAGTTATAGTGTGATTTGGAGATGAGAATAATTGAGAGAAATTTTGTTATTTTGCAAATCTTTTTTTTTTCTATATTAAATATTAAATTTTTATTAAAAATATTGAATAGATATCACGTTTATTTTATCTTAGAATATTAATAGAATATTCTATTGATTATTAAAATTGCATTTAATATGATATATAAGTAGATTGCTCGATCAATTATTTATCTGAATTACTTTCATTATTATTAGATGGATTATAATTTCCTTTGTACACGATTTTAAGCGATATTCTCAAAGTGACGACACTCGTGATGAATATTATTTTGTAGTTCGCGATTCATCTTCATTCATTGGCACGAGCTTTCATCTGACTTCCTTCCACACTGTTCCATCAATTGAACTCAAAACAGAGAACGAACTTACTCAGAATTTTCCAAAGAATTACCTCTAATCTATCTCCATTAATCTCGTCATCCCTTAATCATAACTCGCCAAACAATACGAACCCTCTGAACACTGATCAAGATACTACCCCTCGATTAGAGCTTTCAAACTTACCACCTTTTTACCATTTTATATATTTTTTTCCTTCCCTGTGCGTTACTCAATTTCGAGCTTAAAACTGTCTCGTTTTACCAACGAGATACAAAGGGATATCAGGCGATAATTTCTTTTCTTTTTTCTTTTTTCTTTTTTCTTTTTTTCCCAAGAAGAATTATTCACCATCAGACACTTATACCGCGGTTGGAACTCGCCATTATAATTCTCCTGAGAGGTAAATAACCACGGTGCACGCCCTTGTATCGCTCGTTTTCATAAATCGAGCCACGGGATCTCCGCTCCTTGGACAAAGGAACGAGGCAAGATAGAAGAAGGGCGAGGTTTGATAATGAACCCGAGAAGATACGAAGGAGTATCGTGAAATAAATCCAAGTAAGGGAACGAATGATAAAGCGTGGAAGGGCGGTGGAGAAGGATCCTGGAAGAACAGTGGGATAGCGTTATCGAGGCGAGAACGTGGCAAGCAGAAATATAACGCTGGTCTCCTCTTTTGTCCCTGCGTCGCAACATCGCTTAACGAACTGAAAATCATCCCCGGGATCTTTGATGAAATGGCCCGTTTGCGAGCTAACCCTTGTTCGAATGGGGTTGTTGGGGGATCATGTCGTTTAATGTTTGTCATTTGCGTAGAGAAGATGAGAAGAGGTTAGTGAATTCTACACGATAATCATTTTTCTGTTAAAAAGCGATAGAAAATTTTATACCTTTGTCATAATTTTGGCGGAAGAAAATTTTTACTCCTTTAAAATTAGGAGCAATCTAAAGAATAATATTAGATCTTAGATCTTAGATCTCTCTATAATTTATAATTAATCATCCTTCAACGTGCTTCAAACACTCACCGTTTCAGCGCCGAATCTATTCCAAATTTTAATTTCTTCCTTCCACGAAGTTTCACTTTGGAATTCTGAAAGAACATAAAAGAAGAAATAAAAAATCAGAAGAATCGGTTGACCAAAATGTATCTGGTCGAAATTAGAGATTCTTTTTGTAAGCTTCTTCCCACTCGTCCTACCGTCCGCTGGCTGATATTAAAAATTCAAAGACACGATTCGAGAATGAGAGAGAATTTGAAAGAGAAATCGAAGTTCTAACTCGGTTGCGGCGTCGATGAAAAAAAAACACCCCTGACCTTCGAGCATCTCCAGAGACGATCGTTCCTACCCTCTTTCATCCCGATGGATTCTTCGCCTTTCCCTCTCGACAAGAAGTTTCATTCGTCTGCAACGCTTTCAGCCTTCTTCTTCCCTTCGAAACTAGCGAAGAAACGACTCTGTATTATATCGACCCCGTAGGGAAGGAAATAATGTCGGAAATACCAACCCTTTGGAAAGGGTTTGTCTTCTTCCTTCCTTTCCTCTCTCTCTCTCTCTCTCTCTCTCTCTCTCTTTCTCTCTCTCTCTCTCTC
>NW_006263473.1:1383709-1388267 GCF_000469605.1 Apis dorsata
TCTGTTTGAAGTCGGATGTGTGGATATATTTGGGAAGAGATATTAGAAGATAACGAGAAATAATGGTTTCTTATTTAATCCCTTTAAGTTTAAATGAACGCCGCCATTAAAGCGTAACGAGAGTTGGAGAAGTTGGAATACGAATGTTCTTCGATTTGATTCAAGAGGAGCGATTTGTTCTTAAATTTACAACAATTTTTTGACTTTTCGAAATTCTTTTGAACGTTAAAATTGGCGAACTTCGAAATTTCTTTGGAATTCTAGATATTTCTAAAATTTGGAATGTCCGAATGTACAAACTTGCTAATGATAAAATACTTTCGAGGAAAATTTCAAAAATTTGTCGATAATACTTGAATTTTCGAAAAAGTTTCGAAAAGTTTAGAATTGTTGTGGAACAATTTAAAAATTTTGAAATTCTGAAATCTTGAAAAAATCTGGGAAATCTGTGATTGAGAGGTCGATTTCAATTGGTTTCGTGTCGGTATAAAATATTTTTCCAATTCGAAGAACGAGAGAAAACACGATGCGGAAACGAATAAACGAAGATCAGGGAGGATTCGAAAGAGAAGGTTCGAAATAACGAGAACCGACGATTATCGACAGCTGTCGACGATATCTGGATTCTAGAAGACTCGAGTAAAAATCATCGATCGTATATTCCAGTAGATACGAAGAGGTTTATAAAATGACCTACTTTCCTTCCACACGATTGCACTTTTTCCCCGATAAAAGATAAAATTTTATAATGGGAAGGAATCATATTTGGCATATATTGTTTTTAAATTGCAAATCGGGCAGAGCCATGTTTCCACGATAACCCTTTTTTCTTTACGATACAAATTCAGAATAACATTAAATTCGCGTGCATTTCAATAAATAATACGTAATAAAAAATAATATGATGAAAATAAAAGTTTTCTTCTAAATTCAATGGCTTTTAAATTCTTTCGAAATTTTAAAGTTGTTGATTTTCTTTATTATTCTGAATATATTCCATAGAAAGATATAATATGTATACATATTTATAAGTAATTTAAAATACATCGAATATTTGTATTCGACGTACGTGCAATAACCAAGAATAAATAATACGTATTTGGATAAAAAGATGACAAATATTTATTATTTATAAACCGAACTGATAAATCTCGTCAAATAAATAATAATAAAATATAAATGTTTCAAAAATAAATCATCTTTGATCGCGATTCAACGCGGTACAATTTTTTTGCTATTCGCAAATTCAATCTCGCTCTCTTTGTCTACGTTACGCATTACAAGCCACGAATAATTGATTATTATTTCTCATTAGTATAAACCATTTCCTCAACGATATAATATTTTCACACGTTCGATTTTCACGTTCGTCAATCTGTTTCGCGTGAAATTTCAAACGTGTCGAACGTTTTATCGTGGCGATAAATAAAAAATAATTTTTCTGAAATATTCCGACGCTGTCACGATTTGA
The DNA here is from genome assembly GCF_000469605.1 of Apis dorsata. Classification (NCBI taxonomy): domain Eukaryota; kingdom Metazoa; phylum Arthropoda; class Insecta; order Hymenoptera; family Apidae; genus Apis; species Apis dorsata. The sequence continues at coordinate 1,385,181 of NW_006263473.1, forward strand.
TTTAAAACGAAATGCGGAACGATTTTTCGTGATTAACTCGATGCGAACATTTCATCCTCATTTTAATCTTCCCTTTTACCTAAAAATTTTAACTAAAAATCTCGTTTTTAAAAATTTTTAAATAAAATTATCAAACACCGTTAAGATAAATTATTTTGAGATAATTCAAATGCAAATATTGAAAATTATATAGAAATTGTCACTTAATTTTAAAATTCACATTTATTTTTCTTCAATTGTTTTTAAAAATTTTTAAATAAAATTATCAAACACCGTTAAGATAAATTATTTTGAAATAATTCAAATGCAAATATTATATAAATGCAAATTATATAGAAATTGTCACTTAATTTTAAAGTTCACATTTATCTTTCTTCAATTGTATAATATTTCAATTATTATATTCAATCATATTTAACATTATATACTTCATTAATTACTTTTCAAAATAATGTTCCACGCGAATTGAACGTGTTCCAAGGATTCGAGGAACCGCGATAAATTACTTTAATTCAAATTACTTAATAATCACGTAGCACTTATCGAAATTCAGTAGGAAGTGGTTCGTTTGCAGGAATGGTGGGATTCGATAAAAATTAATTAGTTCCTTATTGACCTTGCTCACTTAGTTTAATCATGCGCGTGCATTCTTTTTTCCTTTTTTTTTTTATCGTTTTATGAACGATACGATAGCTTCGATGTCGTCATTAAAATGTCATAACGCTTGTGATAAAGTATTCATTAATTGTGTCGACATCGAGCGATCACGGTTGTGTCAGTCCTTCAATACGATGACTCAGATCGGCGCGAAGCGATAACTTGCTATAATTATAAAGATCTATTGAAGATGGCATTATTAGATATACGTGGTGTCATCGTATGATTAATGTGTTATAAAAATAGATTAATCTGCAATTTTTATTTTATGTTCGTTAAAAAAACTTAAAGTGAAAAACTTGGATAAAAATACAAAATAATTACTGCTCGTTAACACAATGTCGTGTGTCTCTGAATTGAGCGATAATATCTTATCAGCATACGCATCAAATAAAGAAATCGTATCGTGATAAATTTTTTAATGTCTGATTTTCTTAAGCTTGGCAATCTTTGAAAAGCTTCATTTTTTTTTTATCAACTTTTCATCTTTCTTTCGATGGAATATATTTTATCTTATTCGAGTTGAATTTCACTAATTTCTCTTCATCTCTGTCTCTTGCTTCTTGCAATCTTATCTATAGCTCAATAGATAATCGTCAATGATCGAAATTTTTGTAAGAATTAATTTCTCTTCATCTCTGTCTCTTGCTTCTTGCAATCTTGTAATTCGATCAATAATCATCAATCATCGAAATTTTTGTAAAAATTTTTGAAGAATTTTTATATTTATATAACGACTTTTGTAAAAATTTTGTTTAATTTATTCTTTCCTCGACATTTCCCATGATCAAATATCATTTTTAATCGAGACGAAGCGGCACGCAATAACGAATATTTCATGTTTCCTGCACGGAACAAGGGCAAATGGGTCCATTGCAGCTGCAATTAACGTTATGTTACAATTAATATCGAGTCAACGAAACGGCCGCGTGCTTTTCCACGAAATCAGGTTTAATCGGATCGCACGAAATACGATTCGCTATCAATCTCGAGACAGTCGCCCATTTTCGTGACAACTTACCTGTCGTTTATGCGCAACGATTTGCCTCGTTATTCGCCGATTTCTCTTTCTCTAATTTGATCGAACAATTTTTTCTTCTTTTTTTTTTTTCCTTCATTTCATTTGGATTCGAATGCTCTTTTGATAATTTTTCAATCTTTTTTTTTTTTCACTTTAATGGAACGTTTTTCGAAAAACTTTGATTTTAGAGAATTTTAGGTTATGATATGGTATAATATTGTTTATTGATAAGAAATTATTTAATCGGAAGTTTAATTTAATTTTATATTCGCTATAACTTTTTTTAATTCACTTTAATTTTTAAATTTGAACGTATAAGTTAAGGATAAGAAAAATTACTGCTGTTTCCGTGTACATATTGTACGTTGATTAAATGTCAAATAGAAGAAAGTTTTGAGTACCAGCATCATAGAACTTCCAACAAGTTTATTTGAACGATTCTAATTTCACTCGTACACATTTCTTTGACACTTATTCACTTATTTCACAAGATTCATGTTAAATAATAATTTTAAACTTCATAAATAATGATCTTCTAGTGAAAAGACATATTAATCTTCCTGTTAAATGATTCTACACTTTTCCATATAAAATTTCAACGAGTAGATTTCCAATAGTTCTCGACTCGTTGAAATCGTTCACTTGTACGTGTATATCGTAAATCTCATTGATCGAAATTTTGCGATCCATTTCACAAATTGATACAGTGTGCAACTACTTCCTCCAGTTACGTGATGTTATATATATAATATCTCTATATATATAACACATATTATATAATATTTTATAGAGAGATATTACATAAAATACCTCTACATTAAATGATCATAAAACAAACACATTAGAATAAAAGCCAAAGTGAGAAATATTTTATACGACATTTTTATCGAGGCAAGCAATAAATTTTTACCGTGCCATCAACCTATACTTTTACGATAACAGATCAACAGAACGAACGTTGAGATAAAAGAAACGTAATTTATAATAAATTTTATTCCACTTCTAAATAACACACGCAGTTTAAATCTATAAAAGAAAAAACAAATTGTTGAATAACTCGAAAACTGAAACAGACTTTCGAAAATACACCCGAACATCAACATATTCCCGTTGAATCGTTATACATTGAATTGTAATAACAAAACACCTCGAATTCGACGTAAATATACGAGAATAATTCGATTCGAATCCTTGGGAAGAGAATCGATGAAGAAGAGAATCCAGCCAACCGAAAGATTTTATTCCCTAACCTCTTCGATCAAATGTTTTGAGACTCGAATTCATCGACTGTCCTTTTACGATGCATGAGATTTTCACGATGATCCAAGGATAATGGGATGCGACATGAAGAGAAAGAGAGAGAGAGAGAGAGAGAGAGAGAGAGAGAGAGAGAGAGAGAGAGAGAGAGA
>NW_006263473.1:1388438-1389348 GCF_000469605.1 Apis dorsata
AGAAAGCGCGTGGGCATAATGATGCGTTGCTTGTGCGAAAAGTATTTGCGAGAGTATATGCAAATATAACGTTCGTGAAACTGCGCGACAATCGGTTTAAAATTAGACGATGCGATAGGGAAGTGAAGTTGGATCGCTTTGGGGTAAACAGGTGCTAAGGGTAAGTTTGTGTTTTCTTTTCGAAGAAAATTGAAAGACGGATGATGGATGAGGCGAAGGTTTTGGAAAATCGGAGGAGGGGAGTACATTGTGAGATTGAATTTTGAAAAAAATATATTTTTTGTAATCACTTTTGTGAAAATTTTTGAACGGAAAAAAAATATATGTTTAATAAAATACATTGTTTCAAATTTCATGATTTAATTTCGTATATTATTATTGAAATTCTCAATTCAATCGTAACTGTTTTGGTCTTTTCTTTAGTTATTATTTCATTGTAGAAATTAATATCGTAATACCAGTGTCCGATTATATTATTACAATATTATTTTTAATATATCGTAATTATAATTCGTATCTGTCATCATAAATTCATAATATATAGAGTAATATTTCTTCTGAATCCTGATGAAACTTGTACAATATCGGGATATTTCCAGAAAGAGACGGAACGCCCATATCCCAAAGCTTATCTGTCTACCACCACAAATCATCAAACTACGCTTCTCCTTCAGGAAACCAAGTTTCTCCATGATAGCTTGTCACAATAAATTATGTCAGTCACATCTGGATCTCTAAGATGAAATGGACACTTTCAACGAGATGACATCATTTCGATCGTTATCTTAATTGTACCGCTATTTTCTACAATTAATCACAATTTATCCCTCATATAAATATATTTCAAAAAAAAAAAAAANATTCAATAAACTACGAAATTTTAAACAAAGAACAACCTTAAACTTGTCAA
>NW_006263473.1:1389424-1395084 GCF_000469605.1 Apis dorsata
ATCATCATCAACAAACAAAGATTTAAATACATAACATTACCGCAAAGAGAAAATATATTTTTAGGTTATGTCGCGTAAAAAATGCATTGCATCTCGAGCAAAAGTGTTATGTAAATGCAATATCTCTAAATCAACATTACGACATCAAATTACAATGCAAACAACGCTCGTTGCACCACAATGTAAATACTTACTCCTTATAAATAAGTAAGTTAGCGTAAAAAAAGAAGAAGGCAAAATTGGCGAGTCACCGAAGCGAGAATAATGTACGAGTGGCTCGTCCAATCCACGCGTATCGGTAATAAGAAGTGCTCCTGCAATTAGCGTTGAATAATTAAAGGGTCGTTAATCCCAGACGGGCATACTGAAATAATTTCGAAAGAGAAGAATGGAAGAAATAAGATCAACCAGAAAACCTTCTGCAAACTTCTCCACGACGTTTCGAGCCACGAAATTGGAGAAACTATCGATCGTTTCGGTGTCTACGTCTTAATTCTTGCCACCGTTTCTACGCGGGAATGCAATAATCGTACGTTAAACGTGACACAGCTCCCTATATAATTAATGTCACATGAGGGGCGAGTGTCGCGTTGCACAATGCATTCGCAATGTCGCTGAAGCACCGTAATTACCGTGAGTTTGTCTTGCCTACCCTGACAACGTGCCGTAGTTGCAAAGAAATATACCAAAAACTGGTTATTCCTTTCTTTTTTTCTTTTATTTTCTTTTCTTTTCTTTTTTTTCTCTTCTTTTTCTTTTTTAGGGAAGGATTTAACAGCGTCGTTTGTTTTAATTCGTTTTAATCCTGAGGGTTCTTTTTGTGACGAATGGTCGTGAAAAGAGAGAGGTTAAAAGTGAGATGCATCACGCGACTTTGATGTAAGTATTAGATGGAAGAATAAATAACGCTTTTCAACAATATCTTCTTATTTTTCAGTTGGATCCAAAATTATTTTCGCTTCTTGTTCAGGAGAGGTTCGTTTAACTATTCGTTAAGTTGGATGAAGAATTAGGTTTGGATGGGGTTCAAGGTAATTTATATTAAAGATTTTTTCTCTCTTTTTTTTTTAGTAAGGAAAGAAGACGATAATTTATCCGTTCCGACAAGAACATCTTTTTATATAATAATTTTATAATACACTTTTGAATTGTATTAATTGTACAACTTCTCACGTTTTATATTCAAATCTAATTCCTTCGTGAGTATTCTCAAGCATCTCATTATCCGTTTTCTCATAAATTTCGCATTTAATCGAAAATCGTGTTAACAGAGGGCCAGTTACATATAAATTATTAAATTATCGCAACTATGACGCAATTCTCAACTATTATTATCAGATCACTTCGCTGCAAATTCAATGGATATCCCTTTCCTTATAATAGGGGCAAGACAGGGAAGAAACTAATGAATTATTAATCACAGATACATATCTCGAATTCTCTTTTATTAAATTTCTCCGTTTCCCAATTCCGATATTTTACGTAGGATATTTACATTATTTATGAGAGAACATCGAGCGAGGAAGAAAAAGAAAAATTCCAAAAATACCAGAAACGCGAAACCGTTCCATCCATTCTTATCCCTTTCCACAGAAATAACTTTTTCTTCGATCGATATTAAAAGCCGCGTCCCGTTAAATATCGCGAGACAAAAGCATGCAAATGGACGAGTAGGACGGGTGGAAAAAGTTGGGGTGGTTTAAGGTTTGGCTGGAAGAGAGTGAGCGCAACTCGCGCTTTTATTTTTTTCGTAAATAATTTTATCGTTGCACGATGCACGAGTCTACATTTCTTCTTTTTCATAAATACAACGAAAGAGGAGAGAGAGAAAGAAGAAAGGAAAAGAAAGATTCGAACGTATGAAAAATGCATGATGCCAAAAGGATCGTTATGCTAATTCGTTCGACGCAGCGCCAATTTCGTGTACAAACTTGGGTTGGATACCATCGATCGTAATTAAAGTTGTCCATCAGATCTCCACTTTGATCATTTCGCGACTCTGTGGGGGGAGCCGAGACGTTGGGGTAGATGGCGCTCCTGAGAAAGATTTTCTGAGGATGGATTTTCGATCAATGATCGTGAGAAATTTGCGCGAGGAGGGTGGATGGTGTTGGCGTAATGGAAGTTTGTGGTCAGTGTAATTTGATTAATTAGGTGAATTAATTGAAAGCGTCTTAATATTTAAGAGCGTTTCAGAGCCGAGTTTTGAGTAAACGGGTGCACGAGTAGTTTCAATTAAATGATATAAATAATCGTAAATTATTTACGCGAAAGTGGATGTTGTTAGCGTAATTGATAATTAATTAATTACGTTTGATAATTGATAATTAGCGTAATTGATAATTAATTAAATAAATTATCTAAAAATATTGGAATTTAGACACTAGATTTTGAAGAATGATATATATAATATATCATAATGATATATATAATGATATATATAAAACTAGGGTTTAATTTAATTAAAGTATGGTATTATACTTGGTATATAGCAGAAATATAAAGCATAAATATTAATTTGTGTAAAAATAAAAAATTCTTAATCCTTTCAAATATAAAATAATTTCACTTCTACAGAATAGTAATAACGAAATAATCTTGAATTATCCAAACTCATAAACGTGCAAGCATACTTTATGATGTAATCTCTATTGTTTCATTTTTTAACGTCTCAATTATACCTGTTTATGGCTGTAACGAGTGTAAAATCTCGATTTTATTACTCGTTAAAAAATATTTAATACTTGCACTTTATCCAGATGGTTAATTAATTCTTCATTCTTCATGATGATTAGATATTATTTCCTTGTAAACACATATTTAAACCAGGAAAAAAAATATATAATAAGGAAAATAATAAAAATGAGAATGGATACGTTGGATCCAATCCCACATAAAACACAAAGTTACTTACGATCCTACAAATATTCTTCTTTTGTAATCTGCAATTCATAGCGTGTGTTTAATATTCATACATTCAAATAAAACATTCCTTGCTGTCTTATTCCCATTCCATGCAATTATAGCATTCTTTTTGAAATTTCTTAAGAGCAAAGCTCGCATAATACCCAGTGAATTGAATCAAAAAGAAAAAAGAAGCGATAATAACGTTGATGAAGGATCGATTAAATAAAAAAATACGATAAAAATAATTCGATATTTAATAAATATATTTAAAACCTTCGACAAAATTATAAAACTTCATTTCTTCGATTACCAAACCTATTCAATCCGAATATCGAATATACTCTTGACACTTTAATATTCATCGAGTTCGTTTCCAATCAATCCAATCGCGCCAGACGGAAAATATAGAAAAAAAGAAGAAGAAAAACATCAAAAATAAAAGATTAGCAGAATGAACCAAGCGAAAGTTTCTTCGAATCGACAAAAAAACAGCTTGCTTACGATTTGTGTTCTCGAATCCTCAAATCTGTCCCCATTTCGAGGCAGAAATTAGGTCAGAGAAGGAAGCGAGAAGGAGAGGTGAAGGATGCGCTTTGACCGAGTGGACACGGACTCGTTGTCAGTAAATCCGCGAAAACCAAGTAACCAAGAGGCGGATGATAACCGGCTAATCTTGGAAAACAGTTCGGTGGAAACTGTTCGCGAGCAGGGTAAACGAGTCGAAATTTCCAGTGCGGTGAGGATCCGAGGTTCGACGAGCGTGTAACTCGCGAATAACGCGATTTTCCACTGGCTCCCTCGGCACAGACCGAACAATCCTGCCCCGTATCTTCGATAATTGTACGGAATGTGTGTGTGTGTGTGAGTGTGTGTGTGTTAAGAGGCAGATGTTAAGTCGGATTATCGGGGAAAATTTTGCGTATCCCCGCGTTTCTGGAGGAGGGAATATTCATAGGTGTGGGGAGGATAGGATGATCTGATGCGAAATGAAGATTTGTTTGTTGAGATTCTTGTAAGAGTGGTTTTGGAACGAAGGGTAGATAAGTGCGTTGCGAGGAATGGGAAGAAAATAAAATGAAGAGAAATTATTATTGGTATTATTGTTGAAGAGTAATTGATGATAGGAAGAATGGGGAATAATAAAATAAACGTAGCTTTTATGTTGAAAAATGATTGGCAAATTGGAACAATTTATATTATCTTTTTTGTTATTAAGGAATTAGTAAAAGAAGAATTAGTTAAAGAATTAGTAAAGAATTAGTATTGAAAAATACTTATAAGATAGAAAAAAATGATAAAATGATAAAAGAAAAAATAGTGATTCTTATTTTTGTTCTCTTTCTCTGTTTGTCGACTGATTGGCAAGAGCTTATGATCCTCTGTAATCTCATCAAGCACAGAATACGATTCTGATTGGTTGAACAGAGACTTTAAGAAAGGTTAGAGATGATTTATTTCTCTTCCTTCGAAACTTTTCTAATGAATGTTCTTGTAAGAAAAAACATACCCTTTAAATATAGGATACAATTTTATTGAATTTGTTCTGACTCACGATGACTCACGAATTGAAATTTGGTTCGTAAAGTGGCCAATTTGTGTGAAAATTATATGCTCGAGATAGTATCTTCTATTTACACAATTTTTCGTATTCACATTTCGTATTCTATAGCGACATTTGTACAAATTTGTTTTTTAAACTTACTAGAATCAATCAATGAAATTTTCATGATTATTTAAACAAAATTTCGCAATTTTTCAAATTACGAACGAATTGATTTTTAAGAAAAAGCATGATATCATTAAATAAAATATTATCGTATTCAATATCGAATAAAGAGGTGGAAAAGATAGTTTTTAAATTTTTTTTAAAATTTCCATTCGGAATTAGTATTTTTTTCATTAATATATGATAAAAAAAAATAGCTAAAAAAAATAGAAAATTGAAGAAAATGTTATACCGCGCGAAGGACATTCTGTCCATTAAGGATTAAATGACAAATAGAAGACATATGAATATCAATAATCATTACTCAAATATAATTTTTCCGCGTTTCTGATACGTGAGAAGATTCACATCCGTGGATGACAGTAATGAAAGGGCAAAGTTTGCGGATCCGAGGCAATATAGAAAATCAGGATGGATTATCCGACGAGAAGACGACGTTGCTTTTCCGTGTGCTCAGCAAAGAAACGCGGGAAATATGCGGGGGATGCGAAAACTTCTGATACTGAAGCAAAAAGAAGAAAAAGAAAGAGAAGGAAAAAGAGAGAGAGAAAGAAAGAAAGAGAGAGAGAGAGAGAGAAAGAAAAGTGGTTGGCTCTTGTAAGCACGAAGAAGAATCAATGTTCGCCAACAAAGTGGTAATACCGGGCCATCTGCTATTCGGCAGATATCAGCGCCAACCAGTTGAGCGGAACAAAGTCGCGAAAAGAAAGAGAAAGAACGAAATCTAATGAATATTTATTTAACTCTGAGGGAGGAGAGGAAAAAAAAATTCGAAGTTTCTATAAGAATGAGAATTTTATTTTCAATGGATTTTTAGAGGAAATGGAAAAAGAAATTGATATTTGATATAAAAAATTTTAATAATATCTCGTATAAAATAAATAAATAAATAAATAAAATTCATTGGTGGATCAATAATTTCACAAGTGATACAGTATCTACGTTAACGATATTTGATCGTTTATCCCCACCACGGATAATTCTCTCGTTATCGGTGTATCGAACATTGTGTACCCCCCCCCCCTCT
>NW_006263473.1:1395343-1401467 GCF_000469605.1 Apis dorsata
AATGTGGACAAACGGGCAGCAGATTCGCGTTGAATCCAACTCCCCTTCTAATTCCAAAGCTTAATCCAATCTGCATGCAATTGTCAACGAGGCAGCGCTACCGTCGGGGCTGCTTGATTTTAATTAAACCCAATGCAGATTAAATCTAGGCAGTAAACACGCCACCAGCCCCGGAGACAGATTAGAAACTCGTCTTGTCCGCATAAATTAATAACGATCAGTGTCGATCAATGTCCAACCTGGACAGTATCGATCGTTTAACCTCAAAGTTAATTTAAAATACATACCGTAATTCTTCCCTAGTTTATTTAGTTTATACATGGTAAAATCGATATGGAATTTTTATTCGTCGAATGTCCTGATTCGGTTAGGGGTAAAACCAGATCGTTCGAATAGAAAAATTGAATCGATTCGATTGTTAAATTCTGATTCTGTTAGCAAATGAATCGTTAAATTTTGTACGGTTCGATAATTAATCGTTCGGTTGTTAAATCCTGATTCCATTACTGAAATTGTTACTCTTCTGTTCAGTTTGATTATTCTGATTCTATTACACAGACGGATGAATATTTTCCATAATTTTACAATAATTTTAAAATAGAAAATCAATAATTTATTCCGAATCCTATAAATTGGATATATTTTGAAGTTCCTGAATTCGAAATAAGAGTAAAAAGAAAGATTTCAAATTTCAAAAAAAAAAAAAAAAAATAATCTCAAACAAAATTATTACCCCGTACAATATCACGAATAATTTCATTCCAGATATCATCCAACCTAACCTCAAACACCGGAACAACTGCTCGAAAACAAACTCGAGACTCGTGTTAATAATCCATGAGACAATAAAACAATGATAATTCACTGGAACAAAGGACAGAAATCCTTTCAACCGTTAGGAGTCCCCCGAATCCCGCAATAATCAACCAAAGCCGAATCATCCGCGGAGTATAGCACGAACCCGGCACATTTGCATCAATTGTTCAAACGGTAGAGGCGCAACCGCGAGGCGCAGCAAACTTCAAGTATAAGCCGTTGAAGTTGAAGAGAAGTTGCAAGTTCTCTACGGGGGCGAGAGCGTAACTAATTAAGAAAGATCCAACGTAATTAATTCGTATGCCGGACGTTTGTTTCTGCTTCAAGAATCCCGCTAATATTCGCCACGGCGATCAACCATCGCCCCGCGGATTAGACAGCCCGTCTGCAGCCCGAGATGATTCGAGTTCCAATAGGAATATTTCGACCGCGTGGCATCCGGTTCCGGCCCGTTAATGAAACTTGGGAACGATCAACTCCGCCACCTGAGGAGTAAACTTAAAACTGGACACAAGTTCTTAATCGTGGAGATATATCGCGCGAGATAAATTTGATGGATAATCTTTAATCTGTATATTTTGAAAAAATGTGCATTGTAAAAATGAAAAGATAGGGAATATATAATTTGTCGAAAGATATACGTTTATTGTTGTAAACTCGAGTCGAATTAGAATAATATTTTTATTTGAAGAGAAAATAATGTGATCTCATTGGTTTATGTGATACTTGCATGTTATAGATTATTGAGGTTAGGTTAGCTTTATGGAGATTATTGGATTTAGAAATAGATGAAATAATGGAATCTCATGAATATTCACAAAAATATCTTGAGAGAATTGTTGATAAATAACTTGAGTAAAAAAAAAATAGTAATTTGCACGAAAAAAAAATATCACTAGTAACAATATATGATTAGAAAACCTTGAATGTTAATTATAGTTAAATATAATAATTGCTATATAATATATCTATTTGTAGACGAAAATTACGAGACAAAGTGCTGTGTATTGATTGCAACGAATATATACCATGTACAAAGTAAATTGTAAATGTTACTACATATCGACAAGTTTTTAAATTCTTTTGAGAGAGATAATAATACAATTGAGAGTGCACAAGAGAATTTAAAAACACAAAGTATTATGTATTATGATTTACGTTGCATATGAAGTGTAATGCGTTTTTTAAACTTCATTAAGAGAAACAAAGATTATATCTACATTGTTCACTGAAAGTATGAGATTATCCGAGTTATTTTTTATTTTCTGTAAAAACATAAAGATTAATTCTGTGACAATCAGCTTTCAAGAGTAACTTGTTAATATTTATTTCAAATTGAAAACTTATTTTCTCTCGAAAAATTTCCATTCAGGGATATTAAAAATATATTAAGTGGCACTTAATTAGTAATAGATGGGTTGACATTTTTAATCGTTAAAAAGCAATTTATTTTTACAAGTTTTTTAAAATATAAGCTTCAATTTGCACAAAATATCTTTCATAGGGAAGTTTAATTAATTTTTTAATTTACAATACGTTGTTTCTCGAATAACGTTGGAATTTTTTCAAAGCAATTTATCAGTTTTTTATTTTTTTATTTTTCTTTTTAATCGTTAAAAAATTGAAATATTATAGAATAAACAAAAGATTTAGATTATGAATGTATTTTAAATTTAATCTTTGGAATTGATTAATTGATATTCGAAATGATTGCGTAATACCAATTGTATCTGCAATTTTTTGAAATCATTCATTGTATAGCTTTCTTGACGTATTGGCTTAAATTTAGCACCGCAATGGAAACACGCACTACTTTAATTTGCATTTGTAATACGCACTGATACCATCGATTATGAATATGCATCCGTTGGATAAGCAGAACGATTCTGTCCATTTTAATTAATGAATGGAGTTTCGTATGCTTTTATTTAACGACATAACGACTCGTTCTTTACCGTTACGAACAAACGCAAACTGATAATTTTTCATTTCTCTATAATTACACACATTACTGTAAACTGTATCAAGAAAATATTCTTTAAAAAATAATTTCAATTGCACGTAAAAAATAATAATTTTAAGTAAAAGAGAAACTAAAATCCTAATAAATTCTGTCCAATATATCCATCTTACATAAAAATAAACCTGTCTTTACCCTATTCTCCCCTAATAAATAATATTTCAATATTTCTCAAAATATTCACGATTAAAATTTCACAATGCTTGCTACAACATCTCACATTTTATCAGTCGAAACGAACTTTTCCCCTCCAAATCCTAGCAAAAACAAAAATTATCTAACTTCGTCTTGAAACTTCGTCTAAAATGAGAAAAAAAAAACCGTCTGTCCATCTAACCGTACTACATTATTCTCGAAACGAATCTTTCTAATTGCCAGGACTATAAGAAGCTAACAGTATTATCATTCCACCTTCTCTTAACCCGGCCAACAATTAAGCTGAAAGGCAGGACGAGTCTTTCACCGAGATGAGTAGATTATCTTGTTAGTCTGGCTACCGTGTTATACACAACGAATGTGAAGTGTAGCCCGCCTTTCCTGATGTTTTCGTGGACGAGACACGTTTTCGTGTCGTCTGTGCGTGGCTCCGGCTTCAGCAAAAATAAAGAGAGACGAACGGAACGCGACAAAGACAATGTTGTTATGCGCGAATAACCGTCATGACAGGGGGAGGGGAGACGAGAGGAGGAGAGAGGGACAATAACGAATTGAATTCTTCTTATTAGAGGGATTTTAGAAACAGAAACACCGCGCTAGTGTTGTCATCTACGTCACTCGTACTCGCGTTTCGAACGTGTAAACAAAGCGAAGTTTCTCTAAAGTATGTATAATAGCGAGTTTCGATTTCACTCTTGCAAAAAGATTTTGTGTAAATTGAAGTTAAGAGTTTTTTGGAAAAATGATTTTGGAAAAAAAGATTATGGATTTTTGAAGAATTTCGATATTTTAAACTTATTGTTATAATCAAACAGAAAAAGATGGGATAACAAACATTTTCATCGAATCGTATTGGTTATAAATAAATGAAAATTTTTTTCTCTTGTTGTTTGAATGTTATCATTGAGAGAAATTTATTTCGATATTTTGTGTTAATTGTGTTAAATTTCAATAATAATAAAAAATTTTAGAGTAATTTTTGGTCCCTAATTGTGTTTTAAGAAGATTTTATAAATATCAATAAAATTTCCAAGAAGATCATGCAGATTTTGTCCAATATTTGTCAAATATTTCTGATAAAAAATAAACATTGAACTCTTTGTAATATTAATTACTGTATAATAATAATGTGGGTGAAGATCGATTGACAAAGTTTCCAGAAATTCTGTTCAAAGAGGATAATATATATATATATATATATTCGAAATTCTGACGTCATTTGATGCAAAGATCAAATAACGATGCACTCAAGAAAAGAAATGCTGAAAGTCGACCTTCGAATGACGATAACGACTAGGGGAGGAAAAGGAAGTTCCTGTTCGGAACTTAATGATCAGCGGAATCTCTTTTTTCTCCAGGCAACGATCGCTCGCTCATTGCTGGCTTTTTAAAGGTTTATCGTTATTGCGGCCAAGAAATTGCCTGTATTATCTGGTGCAATTAGAGGGCTAAATGGTTTTCCAACCGTTTTTATTCAAGGGATATTTATCAAATTTTTTTTAAACAAAAGAATTCTCATCGAATCCATATATTCGAGGGAAGAAAATTTGCGACGATAAAAAAAAGGACGAGTACCCTCGAACAACGTGAAGAGAAGGAAGCGTATAAAGGATGAAGCTGTCCCCTATCGTGAAACAGGTTTAAACGAATGCAGTGTCGAAATAACCGTAAAGGAACCGAGTTTCTTCGGATATTTCATCTAATATCTCACCATTTGACCCCCGTAAAAATCATCATATTTTTAAGCGTGCTCCCCATTGTCGCCAGAATATAAAGAAAAAGAGAGAAGAGAAGAAAACTCGTGAGAACGAAAACTTTTACGCCCTTTTCGTCGAGAAAACGAGTGAAGAAAGGAAAGGAAAAGAGGTAGAGCACGAAAGAAAAGGATTCGATGGGAGTCATTTATTTTATGACCTAAAACTTTACAAACACTTTAATATTCGGTCTAAACAAATCACCGTCGCTTTAAAGATCTCGTTAACAAGGTGTTATCTGTTAAAGACATCGTTAGAAACGTTATTTTAATAAAAAAGGAATATAATAAATAATTATTATTGCAATTAAATAATATGTACATAAATAATTCGATACTTCGAACTATAAAAATATGAAAATTTGTTTTTGTTTACGTGAGCAATAATATAAAAAATTTTGGAATACAATATAAATGATTGAAAATCAAATTTAAAATTTTTTCGAAATGATATTGTGTGCTTTATTGTGGATTGAGAGGAAAAATTTGCATTTGAAGAAACTATTACTACGAAATTATTATTGCGAAGAGGAATTTTTCAAATAAAAAGAATTAAATTAAATTACTCCTTCCCCAACTTTCAAATCCAATCACACACAATTTCAAAAAATCTATCACCCCGTTTCAAATACATTTCACGCAAAATCCTATCCATCAATCTAAACGTAAAACCACCATCACAAATTGCATCCTACCGAAGGGGGAAAAGAATCAAGAAATTAAAAAAAAAAAAATGTCAAATTCAACTATAAAAATATCGTAACAAAAGACCGTCTTCCTGTCCAAAAGAAAGAAAAAAAAAAACTAATGATAATAAAAAATGAAGCTTGACAATTTTCGAATATCGAAAATTCCAGAGCAAAAGAAAATACCTGTCCATCCCCGATGACAAAAAGTTTTCACTCGGCAATATTCGATTCGAAACGAGCGTCTGTCATCGATCCCCCAACAAATTGTATCTCCCTGTTATTCATGATCCGTGTCGTGAACTCGACGAACAAAAGCATGGGAGAGCGGGGGGAAAAAAAAATTCCCCAGTCCGTTGGAAAAGTTTCGAGAACACGCCCTCTGTCGGCCGTTGAAGGAAGCTAAAGCAATCGAGGTGTCTCTAAACAAACTTCAGAAGACGTCGTCGTTTCCAACTCTATTTTAAGCTGAGAGTGCACAAGCCGAGGAAAGGGGAGCTGTGCCAATATTTGCCACGGACTAAAATGACATATCGTTGTTGTCGGAACGCGCCATTAAACATTGCATCCACCCCAGACTTTCACGGACTGTCGCGCGGCCGCGTTGCATTGTAACGCAAATAATGTAAACCCGGTATCATAGAAATCATTGTTGAAATGGCTGTCCGTTTATTTCAACCAGGTGAGTGGGGA
>NW_006263473.1:1401730-1414222 GCF_000469605.1 Apis dorsata
TAACCGTAATAATCGTCGAACAATCGCGTGAATCACATTGCACATGGGAAATGGCAACCCTTTTCGTAATTTTATCGGAGGTGCGCCTTATTCTTATTCATTGTTGCGTGATATTTTAGGGAGAATCGTGTTAGTTGTATTGGAATATTATCATTAGTGATTTGAAGGAGAAAAAGAATGATAGTCTTTCGAAGTGGAGTGATTCGAAAATGAGCGACGCACCGTTTGCGTCCGTGTGATTTCTATAGTGCGTTTGAGTTAACTATCGAACGTATTCATAAAGTATCTTGTTGTTTATCATATCGATATTATAGAGAAGATATAAGATGGTTGTATTGAAATGTGACGAATGGTGTATATATTATAATTAGTGATTTGAAGGAGAAAAAGAATAATAGTCTTTTGACGTGGAGTGATTCGGAAATGAGCGACGCACCATTTGCGTCCGTGTGATTTCCATAGTGCGTTTGAGCTAACTATCGAACGTATTCTTTTCATAGATATATCTTGTTGTTTATCATATCGATATTTTAGAGGAGATACATGGTTGTATTGAAATGTGACGAATGGTGTATATTCGTATATTGTAATTAGTGATTTGCAGGAGGAAAAGAATGATAGTCTTTCGACGTGGAGTGATTCGGAAATGAGCGACGCACCGTTTGCGTCTGTGTGATTTCTATAGTGCGTTTGAGCTAACTATCGAACGTATTCTTTTCATAGAGTATCTTGTTGTTTATCATATCGAAATTTTAGAGGAGATACATGGTTGTATTGAAATGTGATGAATGGTGATTTGATTGGGGAAAAAGTGATGTATTCAAATATAAAGAAATTACTTAAATCATAAATAAAAAATATTCTCGAAAAATATTCATTTCTTGAGTTAAAAATTGATCTGAAATAATTGTATACAGTTCTGAATCTTCTCGATTAAATTTTTTAATTATTTAAATTTCATCAAATTTTCCATCAATTCTATATTTAGAATATTTAACATCATTTTAGTATTTTTTTTATAGCATTTATTATTATCTTCGTAGCTTGAAATGTAGAAACTCTTGGTACGAAAGGAAATCAATTTCATTTGACAAATTGTTAATGCATTTTAATCGTGTTTTCGTGATTCAATGAAGAATCCCACAATATGTTGCGTCACATTAATGCATCGGTTGTTACAATATTACCGCGACCATCAAATTTTAAATCACAATGTTCGAACTAATGCATCGCTGAAAGCCTTTCGACGAGGAATAACGAATCCAACGCGCAGAAATTGTACACTGACAATCTTACCGCTATTCATTTTCTGCAATCAATAGCTTAAGAAAGATTTGATTGATATCTGAATTTACTATATACAGAGAGACAATATCAAAGAAATGCAAATTTTATATCACGATATCGAAATTAAAAACTTTTGTAAAAATTCGAAAGCACATTTTTTTATCATAGTAATATAAAATATAATATTAAAGTAGTAAATATTAATATTAATTTTCATTACTGCATTTTTATATAAAGAATCTACATTATCCAAGTTGTTTAGTTCAAAGTATTTTTTCGATGAGTAAAGCTCGATGAATAATGTAGAAAATTCAAAAAAAATAAATCGTATAATGAATTTCACAAGCACCTTTCGAATTTAACACCGACTTTGTCACTTTGTGACCTATTCGTGTTTCCACTCTGATGCAAAATTAATTTCATTTAATCCTGTGCTTCCTCTTTGCCAATTTGATTGTCCTTCCGGTCGTAGTAGTTTTCAAGCACCGTGCATCCAGGCTATTAATACGACACTTATTACGAATCCATCGATAACAATCGATTGTTCACTTTTTCAAGTATTTTAAGTTTCATTCGAATCATAATGAAATTCGATGAGACATTTGATACGATAAATTGATCATTTATTTATTACACATTTTCATTTTATCGATGTCAATTAGCGATGTCAATTTAACAATTTTTCGCTCATCAATCGTATGTGAGAAAGTATTTCAAAAAAAAATTATGTGAATTAATAATTAATAACATATTCACGAATCGTTTAAATTTAACTTATAATCGTATCGAATTTCACGTGTAATTTCAAGTAAAAAAAATATTTAGGACAATATTTTTTTTTCCCTTGTTTTCGAATAATACAATAAAAGCAAAAAAAATTGAGACAAATTGAGACATCAAGAATTTAGAATCTCGATTATCAGATTAGAAAGAAAAATGGATGGGATCAGATAAAGATAGCCTGATCGACGCTTCAATTGCAACCTTATCAATTTGATTGGCCGTATAACGACTCTATCTACCTAACGAGAACCATTCCCGCGCCATTATTCGTTCCGGGTATTATCGATTCATTATCTCTTGAACGCGCAACTCGACGACCTTTGTTGCGGCTCGGTGAAAATCCACCAACTATGGTTTCCCTTCTCCGAAAATTTCCATCTCTGAACTAAAACGACTGAAAGGGAAACAGGAAACCGACAGTCTTCAGATTTTGCTCCCTAATTTAGGAAATTTAATATTACTCGATTGTTCAATCATTCATTTATCATATATCACATCATTTGAGAGGAAAGTTAGAAATTTGTTAAATTCATAATGATATGTAATAAAGATTGAACGAAAATTCGTATCACAGTTAATCTAATAATATTGTTTTTAATCGGTTCATCTTCTCTCGCAATTATTTTTAATTCGTACATTCTTATGTAATTTTAACTTCGGAATCATATGAACGGATATCTCGATCCAAAATCACATGCATAAAGGTTTTCTATAAATAATTTTTTGAATCGGTTCCAAGATAAATTAAAGCTACGTCATTTGAATAATAAACAGTAAGAGAATTTACAAAACGATTCGACGTTTGATTCGAGAAATAAACGAATCTTTTAAAAAAAATCATCGAATGGAATAAATTGTTGCAACAAGTATTTCCTTTTATTCCAAACACAATCATTATTCAGCATTTTCGAGTGAAGACAATAAAATGCAATGAGCTGCTTCAGTTTATAAAATTCTTGACAAACGGTCTTTCATAGTCGAAAGGTATTGCAAAAAAAAAAAAAAAAATAATAATAATAATAAAAAAGCAATTTAAGTCGTGCAAAGGGAAGCAGAAATGGCAACGTCGACGAGCAAAATTAACAATGGTTATTAAGCAACATAATCAGAACAGAGGCGAGATATTAAATTAGCTTTGCAAAGTTGAAACAAAAACAGTCTCCGGATCGAGGGCAGTCATTTCGTAATGAAGAGTAAATGAATCTTGGTCGAGACAAGAGGTCAATTTGTTTCTACATTTGTTACAATTTGAACCGCAACAAAATCAGAAAAATAAACGTGATAATTGATAATTCGTAGTCAAAGTGAATGGAATAAAAAATGAAATAAAATAAAAAGACAAAGGAAGAAATGAATTTCACCAACGATATAAAAATACTTTCACGATGAATGAGATTAATGATGAATAAATGTGAACGTTGTTTCCATTTCATGCTTACGATATAAGTTTAGCGAGGCTGAAGAACAATTTTAGCTTCACTAGATGTGAAGTTTTCTTGAAACAGAATTATTTGTTCTTGGATGACTTTCGTCTTTTAGTTAAATTGAAAATAGAAGCTTTTAAAGAAGATGAAAGAACTTTGTAAAATAAATTTATAAGTAGAAACTAGATATAAATTCTTGATAAACTTTTACAAAGAAGTTACGGAGTAAATTTTGAAGAGATTGTAAATCGAATATGAGTCACTGGCTTACAAACTCTTTTAACAAGAAAATCCATTCTATCGAGAGATGATAGGATTTGTCAATCTTAAGCTTAATTAAAGGCTCAAATACTTTAATCACTCAAAATATTGTATTATTAGTTCCATTTAGACAGGTAAGATTTAGACAAAAATCATTTTAAGATATTTTTAGTTTTCATTGGAAATATAAAATGACAGAATTAATATAGAATTGTTGTTTATATACTAGCGACATCTAGCTAAAGATTTTCAACATAAATCTACACGAATGGTTACAAACATGTCAAATTCAATCACCATTCGCTTCAAATAGTAAAGATCGAGTTTCGACGGTGTTCCTTATCATATCTGGAACAATTCTGTTCTCAAGACACGGTGTTTTCGGTTAATCGAAGATGCATACATCACGAACAAATTTAGTTCGCACGTATTCCTGTCATCCCTTTGCTCGACAAACTAATATGGAATCTGCTTGATAGTCACAGCGCGTTCCTTCATTCGATACGAAACTCTATTTTCCGGAGGGATAGGACCGGAAGAGAAACAAGCTTGCTTGAATCTTGACGGAAAGATCATTGAACTTCGAGCGTGTTGGATCGATCCAAATAGCACGATCAAGAATTCAGAAATTAACCTGGATCTACAATGGAATATATTACGTATTAGCAAAAGATTTTTATCGTTCTACCAATAAACAATTTCTATATACATATACATGTATTTGTTAAATTGAAATTTTTAAGTTAGGTTTCGATTTTCTTTAAAAGTAAGACACAAAGATTTTAGTGATCGATACTTATTTGCGAAGAATTCACCGTGCATCTTTACATCATTCAATAAACAATTTCGCCCTATATACATATATATATATTCGTTAAATTGAAATTTTTATGTTAGGTTTCGATTTTTTTTAAAATTAAGTCACAAAGATTTTCATGATTGATAGCTATTCACAATCAATTCACCATGCATCTTTACATCGTTCAATAAATAATTTCGCCTTATATACATATATTCGTTAAATTGAAATTTTTAGGTTAGGTTTCGATTTTCTTTAAAAATAAGATACAAAGATTTTAGTGATCGATATCTATTTACGAAGAACTGTGCATCTTTATGCCATTCAATAAACAATTTCGCTCTATATACATATATATGTATTCGTCAAATTGAAATTTTTAGGTTAGGTTTCGATTTTCTTTAAAAGTAAGTCACAAAGATTTTCATCATTGATATCTATTCATGAACAATTCACCATGCATCTTTATGTCGTTCTACTAATAAATAATTTCGCCCTATATACATATATATGTATTCGTCAAATTTTTAGGTTAGGTTTTGATTTTCTTTAAAAATAAGACACAAAGATTTTCATGATTGATACCTATTCACGAACATTACGTTCTTCATAAGACGAAAAGAATTAATGTTGTTGTAGAACATATGAGGGCTCGTTCCTCAAGAATACACCATGTCCACGCGACAGTGATTCCTCGTTTGGGAATGGCCCTTATGGATTCACGCCGGCATATCAAGCGGTCCCAGACACGGGTTTAAGATTAATGCTCGTTATGAATCTAAGGCGATTACATCATGATTAAGTTAAGGAGTCTTCGTCTTAATCGCTGAATCACGCCGGCCCATTCTAATTGGTTAATCCACCATCTGTCTCTGCACTCCTATCCCAGTAAGTGTAAATCTCGGACATATGTTAATTCGAAACAATACAAACGCGCCAATTAGAGGTGGATAAATCGGATAACCTCTCCATACTTGACGAATCCCCGTATCCATCCACGCGTAGATCCACGCGTTTCGATACGAAGGGGGCAGTTCCACTTCGTGATAGGTTATGCGCGTCGCCACTAATTAAGGGGATGCGATCGGTTCATCTTATTACGGGCTGCATTATCGTGTAAGGGATACTGCAATCTGTAATACTATTAGCATTAATTGGAATGGAGTAATTAACCTTTGGTTGGGTGGCGTTCAGATAGCAGATAAACCGCGGCTAATATGCGGTTTATTCGTGTACACGTGAATAGTTAACAGGGGAGCCACATGTATACATGTGGCGGTGCAGTCGGAGAAAATAAAGAGGAAGGAAGAAAAGGATGGAGAGAGTATTTCGTCTTGGATCCGCTAGAGGTTGTAACTGTGACTTAACAGAATAATGAAAGTTTTTTATTTTCCTATCTTCGATGAATTTAGTTTCGAATTTTGAAAATTATATTGTTATAATGTTGTTAATATGAAGTATAGAAAATGATAGGTTAAATAGAAAGTGCTTATGAGAATTGTGTTGTGGTATGTGGATCAAACAACGAGTGTAATACAATAATACACCTCTTTCTTCTTTTTAATGAAATCAACTTTCAAAATTTATTTTCAAATTTTTATTCATTTTCAAATTGTGTCAACGCATGTAGTCTTGAACGATCATCATCGATTTCACATGGAAATGTACCACGATCACGTGCTTCAGAACTGATGCAACACGAAGTAGCGATCTTTCACGTTATTTTCATCGTACGTGATGACATTACGTATACCTTTCTTGCGTATTTCCGGAAAGAAGAGTATTCATCGTGAACGAACCGCGCCCTCAAATTCCACGCTCGATATAAATTTTCATCGCGATGCGACATATTATATTATATATTCACCATAGAGAAATGAAGATGACTGTAGTAGTTTCATACGTGAAAGACAGAAGTGGATATTTATTATTCCTCTTCAATATTTAATCACGAAAAATAAGAAAAAGTTAGAAGTCTTCATTTCTTCATCAACATGAATGATCAAAAAAAAAAAAAAGTGTGAATTATTTTCTAATAAAAAAAAACTATGTAAATAAATTTCATTAAAATTGGCTTGCAAGATGTGTACTCTTATTGTTTAGATAAAATAAAGAAGATTAAAATTCAAAGAAAATTCAAAGTGCTGTCAGACCATTAAACTATTCCAATGGTAATTGAAACATTAAAAAGCTATTACGCTCGTCCAATTAAGTGTTCATTATCGCCGTTAGTCACGATACCATTATCGAGCAGCATATACCGCATAAAAGTGAAAAAGAATGGAAAGGACGAGGAAAAAATAGGAGGGTGTGGTTAAAAGCGTCAAAAATTCGTGAAACTCATTGTGTCCAAGAGACTAAAACGGGAGAGTTCGACAAACTCGCACCAAACACGTGACCTTACTCAGAAGTTCGCGGAAGCCGACCCTCGTTTGCTATTCAAGCCATGATCCCTTGGCCAGCTACGAGATTCCTTTTTGGTAGTGTCTGCAAATATCACATCGAGCACTCGATATACGACGACGAGCAACCAATAAATCCCTAACCTCTAAGAATCATAAAGCCAAGGGATGATAGAAGTAAAAATAAAAATTTTCACGTCAGATCACTTTGTATCGGAGTTTTTATGATTTTATGATTAATCTTTATTATTAGATATGACGATAAATAGAATTTTATCATAAGCGAATGATTAATTATATTTTTTTTTATGCGTGCTGATCCTTTTATACTTATCATCAAAATATTTCGTTACAAAAATCTCTATTTGTTTTAAATGTTTTCGTACGTTATATTTTGTGTAATTTATGATATTATTTTTTAAAACATGAGCTTGTTAGGCATTGTTATCGATAAGTTCTCCATTATCTAATAATTAAAATATTATTTTTAGAAAGTACTGAAAGAAAGAGAGCGTTTTATTCTAAGCCCACTAGATGGTATCACCGATTCTCCCCCCCTTATTTTTAATAAATAACCTATGATGTTTGAACATTATGTATACAAGATCAGATATTATGTATACAATATGCCAACAATTATTCAAATTGTGTATCATTTGATCCCCTTAATAATCCACAGAACAAATTTATAATAATAGTACTACTGTGTGTAAATAGATGTAGACAGACTATGAATAGATATCAATGTAGCACTGTCTGACACTTTTATTAGTCACTGTCACCATTTGGCATTTGAAGCCGATAAATCATAGAAGCTGTAACGTATGTTTGTATACATCCTAATATTAGAAATAGTGTTACAATCATTCAATATAATAAGACAGAAAACAATCTATTCTCTAAACTTACATATAATTTAACACGACAATCACATAACACGAAAAACACGACAATCCTGCAACAATAATTCCTACCCATAAAAATCCACCTATTTCAATTCAATACCTCACAGTAGCCTTAAACTATAATCTCTTCGTATAAATGAAACGACACTATTCCTACTACATTTTCCTTATTTACATATACACTGGATAAATCATGTCATCCTTTAAAAGGAACGACTCTAGAGAAAACCACACACTCCGCCACGTTACTCTTCAAATACGCTCTCAAAAGTACAACTTCTAACTAAAACAAACACCGTATCGATGAGAAATCAAATCAGATGAAATATATATTTCTCGAACCGTCTATGAAAGCCTCGTCTGTGAAATAACCTCAAAATAAATTTCCTGATGCGACGCAACGTGTGGCCGACTTGGACAAGGAAGAACTGGAACGAGAAAATTCAAGAGATGCGCAACGTTTTTTTCTGGAGGGGGAGAGGGAGGGGGAGAAGAGCAAATGATAGGAAAACGATGGAGAATGTGGGGGGGGGGGGGGGGGGGGGGGGGGGGGGAGGGGGGGGGGGGGAAGGAAGAGGGGGGGGGGGGGGGGGGGGGGGGGGACGAAGAAGATCTCGATTTACGTTTTACGAAGTTAATTGAATGGGTTCCCCCCTCCCTCTTCCCTCTTCTTGTCGTAAGATCGCTTATAACGATGGGGGAGGAACGGAGCCTATGGAAGCGCAAAATGGTTATTATCTCGGGCGCCGCAGACATAGCTGGCTGAGCTTCTGATTTACGAGCTGCCCTCTCGACTTAATCCTCGCATCTACCACTCGTTCCACCCCTTCCCCCCCCCCCCCGAATGATTGGCCATTCGAATTTTCAGGTTACGACGAAAGGAATTAACATCGGTGGACGCTTGTTTCGAGAATCGAAGGATCTCGGAGGATTCTCGATAAGAGTGAACGTTGAAGTAAATATGATCAGGATTCTTGAAATTAGGATTGATGAAGATCTTCTTGAGAAACGAGAAATTGCAGAAATTTTGATGGAAAAATTAAACGAACGAAGTCTCAAAAAATTAAAATTAATCGAAAAATTGAACCAAAGATAATGTTCGAAATATGGTGGACATTTTTCTATTCATGAAATACTCGAATCTTCAAAATATTTCAATATGCTTCAAGAAATTCACAACTCGAGGAGATTAAATCAAAAACATAGGTAAATCTGAGGTCCAACGACGATTCATTTTGCGAACAGTGCTGCAAATAGATGCACCAAATTCTGTTCGAAAATACGCCTCGTAGACGCCTTGAAACATTTCGATATCATTCAAGAAATTTACAACTCGAGGAGATTAAATCAAAAACATAGATAAATCTGAAATTCAATTTGCGAACAGTGCTGCGAATAGGAAGCTGAAAGAATAGGATAGCTGAAAGAATAGGAATATTCTTCGAAAACAGAATACGACGCCTCGAATACACGCGTTGAAACATTTCGACATCGAAAAATTCACAAATCGCGTAAGACGAAATCAAGATCCCGGCACGCATATTTCTCCCCGGTCACTGCTACATCCGATACTCGAAGAAACTTGGTGGCAAGATCTCAAAAGTCGCAACTGTAATCGGAAAATCCTCGATGGAGGACTTTACGGCCCGTCTAAGGAAATTTCTTCTTTCGGCTCTTGACAAATCGCGGGCATCAGGAACTCGTTTCGAGGGCTCACGACTCTTCCAGTTTTTCACGGCGTCCCCGCTCGCCTACCCCGCGCGAAACAAACCGTCCAATTTGCGGTCCGGCAGCCGAACGAATGACCCAACGAGCGGAGTTTCAGCGAGTTTACGTATCGAGACTTATCCAAGCCGAGCCGTGGCCCGGATCCTGTCCGTAAATGGCGCCGTTTTTCACCCCCTCCCGATCCAACCACCCCGATACATAGTAAGATGTCGTTAACACGCGCGATTGCGGTCGTCGGTTAATCCGACGTACTTAATTCGCGATCGTTTCGAAACTGCCCCCTCCCCTCCTCTATCCTCCCTTCCATTTCATCCCCCTCCCCTTTCGACGTGGCTTTCACACCGAGTATCGGGCAAATGAACCGATCTCTTTTGGAATTTTTCATGTTTCATCGGATGGTTTTGACGGATGAAATTGTGTTTATGTTTTTTTTTTTTTTAATTCGTTTCACTTATGAAAAATGAGGAAGTTATGGTGAAAGAGTGAAAGAGAAAGTTATTGTGGTTCATGGTATGAAATAATAGCTGGGAATAAAGAAATAAATTCTCTCGTTCGAGACATACGATATTTTTACTTAATTCTATATTATATTATGGGGGGAATAATAAATATTGTAATCTGATCTGGGAAAAAATGAGATTTATACAATTTGTTTTAAAGGATAAATTCGTATTCTTTTGTTCTCTGGTATGGTAGTTCATATTTTCGGAACAATCCAATGGAATTTGACGGAAATAAATATTGAATAGATAATATTAAAGTCATGATATACGAAATTGATCAAAAATTTGTAAAATTTTCTTCGATAATTTATATTTCGTTTAATAATTCAATTCGCTGTAATTTCCCAGCGTGATTAAACAAATGCAAACGAAAGAGGAAATAGTCGAAAAAAAATTAACAGTTAATTTTTAACCCAATTTTTACTCGTCAATCAAAATTTCAAGAAGAGGTTTCATCCCCCCAACACCGTGCTTAATCGCGTTAGATCGTTATAAGCCCCAATCCGATTTGATCAATTCAATTTTAGTTCAATCCTTTCGCAGACATGCTCCATAGATTTCCATTGCTAATAATTTGCTTGAATAACAAACATTCTCTCTCTCTCTCTCTCTCTCTCGTTCCATCTTCGATAAGTATACTTAGATATTCGAGGGGTGCAAAACTGTTTCTGGCCTACACTTTATTTCAATCTTAACTTGCGAACTTCGTGATTCCACCTCATAACCGGGTGGAAACGTTTCAAAAGTCGGCAAAGAAGTTGCCAATAAAATAAACATTCCTTTTTCGCGTGAAACTTTTCACTTTTAAGCTGAGCACGGGTATGTGTGTGCGCAAGAGGCGCGTATTTGACGCTTAACTGGCAGAAAAATGAAGTTTCGCTCGCGTGCAGAAGAGAACTTTTACGAGGCCTAATCCGTTGCTATTGCTACGGAAATTTTAATATCGTGATGACACACAATATCGTTTCAATATCCAGAGGATTTGACATTTATCTGATAAATATATGCATGTGTTAAAATTAACATTAATTCAACAAAAACCAAAATTTCGCAATGAAGTGAATCTGAATGAATTAAATCGTTATTTTTTCTCAACTTGAAATTATTAAAACCAAAAAGAAAATATCAATGATACCCAAGATGGATTTTTTGAATAATAAAATAATTTGTTTTTTCTCGTAAAAAATTTTCATTCGAATTATTTTCGCCGAGCGTATCTTGACAAAAATTCATCAATTTCACTTTCCTCAAGATAATCGAAAACATCGAGAGAAAAGGAAACAAAAGGAACGAAACGCTGAGAGAGAGAAAGAGAGAGAGAGAGCATCGAGCTCCAAACTCCATATACGAAATAAAAGCATCATCCTAAAAGAGGGGCAACCGACTCGATCCCGTCACCAGAAGTCGCTGGAAATTGAAGTTGGACATGAAAGGGACCTCGGGTATCTAGGCCAACGACAGCAATAACACTTTTTCCTCGGGAATACTTTGCATCAGAGACGCTGCCATCGTTCGCAAAGGGAGAAAAAAGAACGAATGGGAAAAAAGAAGAAGACGTAGGCCTTGGTTGCGTACGATTTCCACGAACGAAACGAGCAATTTTCAAGGACTAGGGGAATCCAATCTGGAAGAGGAGGGAGAGGAGATCGATCAGAGTCTACCCGCCTGACTGCCTTGGCTCTCGAGTTCTCGCGACAATGAGAGAGGAACGGCCTTGAACGTCGCGGATTTCGTTTTCACAAGTGACTTCCGCCTACCTTGGAATCGATCCTCGCCGATCTTTTCTCTCTTCCTTTCCTTTCCTTTTCTTTTCCTTTTTTCTTTCTTTTTCTTTTTGTTCTTCGACTCCCTTTCTCCTCGCCGGATAGGTTATCTCTCTGCAACTGCAACCCCCTCCATCCTCTCGAATGTTATCCAATGGAAAGCAAAACGGAACACGGTTCCTTTACGGTGGCTCGATAGTAAAGAATACGAGCGAGGTCGGTGGAGGAGGGGGGCGTGTACAAAATGCTATCTGTTATTCGGGGAAATACGACTGTCGAGGGAGAACACTCTGAAGTTCGATCGATATGGGAGGATGGGTTGAAAACTTGGACGGATCGAAGATGGATTACTTTTCAACAATAATTTTCATTCAGAGATGATGGAAAATGATTCTCGTTGCAATTATTCTATATCTTGAATCCCATCCCTTGTATAAAATTCAAATTTCGCAAAGAATTTCTCTCTCTTTCTCTCTTTTTCTCTCTCTCTCCTTCTCTCTTTCTTTTTAACAGTACTTTTAGAGATGAAATGATTCTTGTTGCAATTATTTTATATCTCAAATCGCACCCCTTGTGTAAAATTCAAATTTCCCAAACAATTTCTCTCTCTCTCTCTCTCTCTCTCTCTCTCTCTCTC
>NW_006263473.1:1414350-1420047 GCF_000469605.1 Apis dorsata
TATATATATATATCAAATTGCAACATTTGGAAACAAAATCTCGGTGAATTGTTCGCTCCAAGGATTCGCACTCGAAGGGACACGAAATCTTCGCGGATCATCGAAATCCTTTGATCTCTCCGTTTCAACCGA
This sequence comes from Apis dorsata, assembly GCF_000469605.1. Lineage (NCBI taxonomy): Eukaryota > Metazoa > Arthropoda > Insecta > Hymenoptera > Apidae > Apis > Apis dorsata. Next base: position 1,414,483 of record NW_006263473.1, read on the forward strand.
GAGTCGACATCTAAGAGCTGTACACGATTGTAAGGTGCATCGAAACGAAGAGCAAAAGCTTGTCCACCGGTGAAGAAGACCGGTATATCGATTCGTATATCCTCGACGATGATGCAGTGCTCACTTGGAGGCAGAGGGCGATCGAGGTGTGAAATTTCGAGCGATCCACCATCCCGTTGTCACGGTTTCTAACGTCGTGATGTCCACGATTTAATAACGAGTCGGTATCGATCCTGTGACCACTCTGCTTCCCCCCTCCATTCCACTCCACTCCGCTTCCTCACGCGATAATTAGATAGGTTGTCCCGATAAGAACGATCTCGACCGGTTCTTTCTTTCGTGCGAGGGAGGTTAGGGGGCTCGGCTAACGAGGAACGCGATGAGTCGGGACTTTGAACGATCGGGTGGATGGTTTTAGAATGGTTGGGAGAGACTTGGAGGAGACTTGGTATACGGAGAATTTCATTTGTTTGGGAGATTGGTGGGTTTAATGGTGAGTTTAACGAAAGTGGAGGATTTTTTAAGTTGAATCGATTGGCGTACACAAAAATTGATAGTAAATTTTTGTGAGAGGAATAAAAATATGTTTCATCTTTTGAATATATCGCGATACGTGTTCCGCCGTGCAAATAAATCGTTTGGACGAATGGGTTGAAAGAGGGGAAAAGTGTCAATTAGTTATCCAGAATTGTACAAAAATTCTTCGAGTATAATTTTTACAGATTTCATTCGAAGCGATTTGTTGATATTTACAAAAAAAAAAAAAAAATTCGCCATTCCAGAATTTCGATCATCCAATGAATTACAAGCTAATTTCGCATTTCGATTCGAAACTTGATCCGGATAAAATGGAAACATCGTTAAAAACAAACAAATCGGACGATCGAACGAATACATAACATGACAGGTTTTAAAAAAAATATTTCCAAAATGGCGAGCATAAAATGACTCGCCCCGCGTAAACCCTTTTTTCCAAATGTCAATTTGCGCGCGATTCACACCGAACTGAAACGGCAAACGATGGAAATTCGACAATGCAGCCCTCGACAAAATGGAACGCGGTGTATTTGCAACAAATATGATGGATTGCCCAGATGAACGTGGATCCTTTCACTGAAAAAGGCATTGTGCAATATTTTGTCTCGATTGTCTACTCCGACAAATTGCACACCCGTAGATGGGATCTTCGCGCCTTGCCCGCTTAAGTGCAATCTATTTTCTAATTACGATGTAACAAACGAGGTTGCGAGAAAGGGAAAAAATTCATCTGAAATATGAAAATATAAATTGCGATACAAAAATGAATCGAAAATGTTGAATAAATTTTTCTCACGGGATTTCATTTTTGAAAAATAGACAATTATAAAATTTCGAAGAAATATATATATATGTATAATAAATATATATCTATTTGAGAAGTAATTAGAGTATAACTAAATAATATTGTTGAAGTAATTAATTAATTAAATGTAAAGAAATATATTCGATCTTTACGACTTTACGATTTTACGAGTGCATAAAATTTTATGATGAAATTATCTCGAAAAATTGTCGTTCTATATTTTCGACTTAATTCTTAATACAAGGAATCATCACTTCTCGACTTGTATCATAATTTTTGATACATACTCGAGGAAATTGTTCGAGGAAATGAGAAAAGTGTATGAAAGTTCAGCTAAGGGATGATTTTCTGCTTTGTGCCCGGTCTGAGAAAGTTGGGGAAACGTGTTTTCGTTCATGCTTTTGCTTCGTCGTTAAAAGAGATGGTGAAAATAGGTTTCTCCTACGAGCGAGGAAATTTTGACGTAACGTTGAAGACGGGATGCAACGAATCTCGCTTCTCTCGTGAAACTTTTTTTACCGCCAATTTAGATGGAAAGGATCGACGAATACCGTCGATATGCGAAAATCCATCGTAAAATACAAATCGAGTCAGTTAAGAAAATCGATTTATCGAGAGGAATAACTTTCTGAAAAATCGTCCAAGAACTTGATAAGTGGAAAAGGAAATTTCGACGAGATATACGTGTATTACGATGTAACTTCTGGTTACAGAGATACGTGGAAAAATATGTCACGTAACTGCTCTTAGTTGGACGCTAGTTGCACTAGTTAAAAATTGAACTCTCGTTAGCGTTGAAAGTTATGAAATGCAATTTGAAGAGCAACGCGTATGAGAATACGCGTACAGGTAAAAAGAACTAATTAAAAATGGAATAATATGGAAATATTGGGATATTTTGGACAAAATTTTGAATTTTTCTTAATAAAATTTGATGAATAGAACGTATCTTTTAATAATTGATAGGATCTGAATAATTTTCATATTTTATCTGAAATAATAGTTTTAAAAACTCGTAACCTCAAAGTAAAATTACGTGTTAAAATTAACTATACCGCTTAATCTTTTCTTATTAACACCAAGTAATCCTAACCTAAAACTTACAAGTCTCTTAATTCTCAGGATAATAAGTTGGTTTACTCAACAATGTTCTTTAGCATAGAAGATCCATTAAGGAATCATAAGAGAATAATTAAACGACTTAATCTACCCTTCTTATTAAAATTAAGTAATCCCAAACTGACACTCATAAGCATTCTTAATCCCTACCTAATAAAGTTTAGCATATTATATTCACTAATATTTTCAACCATAAGAAATTCTTAAATGAATTTTATGACTCCTTCTATTGTTATTATTAACTCACATTATTATATTTTCTTACAATAACCTTATATTCTCTTTGAATCTGTTTTAGTTGCACTTGTGAGAAGTATAACCTATAAATCTCATTATTATCATGACTTTATTCTTCGCTTAACCTATAAAAATTAATAACGAGCCACACATTTTTAATGAATCATTGACTCTCATTTGATATGATGCAAATAGTTAATGTTTCAATTACCAGAAAACATTGATATTAATAAATATCCAACATCTCTTAAGAATAAAAAACAATTGATGAATTTATGCATATTATATTTATCCATATATTAATGGTTTTATGTATTAAGAATTAGATTAAGTATTTAGTCACACATTGGAAGGATATTTCAATTTCTCAAAATGAATAGTAAATAAAACACAACCATTATATAAAATTCACACATAGTCTATTAATACATATTGAATCAACAGGATTGGAAATGAATGAAAGATGGAATAGTTAATCGTAAACCATGTTTTAGAACATAGTTAATCATCCACCATAGAACTAGAGGATCATCTGTCTGCGAGCCATGTGACAGAACTGGCGAACCACGATCGTTTGACAGATAGCCGCGTCAAAACAACCATCGCGTGGTCCTTGTATCTATAGTCACGTGTGGTCACCGACACCTCCTGTCGTGTCTCCTCGAGTCTCTGTCATTTCGACTAACCGTTCGAACAATAGTATGCCCAAATAGTATGCCCCCTCCTACGCAATTCTCATACATCAAGAACTGGCTAAGCTCAGCAAGACTTGCACACGACACGAAATAAGACGAGTTTATCTTCCATAAATTACAAAATACGTCAATGTGTGAGATCTTTAATAATAATAAATTGACAATTTTGTGTAAAAAATATTCATATTAGATAAACTATTTGACAAATGGAAAAAAATTTTTTTTTAATTTTACGAATCATGCATATATCGTTTTAAAACGCAGAAATAAGAGATATCACCATGAAATATTCATTAGGTAAATATTCATTATTTCATTACGTAGTAAAGATAAGATATTCTTATATCTAACTTCAAACAATTTTTTTTCTCTCATATTAAAAACATAAATACTTCGCTTTAGAAATGAATAAAAATAAAATAATTGTCTAATTTGCTATAATTTTTCATTTTTTTCTTTTTTTTTTACGATTAAAATATTTATTTTATAACGAGGTCGGACGAGCTCAGAGGATCAATGAGCTACGAAGACGTAAAAGCAGACGTGGAGGCGGTATTCTCTGCAGCGTGTTGGATCTAGCCCAGATTCGACCCGGTCTTAACTAAAGTCTAACCTGACTTTATCTAGAGCCTAACAGGGGTCACACTTTGGGGCCACCTGTCGCAAGCTCTAGAGAATCTGTTAACCTGAATATCCGAACAATGGGATCGTAAGCTGGTACCTGCACACCTGGATCAGGATTAAACGCTGGTTGACCAGCAAATTGTTCCATCAATATTCATTATCGGAACGGGCTTACGCGATTATCAAGAATTCGGTCAACGTGGTCAAGCATGCGCATTAAAATATTACCCTTAATGCAGAATTTTAATGCAGGCATTACGGGGTAATTATGAAATTGTAGCAACAGATTATATCAAGTCAAAATGTACAATAATCTCTCTTTTTATTAATTTAAATTATCAAAGAGTAATTTTCTTTATTTAATACTATTTCATCTTTTAAATATAATAAATTTTATACGATGATAAAATTTCTCTATATATTTAACAATTTGATTCAGATAAAAAATTTAAAAACCGAGAAGATTTTTACTTTAACCATAAATTTCTTTTCAACTTCATTCGTTATCCTTATACTTATCCTTATACTAATAGAATGCTCAAAGAGCAATATTCTGACTGCTTGTTTCCTTTAACGATATTCGTTTCCTCTTCGAAACGATGCCATCCCCATTTTCCCGAGATCCCATAGCATCGAGAGGCGATCAGAAATAAACGAAATCGATATTTAACGCCAACATCTCTCTCTTTCTCTCTCTCTCTCTCTCTCTCTCCCTGAAATTCAAAACTAAACCAGAAAAGAGAGAGAAAAAATTCGCATGTTCTCCATTTCCGGTTGCGATTTAAATTCCGAATAAAGGGGCAAGGATTATTCGATACACGCTACACCACTTTGCCAACTGATTGCGAATTCCAAAGTTATTCCTTTCATGGATGTAGCCAATGACGGTGGCGTATCAAACAAAGAGGAACTCTCCTCCTGTGTTTGTTGGACAACGTCCACGCTCGAGTATTAGAAACGTTGGCCACGTTGAATAATTTCCATCGAGTCGTTCCGTGTGTCGACTGCCACCACCACTATCGATTTATTTTAGATTTATTTTGAAATATAATTCGTTATGAGGATAAAATAGGATGGAACGAGGGATGTATACGCGGAATGTTTATACATGGATTATCTCGTCTTTCGATTCTCGAAAGGACGAAACAAACAAACGACAAAAGTTTGTATAGCAAAGTTTATCGTTTGAATGAAGCATGGTTCTATTGTTATCGATTAATTAATCATACAAGGGAAGGGATTTAACAGGGTGATTTGGTAAGTACGAACGATCCTGATTCTCGATTGCAAACTGCATTAAATACAATCGGCTTAAATTTGATGTAGGATACACGGCAATGCTACACGCAAGATACGCCACAAACGATCATTATCAACGACAGATTCTAATTAATGAACATATACCACTCGAATGACCAAATAACCGAACAATGAGCCGAGCATGTTATACTTGTCTCACGTGCAATCGTGAGAAACATCTATTCTATTCGTGTATCTATGACATCAAAATTTTTTTAAGCCTTTGAAATCAAAATTAAAAAAAAAAAA
>NW_006263473.1:1420307-1425557 GCF_000469605.1 Apis dorsata
AATAAAAAAAAATTAATTCTTCAATTTAAAAAAAGTAATTTTGAATTATTTCAATCAAATTGAAAGAAAATACTAAAAACTTTTCTATTCTTTCTCTGTGTTCCACTAGTTGAAAAGTTTAATGCAATTCAATTACGAATAAGCTTGTTACACCGATGTCATCGATAAACGAATTATCATCGAGGGCACGTATGTTGAAACGGATCGTTTGAACGTGGTGTAAAGCTGAATTGCATGTTTAAGTAATATCGTATGTTAAGCACAACAGGGATGCGTGGTGCCTTCGACGAATGTTAATTTAGTAATTAAATGATTAATTGGGGAAGGTTGGAAAATGCGATTAATCCTGAAGTTAATTCCGTAGCATGAGTTTTCCAAACATGGCAGCGAATGTGTTTCGAATGTGATACGAGACGTTCACTATTGTTGATTAAAAAACTTTTTCGTGAGTGAAAAGTTTTTTTTTTTTTTTTTACTCTGGCTTTATTTAAAGTGAATCAATATGAGACGAAATCGCACGCAAATTCCTATAGAATTAAGTAAGAAGAGAAAATGCAACGGTAACACGATAAAGGCAGAAAAAGCAATATAATCTGTAGGAGTATACGAAGACTATATAGAGCAAAGACGTGCAATTTGCGAAACAACCCAATCTGGGAAATTTTTCTGGCCGCATAACGGCTGAACATTTTCAAACCGCTTCAATTTTCCGGCAAACAAAGGTGGAAAACATCAAAAGATGGAAAAACGCGCGACTACTTTGTATTCCAAAACGAAACCGTGTTCCATTTAATGAACTTCGCATGAAAGAAAGAAAAACTGAACTGGAAAAGACATTTTTGCATCCCGTGAACATTAAAGAAAATATAGGATATATGGAAAATATAAAAAGAATTTCTATCAAATTTTTGAAAATGTATATATCAATTGAATCGAAGGAACAATGACATAACCTCAAAATGGAATTTTTTCATCAAATGAATGAAAAGAAGAATTCTATTATTGAAAAATTATATTCAGAGTTAAAAAATATTGTAATTTTATTAAAATAATTTCGAAAATTCAAAAGGGATTAAAATTTAAGAAATCATAAAAATTTATATATAATTCTATTAGATATGTCACATTTTCAAATGAAATCCTAAAATAATTTACGATGTTTAAATCAATGAAATTTCTCATCAATATTTTCTCTGATAAGTGAATGCCAAATATAATTTTTGAGGATAAAAAATTAATTTTCCTCCAAGATATTCAATTAAATTTCTAATCGAATATCCAAATTCGAAAAGCAGATATGCAGTTCCATTTTCATATTTTCAATTTTTAAAAAGATTAAGATAATAAATAAATGGAACTTGAGTAATCAATTGGTCTAAAAATTTCTGAAATTATGACACTTATTCTATAAAATGCCTCAAAGTTAATAATCGACTTTTCAAATTATAAAAAATTTAATTTCTCTTCCCAATTTTGGACAAGCATATTTTGCTTCTATTCTATTAATCGACGATCTTGATAGAAATTTAATATTTAAAATGTTCCAAGTTTAAAGAGTTACACAAGACTGGAACAAAATGGAAACAGAAAAATAGCGAAACGTGTCGATTTTAAATACAATCTTGAAATCCTTCTGTCCCAATATCCTACATTTCTCCCACTTGAGATTATTCTACACATTTATAAGGATCTAAATCTTGCCAGCCAATTCATTTCATTTGGAATTGTAAGAAAAAAGTCATCTCTTTTTTATCAACTCTCATTAACTAACCACGCAACAAACATCTCTTCAACAGTCTCGAGACTTCTTTGCACATAACTCCAAACACGTAAATCGCAAATCACTCGAAGATTCCTCATCTGATCTAACCCAATTTCAATAAAAAAAAAAAAAATCTTATACACCATATGCATTCAAAGATTTCTAGAAAAAGATTACCGTTGCAATTGCACAAGAGAACATCTAATAGGCATTTTTCTGCTCGTCTCACCATCCAAACCATGTTCTACATAGTTTCCGCCTGTTAGAGATTCTTCTTGACGAATGTTGCGAAAGGCAACACTGTGTCACTATATAATCGCGACATAAGTGTGTCTTTTATCTTTATACGGGATCGCAAATTAACAAGCGATAAAAGGAAGATGAAGGTAGATAAATTATGTCTTATCTGGCTAAGTAAATGCTCGGCTCGAAATAATCGGCTGAGTCAAACGTAACCTTCCACCAAGCTAGCGTGAAAGGAACTGAGCATCCAACCGAGTGCATTCTTCGCGGATGCATGTTTTGCCTCGGGCTGTGATCTTGGAATGATTTTCAGCGCGAAGTGAAATTAGATGTTCCTTCCTTCCTTCCTTCCACCGAATGGAGAAGGAAGAAAGAAAAGAAAAAGAAAGAAAGAAAGAAAGGAAGGAAGGAAGGAAAAAAGAAAAAAAAGAAATGGAATCGTTTCACGCCGTGATCTCCGGCCTTTTCTGGCGATTTTCTCGGATTAGGATTTCGTTCGAGGCGGCCAGTCACCAGGCTTGAAAGAAGATGCAAAGTCAGAAGGGATGGAGAAGATTCAAAAGATATCTTTTCGTCGTTTATGGAATGGAGTGATTTCCTTGGTGAAAAGTTTGAAAATTGATTCCATCTGTATCGGATGCTCTCTTGATGGCGAATCAATTTTAGATTGAAATTATAAAGAGATCTTAATGGAATTATTTTTGTTATTCTTTTTTTTTTTATTATTATTATTAGAGCCGTGGAGAGTAATAAATTTGAAGATAAATTCCAAGATTTTTGATTCTTAAGTCTCAATCCTAAGATTTATCTCAATATTAACGCTATTTTAAATTTGAGAAAGAAAGAAAGAAAGAAAGAGAGAGATACTTTTATCGCGATTGTAGAAATACACAAGAAAGATTCGCAATTATGATTCATAGGGCAGGCTCGCTGTCACAAAAATATCAAATGAAGATACAATCATTACGATGTAGCTACGTGATTTTATTATATACATCCAAGGCAAACCATGGATTCAGGATAAACGTATTTCAAAAAAATTGTGCATCAATGTCAACCTGTTATCGACCATTCTTTTCTTATCTCATCCTGATACGAGCAACAGACATCATGGAACAAATAAATCTCATGATCACGAGGAGACAGGATTCGAACATTTCATACATTCATAATACATCCACGTGTAATGTATTTCAAATTCCAATCGTTTCTTTGGTCGATAATCACAATAATATTACGTTTTATTGCGATAAACTGTTGGATAATTGTTTCTTGAAATTGTATTCGAATGATTAAAAGCTACATTAACGAACTTGATGAATCGTACTTCTTGGAAAATCAAATATAATCGAATAATTTATTTCTCATATATACAAAATATAGGAAATAATTTAAAATATCGTGTTTGAAAATAATAATTTATTTCTAAAAAAAAAAATGGAAGAATTGGAGAAAGATTGAAAATTTATTAGGGGAGCGATCCAAGGAATTAAAATTCCCAAGGGAAGGACAAATAGAAAGAAAGTAACAGAAGTCAAAAACCAGAGAAGAAGCATTTAAGAAGACAAGAGCGAAGAAAAACGATTCAAAGATTCTCCACACACTTTTCTTACAACTAATCGGAACACGGAACTCTCTCTGCCGAACTTCCTCCACGTTCGAGCCTTAAACCAATCGAACTCGCCAACTCCCCAATTCAGATTTCCTCCATCTTAAATTCCATCTCCGTTTTATGAAAATTTCCACTGGGGAAAATCACTGAGAAACTCTAAAAAAAACTTCATTCCACTTTATTCCTTCCCCCAGAAAAATATTCCCTAGATCAGCGGTTCTCAACCTAAAATCTCAAAGATGACTTGATAATAAATCAATTTCTACGAATTAAATAGTATTTTTAAAATACTAATTAATAGTATTTTTTAAATACTTTTCAAACTTTATTTATTATCAATAAAACTATACGTACGCTCAAAAGAAATTACGCAAAAAACATTAAAATTATTGCTCCAATATTATTGAAAATATATTTTCCAAATCTTTTTCTCGACTTCCTCGAGATCAAATTTATAATTTTTACAAAAATTTTTATTTTCAATCGTCGCATCGATCAATTTCCTACTCTCACGTTTGATTAAAAAATTTTCCGCGACACCAACATTTCCATGTTGAAAAACACTGGACCAGGCTTATCTAGGTTGACGAGAATTCCATCCATATCGTAGAATCTCACGAATTGCCGCCCCACCATCGAAAAATATATATACGATTCCAAGACTGGAACCCTCGTCGGGCAAAGGATTGAACACCCTCCCCTACCTGCCCTCCCTCCCCCCTCCTCCTCTCCTCTCCGCCGTGATCTCCGCGTTTTACGACCAGCGATTTATCGGATCCTCCCCCTCCTCCCCTCTCCTCTATCTCGCCTCCTTCCTGAACCAGTCCATAAATTGCACCGATGTGCCGGAAGAAAAGGAATGAAAAGGGGAGGGGAGAGGGGGTTGAAAGGAAGAAAAGAGGGAGAGAGAGAGAGAGAGATGGGATGAGCCAGCCTCGGTGGCAAGTTGCACCACCGCGAAGGAGCGGTTGCACCAAAAACTTGAATGGGGGGCGTACCGGTATACCGATTCACCCCTTTTCTTCCCTCACGAAATGCATCGAACGGCTAAGGTAGGGGGTAAGCATCCCTCTTCTGTCATTCGCACCCCACGATCCCAACCGCGCACATCGCGAGAAACTGGTATAAAGGGTGCAAATAAGATTCCGAGATTTGCAAGAATTTTCATAAACTTTTCTTTTTCTTTTCTTTTTTTTTTTCTACCACGTTTAAATATTTTTTTTTTTCCAACAACGTGAATATTATACGATCAACATTATCTTATATCTGATTTGTAATTCGTTCGCAGAGCAGTGTCCACATACTTATGAATTGTTTTATGTATATATATATATACGAGGAAGGATTTGCAATGGAAACGTTCATCCCCCGCGTCGATATCGATAACGTATCCTGTCGGAACACCCGTTTTACGTTTCGTTTAATTTACGCCGGGGCTAGCCTCTATTTATGACGCGAGGAAGGGAGAGGGGGATGGTGAAACGGGGGATGAAGCATGGAGCGTTGACCGATCGCCGAGTTCGTTGATTTTCATCGTTTCGTTGTCCATGGAAACACGTGCAAACATCCATCCCCTTCGTCCATCCCCTCTTTTTAACACTCGGATTGTTTACGATACAGTAGAAGGGGGGGG
>NW_006263473.1:1425752-1427456 GCF_000469605.1 Apis dorsata
GGCCGGATCGTTGGGCAAAAATTGAATCGAAGCATTCTCGAGTTAAGTAAATCGGCGCGTGTACGCATATTTTGCGAATGTAGGGCGAATTGGCGATAGGGGGGGATGAATGTGAAACGAGGGTGAAAGGGAGAGTTGGATCGATGCGTGTGAAAATGATTGAAATGGTGCACGTTTGTTATTTATGTATTTTATTATGGAATTATTAATTGGTAAGTGTATTATATTTCGTTTCATGGAGTTTGATTGACTCTTGTCTACATAATCGAGTATCTTGATATATCGTTCTTGATAAAATCTAATAGTTGCAAAGGGTTTTCATCTCTTTACTTTTATATGAATTCTTCCAATTTTCAAAAGTAAACTTAAAATAACTAGAAAAGAAAATTTAAAAGTAGATTTCTTAATATCCTGATTGGCGTGCAAAAGTTAAATAATTGTGAGCATATGTTATGTGTCGAATGGTTAAGATTTTTACGAAATCAATTTTTTTATCGACAAAGTATTATTTTTACTATTTATTATTAATAATCGAGAAATTTTTTTAATTGTAAGCCGCACACGAAACCTCACAATGAACTGGAAAGGGGGCTATTATTAGGCAAGTGTTGCAGCATAAAGGTTATATCATTATGTGCAATTTTCCATACTTTCTATTATCGTTCTTATATAATTTTCATTATAAGAATGAAAATGTAATAGGTAATAAATCGACGATGGTCCATAAAAACATCGATTTCCTTGTAAGAGAATAAAATAGCGAGTAGCAAATTGATTTGGAAATACTTATCGGTATTTTTACGGATTAGGAAAAGAAAGTGTCGATGAAATGTTATATCGATCAATTGCAAAGAGATTCAAGAACGAAAAGGAGAACTTAAAACGCATAACCTTATCTATTATTTTATCTCGCGAATTGCGCGAATTACGTAAATTACGCGACTCGAATGCGAAAAAATAGAGGCAATTTTTCACGAAGATAACCGTGCAAACGAAACCTTGGCTAGAAGTGCAGTATCATTAAACGTTCGCCCGTATACTTTCTCGAGTATAAGTCTCGAAATAACGACAAATATTAAAGCGTGACGTATATCTACCTAAAACGAATATCTTCAAATTTTCCATCCTCCTTTACCTTTCTTTCCGTTTCGTCTCGTATCGAAACAATGGAAAAAAAAAACCACGCCACAAAATAGGAATTAACGTCCGTCAATTGAAAGCAACTCTGCCGTGACCCCTTAAATTCATCGTTCAAAAATTGCAAGAGTCGTATAATAAATATTCATGAGAATCGTGGCGATATGCGTCCGCGGTTGAATACTGAGGCTCGATGAAAAGGAAAGGCAACCGGTTGTGTTTCTCTCTTTCTTTCGAAAACATTCACGGAGATGAAAACGAGGGATCGAGATGATTTTGGATTCGAAAACTACAGCGAAATACACGGATAATATCAACGATCCGATGTATTTTATATGTATTTTAATAGTTGAATTTGCATAACCAGTTTCCCAGACGAAGTTGTTGAGTAGATAATGACAATGTTAAAAGTTTTTTTTTTTAATCGGACGACAAGAATCTTATGATGAATCGGTAATTCGTATTATAATAGTAACACGCTATATGGCGTGTATCTCGCGACCTTATTTTTAATTTCGAATACTTTTCAGATAAGATAACAAACTTGATTCTTTTTTTTTTTTTTTT
>NW_006263473.1:1427697-1428746 GCF_000469605.1 Apis dorsata
TCGAGGTTTTAAAATTAATATTAAATTCTTGTAAAGATAATTTAAAACGTTTTATAAGGAAATATTTTATCGAATATTTTTTAAAAAAAATATATATATATATTCGCTTCGTACAGATGAATAAATTGCGATACCGTGCGTGAAAGAATTTGTCGTGGAATGTACTCACAGCAAGTGTATGCACGAGCGCACGCGAGACCGAGAAGACTTCCGGAAATAGGTCGTTTCCCGCAACAGGAACCGCCAAAAATAATCTCATAAGCCTCACCGTGTAACAGCTTCACAGCGTGTACAGGAATCACGCGATTCGTCTTCTAAAGTTGCCACGAGATTTTTCTACACGCGTTCTCTCGTCTCGACGAGCCTGGTATCCATCAGGATATCAAATCCCCTGTCCGGCAACACTTTTTATCACCGAAATAAATGCAACGAGCGTGTAACGCGAGTCGTCTCCGTTCTAAGAGAATACAAACGTGTAAGTAAGAAGGAAAAGTAAGGCGGAACGAAAGATTTTGTACGAGAGATTTTATTTCCTTTATCGAGATCGTCCGATATTTCATTTCGTCTTTTTGCTTCTTCGATTCGTGGCGATCGTCTCGAATGGAGGGAACGAAGTTGATTTCGACCTTGGTGAGCTTTCTATTGTTGTGTAACAACAAGTGTTACACAGTGTGTATATATATATAGATACGTATCATTTTATAGGAGATTTTATACATTGCATATAATTTTGAAAAATATATTATTACAATTTTGAGATAAATTAGTTTAAAAAAAGATCGTGGTATTTTTTACTTGGAAACTTCTTCTATTTATTATTATTCTATATTATTCTAGACATCTGGATATCTTTTACGATGTTTATATAATTTATTATTTCGTTTTTACGATGTTTTTCATCGATACTTTCTGCCTTCTTTTATTGCTAGAAATCTTTTCTTTATATATTCGTGTATTTATATGCCTTTTTATTACTAGGTTTCTGTTTTCGGAATCTATCCTTCTTTTATTCTTGGAATCTTGTATTTTTTTTTTTTTTTTTTTTTTTT
>NW_006263473.1:1428999-1435373 GCF_000469605.1 Apis dorsata
TTGCATTATTCCTCTTATTATCGCAACTTTTCACTTTCTTTTATTATTGTAATTCCTTTCTTCTTATCTTATTTATTTATGCGTCTTTCTACGATGCTTTCTTTCGTTGTTGGAATTTCTTCTTCTATCGATCCTTTTTTAATGCCTTCCTTTTTTAGAAATAAAATGCTTCTTTAATACTCTTGTATACTCCTTTTTTATACTACAATTCTTCTCTTAAACATCTTTCTCTCATTTTTGTAATTTTTAATCTCATTCTTCTTTCAAGATCTTTGCACTGCTTGTATTAAGAGTTACTATTTTTAAAATATCAGATTACTGATATGTTCCTATAATGTTCATTTTCTAGAATTATCAGCTAAAACCTCTTCTCAAAATATCAGAATTATCAGGATTATTATTTCAAAACTTCCATCTTTTATAGAAGTGTCTCTTTTTAGAAAGAACGTTCCTTTCCCAAAATGTTTCAAAAATATCAGTTATTAATCTTTCATTCCCCTATAATTATCCACTTTCGAAAATTTCTCGAGACTATAAGAACTCGTCCCAATTCTAAATTTCATCGGAATAAATCGAAATAAATCGAACAGAATCTTCTAGAATAATGAATTATACACCTGTCACTGATCCTGAGAGAATAAACTGTCCGGAAGGAACTAGAACTGCCTCATTGGGATCCGCAACAGTCAGAGGTAGCTACCAGGAACGATTTTGGAGAAAGTGACCACCAGAGACCACCACTGGCTGACCACAGAGCGGACATTGTTCGTGGCAGCTAGCAAGGATTAGGATTCGGTGGCATGGGACAGGTTCAAATAATTCGAGGATCGAAGACGGAATTAATTTAGGGATTATTTTACGGTGAAAAATTTGCATTGGTGCATTGTATAAATCTAAATGTTTTAATTTGCAATAATATGCCAACAAGTGCCTCGTGATACATACTTTCACATTGGATTCGGTTACTCTTTAATAAGATACAAAAGCATGTGTAGCAACACGAGCCTTATCGATTTCACCTTGATCCTCGCGCGAGATGTATATTAATTATTACGAGAGTTCTGTGAACCTCATCCGATCTCTATAGTTGTAATATAATACAATATCCCTCGCATCGGTAATTTTGATTTCACTAAAGTCAATTTTAGATATTTTTGGTTAGAAATTATTCTAGATTATAATACATATAAATATTTAATAAATGATAAATAACGTTTCGTGAAATTTGACAGTTTATTTGCAACAGGATTATTTAATACTTTAATATCTGATTTTTCTAATCTAATTCTAAAAATAATGAAATTCAGTAGTTCCCTGAAAATTTGACTCTTATATTTTTTAATATAAACGAAAATTAATTCAAAATTAGACTTGTGAGAAATTCTAAATAAAAAAATATTATTTAGATTCTTTCTGTAGATAAATTACGATTTAGTACGAAGGATCCATTTGATGAAATTTGATGATTTTTTCGCAACAGAATTATTTAATACAAATCTAATTTTTCCAACTCAATCTTAATAATACTAAAAATAGAGAAATTCAGTTTTCTGAAAATTCGACAAATTGACTCTTATATTTTTTAATAAAATAAACGAAAATTAATTTAAAATTAGACTTGTGAGAAATTCTAAATAAAAAATACCAGATTCCTTTTGTAAATAAATTACGATTTAATAAAACCATTCGGTCTTTACATAAAAAAAAAATACGATTGGACTAATAGATCTGGTTTTCATCGTTTAAATTAGAACTGCCTCCACTACACTACGATTGTTTGGTTCGTGCATCGATTTTACACGTATAAAAAGAATCGAATTTCTCCAGACTGTTGTAATTAATCTGAACACGTGCTCGAATATTCTTTTTTTTTCCTGCGTGAGAAAATAGGGAAGTTAATTAAAACGCGTTTTAATTTCTCTCAGTTGTCATTGCCAATTTACAGCTGCCACGAAACGAGTCAATTCTTTTCCTCTCTTTCTACTCTAATTCGAGATTCGATTTCACATTTTTGCGCTTAAACAGCATGAATGAATGACAAAAGAAGAGAACAATTGATATAAAAAGAAATTGATTCAGTGATTAAGTTTAAATAAAAATAATTACGTCGATCATAAATAATTTAAAAAATGTAGAGCTATATTCTAAAAAATAAAATCAATTTTTAATATATTTATTTCTAAATATAATCTCAATTACTGCAAAGAAAGTTGAAATTGATTAAATCGATTTTTCTTCTTCAATCTTGATGAATTTTTTTAAGAACAAAAAGAAAATAGAAAAGATAAAAAAAAAAATAAAAAATTATAGCAGAATTATAATTATAATTATAATTGTGACGCAATTTAATAACGTTATTCTTTTCACACGAAGCATTAGAATTGCAATTACGCTTCAGAGATGGAATGACGCGTAATCCTTAATACTGAAGAGATCAAAATAGATAAAGCTTGGCAATGGAGGAAGAGGGATTTAAGCGATTTCGCAATGCTGAGCGCTGCGTCTGATGAGCGCAATGATCAGCGCAATGATTTTCCTCGATGCAGGATTTACTCGGAAACATTAACACGGCCCGATTAAATCGGCCAACGTGCCGTACAACCGAACGTTGCGACGTTCACGCGAACTTGAAATTTGTACAGCATCGAACAGTTCACTTGTCCGACACGATTAACCTACGTGAATACGCGAGAATTTGTCCAGAATTTGAGAATATTATCCAAAATTTGTTGTGAAATATTTTTCGAATATTCCGAATCGTGAAAATTGTCGCTTTAAATATCTCTTTTGAATTATATTTTGTTCAAATAATCCTTACTTTAAAATATAATTTATCGTTTGTTTTAAAAAGAAATTATTATGATCAAAGTTTCGAGAGGGTGAACAATGAACGTGACTTTTTTTTTTTTCCAAAGGACGTATCACGAGCAATGCTGAAAATTGTGAAATATCTCTTTAAATATTTCTTTTGGATTATATTTTGTCCAAATAATCCTTACTTTAAAATATAATTTATCGTTTGTTTTAAAAAAAAATTATTATGATCAAAGTTTCGGGGGGGTGAACAATGAACGTGACTTTTTTTTTTTTCCAAAGGACGTATCACGAGCAATGCTGAAAATTGTGAAATATCTCTTTAAATATTTCTTTTGGATTATATTTTGTCCAAATAATCCTTACTTTAAAATATAATTCATCATTTGTTTTAGAAAGAAATTATTATGATCAAAGTTTCGAGAGAGTGAACGATAAACGTGACTTTTTTTTTTTCCAAAGGACGTATCACAAGCAATGCTGAAAATTGTGAAATATCTCTTTAAATATTTCTTTTGGATTATATTTTATCTAAATAATTCTTACTTTAAAATATAATTCATTGTTTGTTTCAGAAAGAAATTATTATAATCAAAGTTTCATGCATTTTGAGAGGGTGAACAATGAACGTGACTTTTTTTTTTTCCAAAGGACGTATCACGAGCAATGCTGAAAATTGTGAAATATCTCTTTAAATATCTCTTTTGGATTATATTTTGTCCAAATAATCCTTACTTTAAAATATAAATCATCGTTTGTTTTAGAAAGAAATTATTATGATCAAAGTTTCGTACCTTTCGAGGGTGAACGATGAACGTGACTTTTTTTTTTCAAAAGACTTATCACAAGCAATGATGAAAATTGTAAAATATCTCTTTTGGATTATATTTTGTCCAAATAATCCTTACTTTAAAATATAAATCATCATTTGTTTTAGAAAGAAATTATTATGATCAAAGTTTCGAGTG
The DNA here is from genome assembly GCF_000469605.1 of Apis dorsata. Taxonomy (NCBI): domain Eukaryota; kingdom Metazoa; phylum Arthropoda; class Insecta; order Hymenoptera; family Apidae; genus Apis; species Apis dorsata. The sequence continues at coordinate 1,432,782 of NW_006263473.1, forward strand.
TTTCGAAAGGGTGAACGATGAACGTGGCTTTTTTTTTTTCAAAAGACTTATCACAAGCAATGATGAAAATTGTAAAATATCTCTTTTGAATTATATTTTGTCCAAATAATCCTTACTTTAAAATATAATTCATCGTTTCTTTTAGAAAGAAATTATTATGATCAAAGTTTCGAGAGGGTGAACGATGAACGTGACTTTTTTTTTTTTCCAAAGGACGTATCACGAGCAATGCTGAAAATTGTGAAATATCTCTTTAAATATCTCTTTTGGATTATATTTTGTCCAAATAATTCTTACTTTAAAATATAAATCGTCGTTTGTTTTAGAAAGAAATAAATTATTATGATCAAAGTTTCGTGCGTTTCGAAAGGGTGAACGATGAACGTGACTTTTTTTTTTTTCCAAAGGACGTATCACGAGCAATGCTGAAAATTGTGAAATATCTCTTTAAATATCTCTTTTGGATTATATTTTGTCCAAATAATTCTTACTTTAAAATATAAATCGTCGTTTGTTTTAGAAAGAAATTATTATGATCAAAGTTTCGTGCGTTTCGAAAGGGTGAACGATGAACGTGACTTTTTTTTTTCCAAAGGACGTGTCACGAGCAATACTCGTTCTTTATCAAGCTCGCGTGATTTAACGCGGACGCCGGTTCACCAGCCGCAATTTGTAAATGTATGCGAATTAATGGCGCGAATGGCATTTTACGAGCCGTTCTATTTACGGCTGTGTTACACTTAATGCTTTGGAAACGATGACTTAGGTATCATTAAACGTTATTGACGCGCAACAAGTGAACACGTTAGACATGTTCGCGTGCACTGAAATCCTTTCTGATTTTTTTTCTTTTTTTTTCTTTTCTTCTCTTTCCTCTCTTTTCAACAGACTTTCGAGAAACCTGCAAAAACGAGGGCTCTCTTATGATATATATGACGTTGAAGATCCATTTTAAAATTGTTTCAGTAGCGCTTAACGCATCATTCTTCTTTTTATCGTTATTGCTAAAGCAATCCTTAACTTGAATCACATCGTTAACAATTTTTCTCTAATAATTAATTACCCTTTTCAGATTTAATATCCTGTAAATTGATTTCTATTATCCGTTTTAAATAATAGAGTAAAAGTAAAGTACAAACGTGATTCGATATTATAGCTCAATATTGCCCAATTATTTTCAAACTACAAATTAATTCCAAAAATCTCAAAATCCCTTCCAAACTTCTCTCTATCTATATAAGAATCGAACCACGAGAAAAGAAGAAATAAATCCTTCAACAAACGAATTGAATTGAAACGATTTTTCACGAACGTCCAAAACCCGTGAAACACGGGTTTTCGAAACGAGACGAGAACTTCAACCCTGCAACCAACTTTCTCTCGCGAGACAGAAGTGGCTATTCGAAATTTTCGATGCTCGAGGGCAGGGAGGGAAGGAGGAGCGAGTAAGAGGGAGGCTGCCCTTCGCCAGCAAGGATTAAAAAACGGTAAATACGTGTGAACGCGACACGCGTCGAGGGGTTTTCTACCCGGCTCGCGTGCACACAAGCTCGGGGAGAAGACGCGCATAGAAGACGGCTCGGGCCGAAGAAAGGGAGGACGGAAAGCGTGGTTACGAATTCACAATGGCATTGTGTAACTCTTTCTTTCACCTTTCCTCGTCCCTTTTGCCGCTCCACCATTTTCCTACCTACGGTCACCCTTCTTTACCTCCCTCTCTTTATCACTCGTTTCAAACCCCGCTCATACTCGCTCATTTTTTTCTCTTCCACCCGCTATATATGCACCGTGTTAATATTATATACTCGTCAGACGTATTTTTAGGGCCGATTTCTAAACACTGAAACGAGAACAAAAATTGGTAGGAAATTTTTCGATTTTTAACCCTTTGTTCTCCAACGATGATTCTCAGTCATTACTTAAGTTAACTCCAGTCGTCATTTTCCGGCATCAGTGGGATTGTTGTGGCAACTTGAACGGCGACAATATTTATTTATGTTTGATTTTTTTAGAATATCGCTTCATAAATAGATTCCTAAGCTCTTTACGTATAATCTTATGAGGTGGAATCTTATCTTATGAGTAATTATCTTACGTTAATCTTAAGATGTCACTGAACTCGCGAGTCTAAGTCTGGAGTTGCTGGTTCAACCGAGGCCTGGAGTGCAAAGGGTTAAAACACTTATTCCTTAAATTACCAATTAGCAATTGAAGTTTAATTCGCTTTGTTCAAAGCAACTCGATAGAGTCAACTTTTGTTTTTGAAAAACGAAAAATCGATCTTTCAAAAGTGTTGGATGCATTTAACAGGAAATTTTTTGATTCTTAAAACACTTATTCCTTAAATTACCAATTAGCAATTGAAGTTTAATCATAACTCGCTTCAAAGCAACTCGATAGATGAATCAACTTTTGTTTTCGAAAAACGAAAAATCTTTCAAAAGATTGCAGGAATGCATTTAACACGAAATTTTTTGATTCTTAAAACACTTATTCCTTAAATTACCAATTAACAATTAAAGTTTAACTATAACTCGCTTCAAAATTCGATAGACGAGTCAATTTTTGTTTTCGAAAAATCGATCTTTCAAA
>NW_006263473.1:1435687-1439172 GCF_000469605.1 Apis dorsata
CTTATTCCTTAAATTACCGATTAGCAATTGAGGTTTAACCATAACTCGCTTCAAAATTCGATAGACGAGTCAATCTTTGTTTTCGAAAAATCGATCTTTCAAAAGTGTTGCAGGAATGCATTTAACACGAAATTTTTCGATTCTTAAAACACTTATTCCTTAAATTACCGATTAGCAATTGAGGTTTAACCATAACTCGCTTCAAAATTCGATAGACGAGTCAATCTTTGTTTTCGAAAAATCGATCTTTCAAAAGTGTTGCAGGAATGCATTTAACACGAAATTTTTCGATTCTTAAAACAATTTTTCGATTCTTCTTATTCTTAAAACTCTTCACTTAAATTACCAATTAGCAATTGAAGTTTAACTCGCTTCGTTCAAAACAACTCGATAGACGAGTCAACAGTCAGAAAAATCGATCTTTCAAAAGTGTTGCGTTAATGCATTTAACACCGCGTGCATATCTCGTGTATATCTCTCTTCCCCTTTCTATACAGCTTCATCCACTTGCTTGCCGTGAATGCCATTAATGACTTCCGTTTCCGGTGTCTCGACTCTCCGTCTCTTTCCACCTGACCATCTACATTCGGACCGTCCTCACTCGTCTCTCGGTGTATGCTTTCTTCTTGATTCCCTCCTCTTTCTCTCTTAATGGACAAAAGAGGAGGAAGGCGCGAGCTTTGAGGGCGAATCATCGTGGCAACGTGTGAGCGCACGTTGTAAGGGGGTGGTAAATACGAACGCAACGCCAAGTTTACAACGGGAGCAATTCACACGAGATGGTATCTCGCGAGCAAATCTCGTCTGAAACTCGTCCCTCTTTCTCTTTCTCTCTCTCTAACGATTTCAGAGAGAAAGTTATGATCAGGGTAGTAACGAAACGGTTAATTGTTGCGAAGCTACTTTGAAATTGAGGAAGCGGTTTCCGTGGAGCGGATGGATTGGAAATATTTTGTGTGTACGTGACGGTTTTGTGTACGTGAGTTCATCACGAATGGATGGAGAAGAAAATTTGAATAGAAGAATAGGAAATGGTGAAAGATGAATTTTGTAATTGCAATTGTAATTTATAAAGAGTCTAAAAGTGTACTGTATATTTTAAGAAGTTGTTTAAATTATTGTTACGTTGAATTAGATTTTAGATAAAATCGACGTTTTTAATAATGAGAATAAGAAATTTTGATAATTAGTAATTGATGAAAGATGAATTGGCAGATTTTTTTTTTAGTAAATTGATTAAATTATTGTTGTTATTCGCACGATTTAATTAATAGCATAATTATGGAGTTAGTAATTGGATGACAGATGAATAATTATCTATTGGTAAATTGATTATTAATAAAATCTTTTTTAAAAATATTTAAATGGAAATGTAAATGAAGCATGGAGACAAGGATACGTATACAATTTCCTAACAGTTATTCAGTGATGATATTGCAAGTCATTCAGTGATTGATTATCATCTATGATCATTATTGAAACTATCGATTAATTTTTTTATTACGATAAAACTTCTACTTGAAACCTGTTTTAAGATTATAACGATTCTTCTTCCTTTCTGTAATTAACAAACATAACGGATGATCGAGATAAAAAAGTTGAAAGAAAAGTTTTTCAATCTTCTCTCGCAATCAAGAATGAAAATGCAATACTATTGAATAAAAATGGAGCATACAAATTTTTTTATAAGAAGGGTAAATTATTTTTCTTGTTAATTGTATAAGCAAAATAAAGAACGACAGAGTTTAATGAAACCTGTCAATAATGTTATCCATGATTACAATTTTGCAATAAAAAAAGTCATAGAAAAACAATTAACTGCCATCATCTTGCATAGCAAGAAGCGTATAATTATTTCTTATTAAACGATTGAAGCTAATTCATCAAATGAAAATGATTATGAGATAAACTTATAAAAATATCAAATTGATTAACTTGAACGTGTGCAATTTAAGGCGACTATCAATCAACTTTAGAACCAAAACATGTCTATTTCTATGTTCATATCTCTCATTTAGAAAATACTATTTTCTTTAGTTAAGAATATTCTTTTTACCATTTTTTTTTTCAACATATTGTGAAATATTTTAATTCCTTATGTATCCTTTAACTCTTTGATAATTAATTAGAAGACATTCAGAATTTCAGAAATTCAGAAATAGATCTAACTAAAGTATTTTTCTTTTTTTAACAAGGATGTGTCAAAAAAAATGATAAAAATTTCAATTTTCACTGAAGGAGACAGCACATAGATGTTGAAAAAACGAGATATTTGTCGAAATTTACCATTTATTTATACTCGATTCATACTCGAGCTGAATATTTGAATTGTTCAAGCGTAATGGAAACGATTTCAATGGGGATTCATTAATCGAAAAGAGGCTGGTAGTTCAAGCGATCACAGATTCCTTCTTCGTGCTGGCGATCGGCCAGCACGTTTTCAAGAAAGGATGTGAAAAGCTGAGCGGATATTTGAATCGCATCGTCACGTTCTTCGTTGTCGATCGGTGACATCGGTAATAGAAAAAGATCGATTTGCGCTAATGGATTTACAGTTCATATAAGTGAAAATTTCATTTAACCTTTCGACCAATTTCTTCCGTCTTCTTTGCTCTGAAATCGGACTGCATTTGAGATCAAAAAAGACGATTATTCGAAAATGTATTCATTTTTAATTCATAAAATTAATGGAGAAAAATTTTTATTAAATTTGTTCCTCTCTTCTTTCTCTCTCCTTCGAATATATATAATTAATATTATGAATACATTAAGAAATAGAATATACAAAATATATCGTGTATTTTACGTTTTATTCTTTGAATTTTATTTTTTCATATTATTCTTTTGAAATATAAACAAGATTTAAAAAATAGATAGACGATAGAAGAAATTATTTACGAGAATTATTCCGAGTAATCTCATATTAGATCGCGTAGGATCTTTCCAAGAACGAATCATGCATCCCTCTCGCGATTCGAGGAAAGAAACATAAGGAATATTCCTTAAATATTCCTCACAAACGTACAATCCAATTTCATTCCATTGTTCTCGACAAATTTTTTTGCAAACGATCTATCCATTGAATTTTAAATAGACGATAAGAGATAGACAATTAACCAATTAACATAGAAACCGATGTATACTAAATATAAATGGATAATAATTCAACACAAAGGAACAAATTGGATTGAGAAAGATGAAGGGCAGGGAGGTTAAAAGCGTCCCCCGTTTGCTCTTTGATCGATTGATCGCGACGCATTTTAAAACGAGAGCGATCGGCTGCACGAGTAATTCCATTATTCGTGAAATCCCGATTTTCAGCCGGTGTGTACCCCCAGAATAAAGATCTCCTTCGTCAAAGTGGTCTTTGCCTCTAAATTTCTCCGCGAAGCATCGCATAAATTGGTGGAAGTAATGGACATCGAGTCAACCCTTTGAGAGGGGTGCAACGGGGAAAATATGGAGGGGGAAAAAAAAAAAAAAGA
>NW_006263473.1:1439390-1443259 GCF_000469605.1 Apis dorsata
ACCGATTCTTACAACGATCATTCCAATTTTGGACGTTGTCGTAAAGCCGGATTCGAAATTCACCCATCAGCGACATAAATTCTTCGTCGTGGGATATACGATGGAAGTCGCGTTTCGATCGTTAAACCATCGAAATCCTCCTCGATTTATTATCCTCGTTCTCATACGTCGATAGCGTAAACTCTCCGCTCCATTTTCTTTCTAACGATGGGGGATTAATTTTTCGAAGATCGCAACGTGGACTCTGGCCACGTCGAGACGAGCTCGTGTGCGATCAAACGTGTTAAAATTTGTTGAATTTTCTTCATCGAGAACGAATTATTGTGAGTTGCTGAGGAAAGTGTTTCTTCTGACGAATTTTTATTATTTTGAATCTTGGATTTTTGGAGTTTAGTGTAAATATAGATTATGTTTTTGTAGAAAATGAATTTATTTCATAGAAAGATATTATTTTTAATTATTATTTTTAATAACACACTAAAAAGTGTAAAGTAACAAACAATATTTCATTAAGATAATTCAAAATTCGCGCCTAAATATATTATATATATTTCGATCGAAATTTAATTTAATCGTAAAATAATTATAAAATTAAATTTGTAATACGAAGTAGAAATTTATTTTTTAGCTAATTTTTGAAAAAATTTATCAAATTATAGAGTAATACTTTCAACAATTGTGATTCTATTCGACGTACATATTGGCGCGAATTTCAAATTGTTCTCGTACGAAATATTGCTTATAATTGGCGCTTCGTTTGCATTTCGAAATATATCCTGTATTTTGTGGTAAATGATGAAAGAGAAAAAGAACATTGGTAAAAAAAAATAGATGTTTGTTATCCAATTAAAAGTGAACTCAGAATGAAAGAGATATGTTTTACGATTAATTAAAAATTCGAACAATTCGGAATATTGTTGATAAAGATTAATGAAAATAGAAAAAAACATTTTGCCTATATTTTTTACACGAGAAGAGTTACCCAGATTTTTTATTTATCCACACTATTATTTGCCAGACAATTATCTCGAAAACATGCATCCTCGTCAATTTTACGATGGCTTCGGATTTAAGGGATGCTTAGAAAGAATTCGAATTTAACGATCGTCGAAAGTGAAGTAAAACTTTATCGCTTCGAGCGTGCAATTTTCATTTCTCTTTCTTTATTTTTTTCCCTTCTATTTTCATTACGCAACATAACCTTAAAATGGTAAGAACCGATAATTTTCTCCTTTTTAATGTATGCACGATATATTATGCAATTGATAACGTTTTAAAAATGACGATTTCCAATATAATATTCTCGAATATTTAATAAAAATTTTTTTTAATCCTTTTTCGTACGAACGAACGAATCGTGTTTTTCAACCGGCTACGTATCGTAACAATTCAAAACGTTTTTTGAAAGTACAATCAACTTGGTTACACAGAGTGTTTGTTTTTCTTTTTTCCTTTCGGCTTGCGAGTGAAACGTTGAAATGATGAATTGATTTAAAAAGTGGAAAATTCATAAAAACTGGAAACAACGAATAATGAAAATACAAGAAGAAAAAGTGAGAGAACTCGTGCTATAGTTTTGAAATGATTTTCAGATTGCGATATTTTATTCCAAGAACACTCTTTCCTCAAAGAATTTTGGGATATCCAAAGTGAAATTTCATATTTAACAACTAATTTTCAATTTGAATCCAAATCTAAGAATCTTGATTCTTAAGAAATTTATAATTCTGATATCTTTTTTTTAAAAATCTTCGTTATATCATGTCTTCCTATTTTTTCTTTCAAAAAAAACCAGATGGAAAAGGAAAAAAAGGAAACGTTGTTTTTTTTGAACATCTTTTACGTAGAATCCAAATCTAAGAATTCTTGAGAAATTTATAATTCTGATATCTTCGTTTAAAAATCTTCGTTATATCATGTCTTCCTATCTTTTTTTTCAAAAAAAAACCAGATGAAAAAAGAAAAAAACAAAAAGGAAACGTTTTTTTTTTTGAATATTTTTTATATAGAATCCAGATCTAAGAATCTCGATTTTTGAGAAATTTATAATTCTGATATCTTCGTTTAAAAATCTTTGTTATATCATGTCTTCCTATTTTTTCTTTCAAAAAAAACCAGATGGAAAAGGAAAAAAGGAAACGTTGTTTTTTTTGAACATCTTTTACGTAGAATCCAGATCTAAGAATTCTTGAGAAATTTATAATTCTGATATCTTCGTTTAAAAATGGCGTTATATCATATCTTTCTATCTTTTCTTTCAAAAAAAAAAAAAAAAACCAGATGGAAAAAAACAAAAAGAAAACATTGTTCCTTTGAATATCTTTTACGTAACGCCAACCATTCGAGACAAACAAATGTTAAAAAAGCGCGACCATTTAATAATAAGCAACGATATGACGACAGAATAAAGGCGAGCCAAACCAGAAATTACAATAGGAGAATAATGCTTTTTGAGCTAACGTAATGCAATTAAAGGGCATAAAGTGAAGTGAAATAATTCGAGAATAACATTCGAAGTTAATTAAGCGTCATTAACCGCGTAACGTTTCTCACTCCTCTTTTCAAATGCGTCTTATTGCTCTGAGACGAGTCGAGCATCTGGGAACAGACCTCCGTTCTCAGACCTCCGTTCGAGAGGTTCGTGAACAGGTCTGTAGGATCGGACAGAGATCGTCCCTCACCAACACGTTAACGAAAGAGATCGTACACGATGGAATTCGAAGGAAGACTTTAAATCTCCCTTCGAACACAAAGCGCGGTTCATTCTCGAGAATAAGAAGAGCAAGAGCTGACCCTCGACAGGGCCGCACTTATACGCTCTATCTACCTAATAACCTTGAAATTAAGTCTCACTTGAGTCGCGCAACGATCATCATTGCAAATAGATCGACGATGCATTTCAACCGATGAAAATTTCCTTCTTTGAAATTGAATGTAATGGAAAGAACGAAGGATCGCAATTTTTCGAACGAACTATTATTCTTTGTTACTTAAAGGTGTATATAAATTAATATTCTGCTTCGAATATCGAGTGAAAAAAAATATAAAAATATAAAATATAATAAGCAATATATATATATATAATTTTCGAGTCGTTGGTCCTATTTAGATACTCTTTTCCATTACCTGAACTTTCCATTAAACTTAAGTCGTTCGAACAGAATTTAAAGAACTTTCTCGGAAAAAGTCCATTTTTCATTTATGCCCAACAACGATACCACTCAATGGCTATAAATCAATTCTTAAACTTCATATTGATCGAAAATAAACTTTATACTCGACAAGATTTTTCTCTCGCGAGCAAGGAAGAAGAAAAAGAAGAAGAAGAAGAAGAAGAGAAAGAAGAAATATTTAGTTAATTCTTGAAAATTTGTCACAGGAGAGTATACGGAGGATACGGCTTCCATGCCTCGAGGATCGAAGAGATGGTATCTATCCGACCCGGAGGAGTTTCTAATCGTCGTTCTGCCTAGACATTCCCTTCGCTCGTTCCATGTTCATCCCGGATTCTCGACCAGTTCCAGTCGGAGCGACTGGACTTGCTCAGAATTTTGAGAAACTTCGCCAACCAGTTTCTCCATTACCGCTTTCTATTCCAAGAATTTAATACTTTTGTAATTAATCTGCATTCTAACTCGTATCGGTTTCTCAACACTTCTTCCAGTGATTAAACACTTCCTCGAAATACAGTAATATTCGATTAAAAATATATACCCCTTTCCTTGCATTCATGAGAAATATCTTTCCCTGTTTAGAATCACTAGACAACTAATATTCGATCAATCAAAAAATTTGTTTCTGTAACGACTCGAGCTCCAATTTTTGAGGTTATGAATGAACACAACGATTCTCAGAATCAGTTATCACCA
>NW_006263473.1:1443419-1452400 GCF_000469605.1 Apis dorsata
ATTTCTATAACAACTCGAGCTCCAATTTTTGAGCTTATGAATGAACACAACGATTCTCAGAATCAGTTATCACCACTATTTTATCAAAAAATTTGTTTCTGTAACCACTCGAGCCCCAATTTTTGAGGTTATGCATGAACACAACGATTCTCAGAATTAGTTATCACCACTATTTTATCAAACAATTTGTTTCTGTAACACTTCGAGCTCCAATTTTTGAGCTTATGAATGAACACCACGATTCTCAGAATCAGTTATCGCCACTATTTAATCAAAAAATTTGTGTCTGTAACAACTCGAGCTCCCATTTTTGAGGTTATGAATGAACACAACGATTCTCAGAATCAGTTATCACCACTATTTTATCAAAAAATTTGTTTCTGTAACAATTCGAGCTCCAATTTTTGAGGTTATGAATGAACACAACAACGATTCTCAGAATCAATTATCACCACTATTTTATCAAAAAATTTGTTTCTGTAACAACTCGAGCTCCACTTTTTGAGGTTATGAATGACCACAACGATTCTCAGAATCAGTTATCACCCCTATTTTATCAAAAAATTTGGTTCTGTAACAACTCGAGCTCCACTTTTTGAGGTTATGAATGACCACAACGATTCTCAGAATCAGTTATCACCCCTATTTTATCAAAAAATTTGGTTCTGTAACAACTCGAGCTCCAATTTTTGAGGTTATGAATGAACACAACGATTCTCAGAATCAGTTATCATTATTATTTCCCTCTTCCTATTTTTAAAGAAGCTTCGATTGGCTTCGATCAGGCTCGAATAAATAATTCAGACAAAGAGAAGAAAGTGTTCCAGCGCCATCTCCCGATCCAGCGAGGATGGCGCTTAAAAAGAAAGAAAATCCGCGTTCTGAAGGCGTGCGTGACTTCATTATAGGTCGACTCAGTGGCGTCCGTCCCTTCGTTCCCGTGGCCTTTAATCGCCACGACCTCTCCTCCGCCGCCATCGAATCGGTTCGAGAGAAAGAGAGAGAGAGAGAGAGAGAGATGCAAAATTGCATGCACGAGAAAATGCACAGTTTCGTCGAGCACGTAATTGCTTCGCCCTGCGAAGAATCAAAAGGTGAGTAGACGGCCTTCCTAGGCCATCGACCATTCGATGTCGCGTGAACTTACACGCGCTCTTTACCCTCGATCAGGAAACAGCAATTGATACGATGGGGAAATTTATTTTTAACCGATTTTGATTAAGATAAAAATTTTGAGGCGACGCGTGTTCTCGTTTTTTTTTCTCGAGGTGAGAAATTTTCGTTATCCATTCCAAAAAATTTGTCTTCACCTTAATTATTTCATTTTAAATAATAATACGATTGACCGAATAGAAGTTTCGATAGTTTTCGTTTCTCTTAGCACCGATAATTCAACCGTTTAAGGACATAATCCGAGTTAACTTAGGCTTGATATACAGTATAACTATAATATCCTTTATCCTGAGTTAAGTCGAACTAACAGTTAATAGTTTATTCGCGTATTAAATTCAATATTTTGTGCGGTTAAACGGTCTGCTTTTGTTTCCATAACGATAATGTTTAAACCCTTTATTAGGTTGCTCGATTAATTTAAATAAACTTAAAATAAAGCACGACGGTTATAATTTTTTTTTAATCTTTTTAAAGAAAAGTTGTTTTAAAATGTAATGACGATACATTGAAACGTATTGCAACATAACAATGTGATATATATATATACATGAATTTAATCATCTATCTCAGATAGGATAAGACAGATTAAAAAATTCTATAAAAATATTCGCTGCATAAGTAATTAGACATTGAAGCAAGACATAGAAGTTGCGACAGCAAGTTCGTTCAATCTCTATATTAGTCATTCTATATAACGTTTGATATTTGCGTCAATGGATGCACATACTTCGTGTTTATTAGCTACAACTATAAAAGGAGAGGAGAGAGGGAAAAAACGTAATAAAAAAAAATTACACGAACCAATTAAGACAAGTAACGCTTTTACACGTTCGATAATGATTCAAAATTCATTTAATAATCCGTACAATAGAGAATAACCGCGTAATGATTAGTATAATTTTGCAAATTTTCTCGAAGAGAGAAAGTCTCGGTGAGTGAATATACGCAACGATATACGATTGACTATAATTGCAATCAACTTTCTCAATAAGTCTTTGCGTCAATCCAACAGGATAATCGACTAAGAAAAACTTGGAAGAAAAAAAACACTAGAGCCATTTTGTAATTAATGATACGGAACCACATAGAAGATTAACCTATTCTAAGTATAATACCATGTAAGAATAAATAAAAAATTTTAAATAACACTTCGTAGAAATTACGATTTTATCTTGCCAATTATCCAATCGTGTTATATATATATATAACGTTGAGTATAATAAAAGTCAAACTTATTAAAAATAATTCTTTATTTTATAGTTCATTCTTTCCGGTTATAAATATATTATTTTAAAATTAAATGAAGATTCATTTCTCTATCACAGCGATGTATAATATTATTTTAAGAATCACACTCTTGACATCACACTCGGTTACATTTATTGAGACAACAACACTTCAATATATCCTTCCAGCTGAGCTAACCTTTCATCCACACTGTTATATTATATTAAATGTCAGCGGTTCGTTCTAATGCCGTGTCGTGGCGTGGTTGACACGTTTAGACACGGTTATAGACGAACGGTGGAGGCGTTGGGATCCGGTTGTTAATAGGGGATTAAATTGTATCGAATGATATCGTTTCATAATCGTTTCAACATTTTGCCAGGAGAGACGAAGGCAAGATAATCCATTGCAGTCGATTGTAAAATAAATAAAGATGAAAGTACGAGTCGGTAAGGTAACGAATGTCGTAATCTCTTGATGGTAAACCAACAAATTTCATGAATAATGCAAAAGCTGGCTGACGTCTCGAAAAGTATTTTGCGTTATTATTAATAAACGTGCAGACGTGCAGATCCGCTTCTTCATCCCCGGTGATGAACTAATAATTCAAAACGTTAATTTTCAACGAGGAACGTTCGAAGAATATTCACGAGAATCGCGAAGTCATTAGCAAACTGCTAACTACACGGGGTGCATGGAAATGAACGTGCTAAATAATGGCATTGTATGTGTGTATGTGCGTGTGCGTCTACGCGCGCGTTACTTTCGCTGCAATTAACCGATAAACACCGTTAAGGTGTCTTTTAAAGGGTGGTAAACGCGAAGAACAAGGGAGGAATCGAGAGTGTGATCGAAATTAATAATTAAGTTTCTCGAGAATTACTTTCGATAATGAATATTTCAGATGATTTTAAATATCCAGGAGGAATTAATTAATAATAGCATTTTTAATCTATACCGTGACGGTAACTAAAGACACGTTTATGAAAATTTTAATTTTAAACGTTCGCGGAATATTCATAGAGATTCGTGGAGAAGAAGAAGAAGAAAGTGCATAATACACGTTGAAAAATTAGAAATAAATATCTTAGGAATAACAAATATTTTTTTCTCGCTAAGAAAACGAACCAATCGATAAAATATTTAACAAATACTTGAAATTACTCAAATCGAGCTTGTACAATTATTCTACGATCTCGAATATCCTTTTTTTAACATTTATATTGCTCGATGGTTAACCATCCCGAGATCAAGATTTTAGAATTTAACCGGAATAAGATGGAAAGCGGGCAGAAAGCGATAATGGCCGCTTAAAGTTGCACACTGCATCGAAAACGAGGCTTCTCGACATGGCTCAATTAACTTCGCTCGTGATTACGCTTACGAGTCGAAATTCGATCGAACTTGTCAGAACAAAATGACCATCGATCATCCTCGCGTTAGACAGGAAATATAGAGGGAGGAGGAGGATGAAGGGAAGAGTGAACGAGAATGGAAGAGAGGAGGGAAGGAGAGAATATTAACGCGCAATATGACGTTCGTCACGTAACACTGGCTCGTACAATGCGCCAGTTACAAAGGGAAACAGGCGACGAACCCGCGAACACGTTCATCTCCACCCTTTGGTAAAGTGAAACTGCATGTAGTATGGAGCTGTGATTGTTCGATGTTAACGCTGTTAACGTCGAGTGAACGGTTCCCGTGTCGCGACTTCCACATTAATCGTATCCTACTCCCGAATACTTTCGTGCCACGAAATATCCTCAACGAAAATAATAATTTTTGCCCTTCCTTTCCCTCAAACTTTTCCATATTTCATGTATTATTTTACATACACAGATATCCTCAACGCGTCTCTCAAATCTCCCTTTCGATTCCCTTTACGACGATCGCAGACACGCTAGAAACAGGAATCCAAGCAATCACACCGCGGTGATTATCTTGGGAGGAAAGTAAACGGAACCGATGATAATAACCCCGCATTATCGCGCTACGAGCGCACAATGGAGCACGCGACCGAGCGATGCGCAACACGTCGACGATGCAAAATTTGAACTTCCGTTTGTTGTACACGAGCAAAGAGGGAAAATGCGCATGGATGATGGTGGACGAATGTGTGTGAGAGAGAGAGAGAGAGAATTCGCATTCCATCTACGTGCCTCGCTTCCTCCCTATATCCGAAACTCGAAAAGTTTTCCCGTTGTAGCAGCTGCGACCTGGCAGGGAAGCGGTTTTAATTGGGTCCGCAGCTTTCGCACGTAGAAACCGTACCTTAAGGTCTGCACGTCTGTAATTTCACGAATGGACCCTCTTCCTCCTGCCAGCAACCCCGCTGACAGCTATTTCGTTTCGTGCCCGATCCCATAATTAAAAATTGTTCCTTCCCTCCTCGATTGTGATTCCATTTTAAAAAATAAAGGGGATCGATATTGGTCACGCGTAATTATTCTGTGAATTTTTTACCAAACTTCTCTTCACTTTTCTATCGTATTTTTCGTATTTTTTAAAGAATATTCATCGGGATACATCCTTTGAATAAAATATTTGATATTGAATGATAAAAAAATAACATAATTTGAATAATCGAAACAATTTACTTGAAAATACAGTAAAAAAAATTTCTTCTCTTCTAGAATCAATCGCGAAACCGTGTAACGTTCAATTTCACAATTTGCATATCCATCAATATTTGAATCGCGTTAACTCAGTGGCTTCAAGTTTTTCAATTTTTGTATAATCGTGATAACAATATTATATTTTTCGATAAAATAGAAGGAGAGAGAGAATTGCCGCTCTACGACCGGGAGCTCGGCATTTCGAAAGTCAGACACGTTGTCTCTGTAAACTTCGCAAAGGTCGTGGAACAATCGAGAGTTTCTAACCGGGTTAATCGATCTTCGTTGCTCGAAATCCTGTTACAGAAGCGCGCACGCATGCGTATTCGGTCGACCGCGACGACAATAAATGTCAAGCGCCTTTGTATCACGATCCACGCCTCGCGTGAGCGCCGTTTTACCGCAGGAGCCCGAGAGCGGGATCCCCCCCTCAAGCTCGGCGGCGTGGAAGATTATGTTTCTGGAAATACTCGGTTCGACTTTCCCCGATATAAATCATCGCTTGTTGCGCGCGGAACACCTCCAACAACTTTCCAACGTTAATTATCCCCACCCTATTAACATTTGTATACAGTAGCAAATGTATTCCGTAGCGGGAAGAGAGTATACGCGAGAGTAATCACAATTTCTTCGAGTTAACAGGAGGGGCGTGAAAGAATGTCATGGACTTGGATGACGTGGATTATTAAAATTGAATGTACAGGAAGAGTGCGATTAATCGTTGGATTTACGATTGGATTTACGTTGTTTTAAGTCGATATTGATATAGGTGTATATTTTTATATGTTATTTGTTTTTTTTATTTGCGATTTCCTTTTCTTTAAATTTTTTATCATCTTCCAAATTTCGACTTTCGAACGAACACGATCTTAAGAATCTTAAATTTTCCACGATATGATCTTGAATATAATCTTGAATATAATCTTGGTGTATATTTTTATATGTTATTCATTTTTATTTGCGGTTTCCTTTTCTTTAAATTTTTTATCATCTTCCAAATTTCGACTTTCGAACGAACACGATCCTAAGAATCTTAAATTTTTCACAATATGATCTTGAATATAATCTTGAATATAATCTTGGTGTATATTTTTATATGTTATTCATTTTTATTTGCGGTTTCCTTTTCTTTAAATTTTTTATCATCTTCCAAATTTCGACTTTCGAACGAACACGATCCTAAGAATCTTAAATTTTTCACAATATGATCTTGAATATAATCTTGAATATAATCTTGATGTATATTTTTATATGTTATTCATTTTTATTTGCGATTTCCTTTTCTTTAAATTTTTTATCATCTTCTAAATTTCGACTTTCGAACGAACACGATCCTAAGAATCTTAAATTTTTCACAATATGATCTTGAATATAATCTTGAATATAATCTTGGTGTATATTTTTATATGTTATTCATTTTTATTTGCGGTTTCTTTTTCTTTAAATTTTTTATCATCTTCCAAATTTCGACTTTCGAACGAACACGATCATACGATAGAATCTAAGAATCTTAAATCTTCCACGATATGATCTTGAATATAATCTTGAACATCGATGACGCAACCTTGGTGACCTTTAAGCGTCCCTGACTCGCATCATAGATCACCTTCCAATGATCTTGAAAACCAACTACATGATCTCTCGATATTTATGATTCTATAAATTGTCAGATATGTACGAAAATTTTACAAACCTGGATCAAAAACGTCACACGTATCGTGATACGATACACAACAATTAAAGAAAGAATTATCAAAAAATCTTATCGTACAGCAAAACTTTCCTTCCGACCGAAGGAAGGAAGCCTTGTTTACCAATCGTTGCTCTTAATTCCGCGTAATCAAAGGAGGTTTACGAGCCCGCGTTATTTTCAACAAGTTGAGGAAACGTAGATCGATTCCACGTCGTCTTTCCGTCCCGGATTTCGTATTTCACTTATCGCCTTAATAGCGCCCACTTGTAAAACCCGGCGACGCGTCGGGACGGAATTAAGAGCATCTATTAACCTGATTAATTACCATTAACGTATGGCACGGATGGAAAGCAGAAACGTGTCGTATTTACTCCCATACGCGGATACCTCGTCGCCGTTAAATAGAAATGCCTGCACGGCCGTGGAACGAGTCGAGAATTCAAAGGGTCGAAGATCTTTCTCGCGAGGATGGATGAATTCGAGGAGCGCGGAGGGGGAGAAAACGAAGACAAGTAACTCGAGGCGAGGAAACGAGCGTTGATTAAAAAATCGAACGTCGATCGATAAACGTGGCCTCTTAGTGTGCGCATGCGTGCGTGTGTTCGAGCGAGTGTCTTCTTTTCAGGGACACGCGTGCAAGGAGAAATTTAATTGCACGGAAAGAAAGAAAGAAAGAAAGAAAGAAAAAAAGAGAGAGGATGCGCGTGATGGAAGAACGGAGGTATCGCGTCGTGACGTATTTGCTCTCGTCGTCGAGCGTGAAATATTACGAAGGTGACTCGGTTATCGGGACGCGCGTGTTTGTACAATTTTCGAGCGCACCTATTAAACCCTTCCCTATCTGTCGTACACGCTCGTGTAACTCAACGTCAAACGGCATCCGAGTGAAAAACAATCGTGAACGGCTTGCGTCAAGGTAGAGTAAACAGATTGGTCATCCGTTAAATCTATGTAAATTGACTTATCATGGAAATTTTTGAAAAGAAAAAAAAAAAAAATACGGATTCACGGTTTGATAAATGAGACAGCGTTTAAAAAGTGAGTTGTGTTATCGAAATTGATTAATTAATAAGTACGACTGCTTTGTTATTTTCTGCTTGTCGTGCTACGTGATTTTCTTAAAAAAAGAGACCAATTTTATATATATATATATATGGAAAATTTTCTTAACGAATAATGAAATAAATTGCAAAAGACAAAAATTTTATTACAACGATTATATTCTTTACAGAAAGAAGTTTCTCTCCATAGAAAATTATCAAAAAAATATAAATATATCTACAGTGTATGCGATCAATAATATGAAAGTTAAATTGAGCAAGGAGGGGGGGGAAAAAATTTTTTTTCCCAATTGGAAACCGTGCGAAAACAATTGGAGCGAGCAAACCTCTGTCCCCAATTTTTTCGAACGAAATGGCCCATAAAGGGGTGGATTGAACGACGTGCAAGCAGAAATAGGAACGACGTGTTGGAATCAATCGCGATACTGATCGCCTTCGAAACGGTTAACGCTTGCTTCCTCTCGCAATGACAAAAGTTTAACGGGCCGGAATTGAATTCGAGCGTAGGAGCCGCCTTTCCCCCTCGTTGAAAACGATAGAGAGAGGATAAAAGGAAAAAGTTAAAGGTACGCCAAGAATCCTCGGAGGAGAAGAAAATTGGATTTCACGTGTTAGCAACGATCGAACAACAACCATTAACTACGGGCGGGAACGAGGCTGTAATGTATTCGATTATGCCACTTCTCTTCAACAATTGTACACGTTTCCACGATTTCGCATAATTCCAATTGCAAATCTTTAATTCGAGCGATTTTATCGAAGATGTATAATTTTAAGAAGACTTTTGGATATAATAATTGAAGAGGTTGAATGAATTTATTTTTTTTTTAGATAATTTAGAAAGTTATTTTAAAATGTAAATAAGATTTTATATATGATTATACAATATCACGTAGATATGATATAATTGTAGAACTATTATTCTATTTAATATTATGTACAACGAATATGTGAAATTAAATTTACATATGTATTATTCTAGCTTAAAGCAATATAAAGTCGTAGTCAACATTTTTCCAAATAAAAATCGCAAGAAATATAAAATACGCTAGGAACTACGTACATCCCGCAATACCTTGCGATATTCTCAAGAAAATCCAGTATTTTCAAAGCATACATCCTTCCAATTATATCCAGCGCCAGTGTCCAGCAGTTTTAGAAATGTGGAAAACGTACGAGATGTAGCAACATAGAAAAAAAAAAAAAAAAACA
>NW_006263473.1:1452655-1458841 GCF_000469605.1 Apis dorsata
GAGAGAAAAAGAAAGGAGAGATAAGAGGAAAATATTACTTCTCCGAATTAAGAAAGAATTAAGAAAGAACTCGGTCTGCCTCCATTAAATTACCAGGAGAATCGAAAAAGTTCCCCCGTTAAGAGGAGAATAAGCGTCGGGTTCGCTTAGCGTACGCGCCTCCAACTTCAAATTAATTACACGTCAATTAGGGATACGGCTGCAGAAAATCGAGCCTCGGCCATTAAAACCGACTACCAAGTTCACCGTACAAAGTATGTTGCGACGTACAGAGCAACCAGCTAATTTTCACCAACCCCTTTCATCCTCCTCCTTCCGTTTCATTCATCCGCTCGAATATTCCTTACGAGCGATTCCTAGTTTTGGAAAATCGATGTTTCGTCCGTTCATGCGATTGACTTACCTCTTCGATATCGTTCAACAGCATACGTACATCTATTCAGCAAAAATTTTCCACTTAACATTTCGAAAAATTTGAAATCTTCTCTTATCTTCTAAATTCGTTTGAAAGATTAAGAGATGCGTGGAAATCTTAAAGTAGAGTTAAAAAAATTAAATTCTGCCAATCAATCCTTATCCTTAACTCGTTTCGTAAGAGAAACGAAAAGCATGGATCGACGAGTGAGAGAAACGTTAAGATCCACGATGTTAAAGACGCAAGATTGATGGAGCACACGTGGTTGAAATCGCGGGGATAAATGACGTTATTCGAATCCCCCCGGCAATTAAAGTCGGTTGCGGGGAAACGCATCGGTAATTATAATGGGATTCGGTATTACCGCATGCAGAACAAGCATCGCGGACAGTGAAGCGGTTGACCGATAATAAGGATATTGGTAACGGGAAGTGGACAATGATCGTTAGTGCGGTGGGTGAAGAGGTATCATGATTCCTACGTGACACGGGTCGCCGACCTTTCCAAATCATTTTTTTTTTTCTCTCCGTTGATAGAAAATGAGCAAAAGAGCTGCTTAATTATTTTTGTTTTAATTTTTTATCTCCGAAAAAATTTTTTCCATGCACGATTCATCTTGAAACTTGGATGTAGAAAGAATTGTTCGAATTTATACGTATATGTAATTTATATGTAATTTAATGAATCATCCAATTAAATATATATTTTTTTTAACAAATTTTATTTCAATTATTAAAATTTTTTAATCATGAAAGTGTTATTAAATAATATAAAAAAAATTTCATGATTAATTGATTTTCAACAATCATGTGCAAATATAATTTTTATACATGGATACTTTTTGTCTAAACGAGATTCTTTAATTTATTCTAATAAAATATGATTGAAATTGTAATTGTCATTAATCAATAACTTTTAAGAAAAAAACTTGTGTTACAAATACAGAGAAAAATAATTAATCTTAATAAATTTGTTCTTCAAAGTTAAAATAAGTTTTACCGATCCTCTGCTTTATTCCTAATGGATTTTATGAATTATTTTATGAAAATATACTTAATCTGTTTTGAAATCAATTAGATGTAATAATATCCGAAGAAGAAAATGTTGGAAGAGCAACTATTCTAGATCCTCAAGACGGTAGTAATAAGAACCTCGTCAAAGGTTTCTCTGCCTTGTTTGGATCTCTACGGCATTTCCATTGCAATCGGTAAATCCTCGTGAACCAAAGTATATACGTGTACTCCACTCTGAGGCAAAACTTATATGGATACTTGTACTCGAACAAATACTGTTGCGGGCATCGTACAGATACGAATTACCCGGAACCTGATGCACGACATACTTGAGGTCGAAAAATACGGCATGTTGCGTGAAATCTGCCATTTTTGCTATTATTTTGCATCCACGTTCTGATGAAAAATCCATTCGACGTGGAATAATTTTGACTTTTTAATTTCTGTTTATTTTATTTTCTTTCTTGAAAAAGAAATTAAGGTTAATTTTTATTAATATAAATGTAAAATTATATTGCGTTTAATATTCGTTAAATGTTTTTTTTTTTTCATTTTTTTGTCTTTTCTACAAAGTTTTAAAAATTAATCACGATATTATAAAACACTATACTTTTTTAAACTACGAAAATATTTTTCATCCCTCTCCTATACCTACCTAGTATCTATTATTATTCACGCAAAACATTTTTATTCCTACTATATTAAAAGTAATTAAAAATATTTAAAAAATATTTTCTTAAAGATTTTTTTATTTATATCTCTTGTTGAACAACAAAAAGATATATTACTAATTATGCTCATATCTCACGAAACAACAATTATTTAATTCCACACAGACGGAATTAGGAAAAAATTATTTATTTTTCACGCGCTAAGAATTATTTCAAGTCTAATATCAACCATAAAACTTCACGTTGAATATCATCCAATAAATCAAAGTAGCTGCGTAATCTCGATAAAACGAGATTATTCAACCATTTTGATAATATTTGAGATCACACATTGTTGAAAATATTTAACATGGATAACACCAAATTGGTTTACCGATTTCGTTGATAAATACGAATATATAATCCTTCAATTAATTAAATTATTGTTTACGAAATCGAGATACAAAATCGAGGTTAAATGGATTATAAAAAGATATATCCTGGAACACAGTGTTTAGAGAGATATTTATACCACGTTCAATGATTCACAAGTTTTATCGAATAAAACAAAAGCTTCGTTTGTGCATTTGGACCGATTCGATACGTTTAAACAAAGATTCACATATGTTCAAGTTAAAGCACGTTGAAAACAGTATCTTTATAGACGATACGGTCGATAACCCATTTAGGGGAGCGTAACGCCAACTCGTGAAATAGGTTCGAATCATACCAGGTAAAAACTTGAACAATATGCTCTTCGTCGTGATATTCCGCGTGCTTTCGTTATAACTCGACATTGCTGGTTTTATTGCAATATTTATTCGACACGGTGTGATTTTTCAAAAGCACTTGAACGCTAGATTTATTTATGGAGGACAGAGGATAATTGGAAACGTTAGAAATTTCGTGAAAAATTAGAAATTCATCTTAAGCAATTATATTTAATTGCAATTTTATACATCTATTTCAACAATTTTCTGCTTTAACGATATCTTAACCCGATTCTCTAACTGAATATCCAAAGTTTTTTTATCGAATCAAAAATTAATTCCACGAACGATATTACAGGTCAAAGAATTATAAGAGTATTACAAA
Organism: Apis dorsata; assembly: GCF_000469605.1. Lineage (NCBI taxonomy): Eukaryota > Metazoa > Arthropoda > Insecta > Hymenoptera > Apidae > Apis > Apis dorsata. Next base: position 1,455,829 of record NW_006263473.1, read on the forward strand.
TCATTCATGGCTATAAATAATCCAGAAAATCTAATCTAACTGTACATAAATATAACCTAACATTAATTATAAACATCTTGTCGTACAAACGAAACTTAAAATATTATTGAAATATCCATAATTTTCTCCTTCTCTCCCTTTCTGAACGATGGAAACTATAACCTATAAACGTGTACAATTACTTCCACTCCAGTATCGTCACAACACAAACGATTAATCAGAAACGTCTCATCCCCAAAAATCTTTCTATCGATCTCTCTTCATCCGCCAGGAAAAACGGTCCATTAAAAATCTAAACGAGAAAAAAAAAAAAAAAAACCAACCATTTCTCCCAGTCACGTATCGCCAGTTTCGAGACAGCGATATCGTTCGAACACACCACACGTGCATGCGACGCGACTATTATATTATCGACGCCAAAAATCTCGATAATAAATCCCGCGTGCCGCGTTTTTATTCCCCCGCCCCTGGTTCACAAAATTCACATGGAATCACGTTCCAACACCGCTCTTTGCTTCCCCGCCACTTCGGGGCACAAACGGGCTACAATTACAAACGGAGCTCGAACGCGTGTAATCATGACATACGCAGTTGCAAACACGCTCGTTACAACGCCGCGCACACGTGTGGACGGGTGCTCGTTCGTCGGAGCGACGGAGGGGCGAGGAGGGGGGAGGAGGGGAGGACAATACATTCCCCGCTATCTGGGCGAACGTTTGCATTAACCAAAGCGAAATGGTAATGTCGGATAACAGGTAACAATGCAGTGACCAGAACGTGTCTGCTTGATCATTTCATCGTCCTGCGATCCGTGTGACGGGATGTCGGTGATGGAATTTTTCCCGCCTTCTCCCCCTCCTTTTTTTCAACCGGAGACGAGTTCGGCTCGAGAATAGAAATTGGCGAAATTCGAAGCTGATATTTGTTGCCAAGCGTTGAGGGAGTGATGTTGGTCATTTTATTATACGGATTCGGAAATGAGAATGAGTGACGTGTTGGGGAGATTACGAGTTAATTTTTGGGAAAAGAGATTGATACGGTTGAAAATGTTTGAAGAAAGTTGGGGAAAAGGTAATATGAAGCGACGATTTTGAAGTGACAAAGACTAATGGAGATGGAGATACGTCGATGAAATTTTGAGAAAAGGATTTTTGAAATATGTTGGCGATAAAGATTTAAGGAGAAATTATTGGAGAAATGAATAAGTAATCATTTGAATAGGTAAATGAGAAGAAAGATACTTTGTAAATATTTATATGTCGTTAAATAAAAGTTCATAAGTACTTGTAAAATAATGAGATATTGTATATATATATCATGAGATTAATCTTCATAATTTATAAAATAAATTTGAAATATATGATATACTATTTTAATGCAAATTTGTTATCAATAAACTAATTTTAATAATTATGAAAACTCCATAATTCCATAAATTTGATGAAATTAATATTCTGCAAATTTTGTATTAATCGTTGTCAATGCATAAAGATGGGAATGCCTATTATTATTATTATTATTATTATTATATAATGAAGTAAAATAAAAATGTACAAACATGATCTAAATTTTAAGAGAAAATATTTATATATTATGCGAGATTAACTTGCTCGCAATTTACATAAAAAATAATACATCGATAATTTCCATGATAAAAAAACACGACTGTGCGAATTTCCTATCGGCATAATTTTAACAATTATTAATCTTGATAAACTTAACAATTTCCCCAATAATACATAAAATTTTAATAGGCAATTATTTTACAAATTTTTGACGAAAATCATCAATGCAAATATATAAAGAAGATAATTCCAATTGCTATTAGATAATATAATCATTAAACGAAAACTGCACAAATATCTTAAGAAAAAAAAATAATTTAATATTCCTGCATACATTACAAGATTATCCTACAATAATTTATATTCAAATATCTATTAATATCCTTTATATCTTGATACCTTCTCCTATTAAAGTCTCCTGTTATTTAAAAAAATCGCCATTTATAAAAATTTATAAATACTCCAATTATATATGCATACGAACAAAAAAAAATTCATTTTTTCACAACAGAAAGAGGAAACTAAAGAAAAAACACAGATAATATTTACAATAAGGAAATACGATTAGAATGCAAATCGATTTCACTAATTTCAATCATCTCGACAATTTCTCTTCGACGATTCTTTTCGCAGTGTATAAAACCCCGTCGATAAGGCAGACTGTCATCAAATTTCGCGAAAATCCTCATTACCAACACGATATACGTTGATGCAAATCGAATTGCAACAAGATTACGTGACCGGTTTTACTTTTCTCTCTCTCTCTCTTTCTCTCTTTCTCTCTTCTCGGTTGCTTTATTTCTTTCGTGCCGGAGATTGCGTTTATACGTGGCCACACTTGATATTTATTTCTTTCCACGCATCCGTTTTACACACCGAACCCGTAAGGAATGAACTTCGACGCGATACGAATTATAATACGGGTTCACGCGACAGTTTTACAGCAAACTTCTCACCGATAATTATTTCCTTTCCCTTTTTCCGCGGATCCAGTTTTACCACCCGATACTATTACTTTTTATGAAGAACTGTATCACTCGCCGTATCTACACGAGATTATTACTGTGTCGAATGCAATAACGCGGATGTAATGTGCAATAACATCCATCGCGAGTAATAATGCAAATACGCGCCACATTTCCTTTCGTTATAAACGATATATTCAAATCGCTTTTTTCTTGCGATTACACGTTGACATTTTATTTTTCTTTCTTTCTTTTTTTTTTTTTACTGTTGCAGGCGCATGGAATAGATGAGAAATACGATAGGATTCGAAAGTTTTAAGAAAAATTAAGTTTTAATATTTTACGATCGATTTCGTGAATGCTAATTATTTTTGAAAAGTAATGTGTGTTAATTATATGAAACGAGAGGAAATAGTGATTTTGAGAACTGATTTCAATCTTTGGAAAAAGATTTTATTATTAAAAAAAAAAAAAAAAAAAAAA
>NW_006263473.1:1459115-1461025 GCF_000469605.1 Apis dorsata
ATATCAAGTCTTGCGTCTATATATCTTTTTATATGAAAAAAGTATCAAGAAAATCAGTGTCGCGAAACAGAGATTACTGAAATAGACTATAAACTGAAAAGGAGGAAACTTCAAGACTCCATCGTAAGTGACGCATAGGAACTTTCTTGGAATGAGAAACTTCTAATAAGAAATATCTTCACTCTCGATAACCAGATACTCAAAGAAATTGCGGAATAATCACGAAAGAAAATTAGATTTTAATCTTGCTACGTGTTTCGAGTCGTTTTTCGACTTCATCCATCGAAAAAATAAAAAAAGTATCAAAAGATTCCTTAAATTTGAGAAAGATGTGAAAGAATTATAATTAAATTTTAATTTAAAGTTTTTCTCAAAAGAAGAAGGAAATTTTTAAAAAAATAAAAAATATAATAAAAACTCGAAGGCCTATACAATATTAATCAACTTTTTTTTTTATAGAAACTTTTATAGATTTTAATTGATCTCCAATTAATTTGATCAAAACACGTTTCCAAATTAATCAATTATATAAACAAATTAAAATTTGTTTCAATTTAACAATATCGTAATCACGAAATGAAAAACTATTTTCAAATAAAAGAATACTTACTACAAGCTTTAAATTAAAAAATAACCATTGTTCTATAATAATACGTAATAAAATTAATTCAAATTTATTTTTTATTAAACAAAAATTCCATTTGCACCATCAATGTAAAGTAAAATTTAAAACAAACTCCACTGCAACATTCCTTAACCTATCTAAAGGATAAAACCACAGAGAATAAAGAATAAAATACAAAGAACTAACAGTTAAAAAAAAAACAAAGAAAGACTGATTCCTAAAGAATATTCCTAAAAATACAACGAAAGAAAAAAAAAAACGTTTCGAACGTATCTCTTATCAACCTACAAACTATATTCGTACAAGCCACGAGAAGCCAATGCAACAAAATCCCAACTCGAGCGAAATGTCTCCGAAAAAAAAGAAAAAAGAGAAGAAATCTCCACGATAACTCGGCAAACTTCTGAGAAACCTTTTTCGGTTTCGGCCTCGATTCCCGCCTCAATTATTAAACCCGTAGCCTCCGGCTGGCGATCAGAAAAATAATCCCAAGCGGCTCGAGGGGGAGGGGTGGTCCTTGAACAAGAGGAGGGGGGGAAGAGGGCACGACTTTTTCGATTTTCGTCTCCTGGATCGTATTCGACGTGCACGCATTTCCATAAGCCCTGAAAAGCCACGAGGCGTGAGGATCGCGCCTTCGACGTTTGTCCCTCGTGCACCCTGTCGCCTCGATTTTCTCGAAGGAAGACGGGGCCGGAAATCCCGATCGAAGCCGAGAGGATCCGCTTCGACGGCCACGTCCCTTGATACACGGTGTTATACCGCCGATATACACGAGCGTGGAACATCGTGGAGGATCCTCGTTCGGCAAACGCGAGTGTGGGGGATGGGTAGGACGTCGAGATTTCTGAGTTCTGGGTGGATGATGCACCCAGGTATGTAGCGGATTGCGGTCGGGGAGATGAGAGGAGGCGATCGAGCTTTTGCACTTTTTTTACTCGGATCGTGTATTTAAAAGTTGACGAAACTTTTTTCTCAAGAATTTTGGGATGAAAAGAAATATTTTTTAAGTTTCGACATTTTTCCGAGTGTTTTTGTAAGGGATCAGAATTTTGTATTATTAGAGATATTTATTCTTATTGTTTTTTTTTATTCGCGATATTTTAATGATTTTAAAATAATGACAAGATCTAATTTGTTTATCGACGAAAAATGACGAATAATTTGCAAAAAAAGGAAAAATGAAGAATATTGCCATTTTTTTAAAGCTCGATGACAGATACAAACACTTTTCAATTTAAACGTACCTTACAATAGTACATAAATTCAATTTTGAAAATTCTTT
>NW_006263473.1:1461342-1464834 GCF_000469605.1 Apis dorsata
CATATACATTTCACACACGCTATTCCCTTTAATCTCTTCTTAATTGAACAGACGATGTACTAGGTCCTGGAATAATCGTAGAACTTTACTGAATAATTTACAAAAAAAAGAAGAATGAAGAACATTGCCATTTTTTTAAAACTCGATGACAGATACAATCAAACACTTTTCAATTTAAACGTACCTTACAATAGTACATAAATTCAATTTTGAAAATTCTTTCGAATAAGAAGCTCTCCAAAATCGGATAGATCAAAAAAGATCACGATAAAATTCTTATGTATACATTTCACACACGCCATTCCCTTTAATCTCCTCTTAATTGAACAGACAATGTACTTAAATCCTGGAATAATCGTGGAACGACAACGTGGAACTTTACTGAATAATTTACAAAAAAAAGAAGAATGAAGAACATTGCCATTTTTTTAAAGCTCGATGACAGATACAATCAAACACTTTTCAATTTAAACATACCTAACAATATGTAAATTCAATTTTGAAAATTGTTTCGAATAAGAAGCTCTCCAAAATCAGATAGATCAAAAAAGATCACGATAAAATTCTTATATTTCACTTTAATCTCCTCTTAATTGAACAGACGATGTACTTAGGTCCTGGAATAATCGTGGAACGACAACGTTACACACAAAAAGAGGAAGGAACGAAGAGAGAGAGAGACGAAATGAAGATAGGAAAAGAGACGAGGAGGAGAGGCCAATGAAGAGAAGCAAACCGACTTGTCTGAGTCAACCGGTCTAACCACATGTTTGCCTGCAAGTCGCTATGCAACCGGATGGGGCTCGCTCGGAACCGTAAGCAACCTCCGTTAAGCCGCATTTACACCGAAGAACAAATCGATCGGGGCGACGTTTCTCTGTGGAAAGCGACGTTTATCCTGCGGATCGATCGCGAACGACGCGGCCAGAAACCGCGGACAAAGAGAGACGCCTGTTGTCCGGTGAGCCTAGCCGCTCTCGCATTTGGGTTAATTAATGAACAGGGTCGATGGAAACTGGTGTTGGAACAGGCAGTGCGCAACGATACAGTGCCCCACCTGCCTTTGTCGTAGTCGAATAAAACGAAGCTACGATCAAGTATTTCGTGCAAATTGGACGAACGATCGTCGCTTTTCCAAAAGATGTTGCAAAATTGAAATTGTTCCAAGGAATAATATATATATATGTAAGATATCGTTCACGCTAAGTGATCAATACGATCGATTCAAGAAGTTGAAGTCATCTTATGAGTTTAAATTTAGCTGCAACTTTTAAAGAGGATGCTACAAGAGAGAATCATGGTTTCTCTGATTTGATTTTATCGATATTGGAAAACAAAGATAAACGAAGCTTCCATAATTATTAAGAATAAGGTTTAGTTAATTTTTTAAAAATAATGGCAATTCCAAAATGGAAAGATATATATTTTTATGTCGAAATTTCAACTTTCCTTTCGCAAATTTTCAAAGAAAACTTCTAATCGCATATGGATTGTGATCGACGTACAAAAAAGAAAAAAAAAAAAGGAAGCAGCGCTAATCAAGATATAATCGTGATTGGGATCTTTTCCACTTTCGTTCCACGGGTACGAAACGTCCGGGAAGACGATCGCGATATATCCGTAATTAGGATTTGTCGTTTGATCGATGCGCCCTATTAAACCAATTTAAATACAATGGCTGCGATGCGGAGCTCCGCTTTGTGTACCTTTCTAACTGGATTGGAGTGGGCGGAATAGGTTGGAGGTTCGTTCGACGTTGCGTTTAATTATTTCGTTTCGTCCCAGTCTGGTTCTTGTGCGGGTAAAAAGTGGCAGAGCACGACGGTGGATTTCTTTTATTGTATTTATACTACTGTTACCAAAGGATATTTTTATCGTTTTGCGAGGGACAAAGAAAGGGATTGTTTGCTTCTTGAAACAGAATTTACAAGCTTTGACTACGCGTTTTACCCGTTTAATTAGGCTTTCCTTCGTTTCAACGAACAATCTTACGATACTTCGTAAGATTGAAACATATTTTTCGTTAATTTTTTAAATTCAATTAAGATTTTTTTTTTCGGTTTGTCTTTTTACATTTTGAAACTCTCTCTCGTTAAATAATTATTATTTTGAAGAAGATGGATTATTGAGAATTGTTATCCATTGAGAATTAATTTACAAATATAGAAGTAAAATATATTTTCAGGTAAAACTATTTTACTTTGATTTGATTAAAAAAGAAGAGGAATTCTTTTTAAAACGTTTCTACATTCGTTTCATTTAACGAGAAATATAAATTCGATCATAGGTGTTTTTCTTTTTTTCTATATAAATAAATAATGAAATTCTTTTTCCGACTAATAGATTCCTATTTTCATCCCAAGTAGAAAGTTAAATTTGCGCGAGAATTCATCAAAGATATTAAAAATGCAAAGATGAATCGATTGACGATTCTTGTGCGGAAATAGCCTGCGGTAAAATCAGATTTAAAAATCGATTCCCAAATCGATATACGAATATAAACGATTCACCGTGTATTCCTTTCGTTTCCGATTGAATATCGAGAAGGGAGAAAGAGGCGGACGGACAAGTGCAATGGAGCAAGAAGATCCAAGCAAATAGAATTCGAATAGCCAATCACCCTTCTAGCAATCTTCTAATAATTCCGCGGCCGATTTACGATCTCTGATCTTTCAGCAACGGGAGAGTCAAGGATATCGACTGTTTGCGTAGTCGATTCTAAATTCACGTATAATTTTTATCTCTCAAATATCGAAAATTTAATTTTCTACACGCATCTTATTCCAAATATTTATATCTCTCTGAACCCCTCCAAAAAATATACGATAATAAATAAAGTTTCATTTCACCCATTAAATATTCAAGCTGGATATTCCACAAACTTTCAATTTTAATTTTCTCGAAAACTTGAAGCTTGAATATATATTTATTATATATACACTCAACATTTATTACTTATTTCCACGCTTTTAATTTTCCTCGAAAGCCAATTTTAACGCGAGAAATAAAATATAATTTCTTCCGCCAACAATCCCTCCCTTTGAAAAATCAATTTAAAAAAAAACTCTTCCCTTATATATATAAATTCACTTCGAACAGTAGAGCGTATATTGAAAACTTTTCTCGCCAACTGCACCGTTACACATCCATCACCACTGCGAACAGCATTACGCGCTGTTGCACGTATTGTTATTACATTCATGCATCCCACGTTATTACTTAAACGCATCGCATTCATTAAATCCGCGTTAAACTTTTATCTCGACTCTTTAGGTCGAATGCAATCGAACCTCTTCGATTGTCGACTAGGGTACGTACGAAAGTGGCGGATATCCGGTCAGGTATACGGGCGAATATCTATCCATCCCCCGGATTGAAATCGCGCGATAAAAAGGACGGTTGGGATCGGTTGGGACGCGCGGGGAAACGGCGAATTACAGCTATCCGACCCGTCCAACGGCCTCGAGCAGCGCGACGCGTACACACGCGTGC
>NW_006263473.1:1465192-1467692 GCF_000469605.1 Apis dorsata
ATCGCAGCCGTAAAAATAACGAATAGTTGTCGAGGGCTCGCGTTCGTACGCGTGCCGTGTGTGTACACGGAGAAATCGGTTTATGTATATGTATATATATATATACACGGCGATAAAACTCGAGCGTGTTTCAGAACAGAATTTTGGAATTTTGTATCGTTGTGATTCGGTTTTGGAACACGGATCCGGAGATCCGAGGATCGATCTCGTATGATAGAGATTTTCCTAGTTGGCTTTCATTTTTTCCATCCTGCTTGTTACGTGTTTAATATTTTTTTTTTTTTTTTTTTTTTTTTAAAAAAAGGGGAAAGGGTTCCAAATGGATTTTAATTTTATTCCCGGGGGTTGGAAAAAAAGATTTTTTTTTTTTTTTTGTTTGTTTTTTTTTTTTAATAAAAAGGGGGAAAGGGCTCAATTTGATTTTAATTTAATTCTTCCTGTCTGGAATAATCGATTTTTTTTTTTTTTTTGTTTGTTTTTTTTTTTTAATAAAAAGGGGGAAAGGGCTCAATTTGATTTTAATTTAATTCTTCCTGTCTGGAATAATCGATTTTTTTTTTTTTTTTGTTTGTTTTTTTTTTTTAATAAAAAGGGGGAAAGGGCTCAATTTGATTTTAATTTAATTCTTCCTGTCTGGAATAATCGATTTTTTTTTTTTTTTTTTTTTTTAGGTAGATCCGGATGAATCGAGCTAGAAATAAATCAGACTTGTGTGCATAAAGTATTTATACTCTATATAGTGTCGTGTCGAGTAGATTGGAAAATTCGTTTCTTTTTTTTTATTTAAGTTATTTTAACCAAAATTTTTATTAATTTATTTAATCCGTCGTTGTAGAATCTTTCACTTCTGTCGTTGAAAAATATACTTTTAACGATGGTTCAATCTAATTCTCGCTGTACGATGAAAAACTTTATAAAGAATAATTGCAAATTTCTTTTTGCAAATTTGATAATCGTATAGAAAATTAAATTAGGATTCTATCGTCGAAATTTATTTTTTCAAGAAATATAGAGAGAAAATTCGCTTAGAAAAGGAAAATTAATCCCAAATCTTTAGTCGATAACGCGATATAGAACATGGTAATTTCGTCGTGGACTACTATTACTCTACGTCATCTGTTTCTGATACATCAGATAATAGGAAGTTCGAATAATAGGATCTCGGATAATCGAGAAACCATAAAGTTACGGTCGAGTTAAGTCGGACCTCGGCTCGAAGCCACATTTCCCAACAAGACCGTGAAATAATATCGAACATAAAACCTCCTCTTTGAATTATATAAATTAAACCACTCAAATGCATCAAGATATATATTCATTATTCATTATTCCGCTTACTTATCTACGCGAATAAATCATGAATTTGAATTTCTTCCCCTATCATCTATTCTCACCGTGACGTATTTTGCAAAATAAAGGAAAAACGTTTAGGTAGAATCTACCTAAGAAAGGAAACAAGATTAATAGACAACCAGAATCGAGTTAAAGATCTCTTGAAAAACAACCGATCTTCGTTTATTTATTTCTACGATTACGCAAAAAAAAAAAAAAAAATACGTAATCAATCGAACCTATCTTCGCATTAAAGTTAAAAAAGAAGAAGAACAAATAAAATAAAGGAAGCAATTCTAAGGACCATTTAATCTCGATATTCCCGGGATAAACGATAAAACCTACGCGATTACGCAAAGGAATGAACCGATTCAACCAGTTTTTGTATAAATTTCCCGAATAACTCGAATAATCTCGGGATAATTCTATCCAAACAAAAAAATAATGTGACTCATCGCACATTGATCGAACCGGTTTGTAAACAAATAAAATTAAAAATTAAGATAAAAAGAGCTACTTAAAGGAAAATAAATTGAACGGCATCCCGATTTCGAACCATTTCGATCTCGATTTCTCTCGGATAATACCATGCGATTATGCAAAGGAATAACGCGGAGCCGATTGAACCGGTCGTCAAGGTAAACCGGAACAAAACGAACCCCAAGAGAAGAATCAAGAGATTACCACCACGAGAGGAATCTCTCTCTCTCCTCTCTCTCAAAGAAACAAACTGGTACGAACAGGTGGACGCGGCGTTGTATATCTAGTTACATCGAGATCGAAAATAGGAAAAGAGGAAGAACGAGGTTGTTACACTTGGGTGAGAAAGAAATTTTTCGAGATCTCGGCCGTCGTTTAGAATTTGCGGCACGAGCTGGAAAAAATCCAAAGACGTACTCCGTGGACGTACAAAGGGGGGGAGTGGTCGGTCGTCTGGAACGAGGAAGAGAGAGGGAGGGGAAGAGAGGACGGATGGCCAAACTGGATGGAGGGAGATTGAAACGCACGGAATAAATTTCAGCCAACGAACAGGAGAGAGAGAGATTCTTTGGGAAATTTGAATTTTATACAAGGGATGGAATTCAAGATATAGAATAACTGCAACAAGAATCATTTGCCATCATTTCTAAATGAAAAGTACTGTTAAAAAGAAAGAGAGAAGGAGAGA
>NW_006263473.1:1469193-1470590 GCF_000469605.1 Apis dorsata
TTTAATTAAAGATGCATTGCCGCTTCATTTCTGAAGCTGAATGGAAACGGAGTCGAACTTGCACCCCTCCTCCATCTTTCTTTCTTTGATTATATCGAGGAGCGATGGTTAATTTTTTTACTCCCAAACAAATCCACCCCGAAAAATCGTGGAAAATCGAAGCCTTTCTTCGTTTGCCACAATAAATTATACGGAATTGATTCGTTTCTATCTACGGAATGAAGGAAGAATATTTTTTGAATAATATGGCATCGATGGAAATGTGAAATTGAATCTGTGAATTCGTGAGATTAGTGGATTTTCGAGTGGGAATTATTTTTGAAAGGGAATATAGGGTGAACGTTTTGATATCGAGATCGATTTTTGATGAGAGTGAAAAATAAATTTGTTGTGAAAATATGTATGTCACGGTGTAAAATTTATTTTCATCGCCGATCATAAGTATCAAGTGAATTTAAAATGATATTTTACGAGATATTTTTTACAAAATATTCTGTGGAAGAAAAATGAGAAGAAACTTTAAATTTTTACCAGACGATCAAATTGAATTGTTCAAAAAATATAAGATATAAATGTGCAAACTTTCGTACAAAGATTTCAATCGAAATCAAGATAAAAAGAATGTTGATACATTTTGAAATTTCCCTTTTTCGAGCGGAAGAAAAATACCGTCAAGTTCAGTCTTTCCCTGAAAGTTTCGCGCCTGGATCAAGCAAAGATCGCGATAAATCCGCGCGTCGTGATGAAACAAATCAAGAACAATCAAGAACCAAACCAACACGATTAATAAATATCGAGGCAAGAATTAAATACCATAATCGTTCGATCTATCAACAGGCGGTGAGCTTGGTTTAAAAATAATTCGATAAACGTGTCCGTGACGCGTCTATCAAACGTGGTAAACGCGTACGGCTTTCAACGATATTCGCGATTCTTTTAACCCGGGTGAACACAAGCCGAGTCCACTTGAATTAATTAAACGTTCGCGCGACCCATTTCGATGCGGCCAAAGGAACGAAACGCATGCCGGCCACTGGCGGTCGGATGGAAATTATTCGACTGTGTTATTTTTTTATCAAGAGTCGAACATCCGATATATATATATATACATATATATTTACTCTTTTGTTTCTTTTTTTTCTTTTTTCTTTTTTTTTTTTTATTTGTTCGATAACGCAACGTTTGTTTCTCCGTGCAACGGTGGTGAAAAATTTTCACCGAGCCAGAAGGAATCACTATAGTCGGCGCGTTGTATCCGATAAAATCGTAGCCGTATTTAAATTGTATATTCATCGAAAAATATACGCGCCGTCAATTAAAACATCCCGCCTATCGATAAAACCCTCCTATGCAACAGAGGGATTAAAATAAAAAAAAAAAAAAAAAGAAGAAAAAAA
>NW_006263473.1:1470845-1473410 GCF_000469605.1 Apis dorsata
CGAGAACGCGCTCGTATCCGCAAGCCAAACCATTTAATCAACGTATAATCATCGGGCGATAATTCGTGAGAAAAAGCCGATTTCCTCTTTCCCTTTGTGCCCGCGTTTCTTCGAGAAATAACCCCTTACGCGGAATATTTTACGCGGGATGGAACAATATGGAAATATTTTTTTCCGTTGGATTAAAATTAATTGGAAATGAAAATCGGTATTTTTTCCTTCCTTTATTTTTCTAATTGTAATAAAGAACGAATAAAAGACAAATATTCCACGTATGCGATAATCGTTCTTTTCTTCGCGTATAATCTCGAAAATTGATTTTCACAGGGAAATCTTGTCGAAACAAATGTTATTCCACCATTTTACGGTATTTTACATATATATATATATACTATACGACATAGTACACAATAGAGAAACAAGGAAGGGAAAAAATCGCACGTTCGATGGATTCGAGTGATCCTTTCCGATTTGAATTTAAAATTCTCTCCTCTGCCATGCAAAACATTGCGAAACGAACATACTACGAACAATTTCGCCGATCTTGATTTCCGATGTTTGTGAAAAGAGGCCTCGGAGGAAAGAGATCTACACGCCGCTGTCCGGGCGTCTGGTTCTCGATATATATTGAACGACAGTTGTTCGGTGAAACGGCCGATAAACCGGTGGAAAGATTTATCGCTGTCCAACCATGCTCTGTCAGATAAGAAATAAGTGGCGCAATGATGCACGTTACGTCTGCTCGTCATTAATGCGGCAAGAACGCCGACAGCATTCCAAACAGTCAACGGGGTATATAAAATAACTTCTTTCTTGTTCCTCCATAGTCGTTTATATAGGATGTAGACATTCTCTATGAGCGTTCGTAGGTCATGAACACGTAGCCGAGTGTCTCGAGTGTCGGAAATTCTATAACGCGCACGTGTTTCGAATTCGAAGAAATCTTCGAAAATTGTTTTTCTTTTTCTTCTTTTTTTTTCTTTTTTTTTTTCGTTGGATGATGTTTCGAAAATGGAATAAGAGATCTTGAAGATACATGGAAAATTGTACCAAGAATTGTATGCTGGAAATGAATGGAAATTATTGCGATATTTTAAAGATATCGTGGAAAAAAAGGAAAATCTATTATTCCGTGGAGAAGAATATTTTTCGAAGGAAAATTACTTATTGTTATATTTATATTATTACATTATTATATTGTAAATTATTATATTTTCGAAGGATTTTTCACTTGCGATATCTTTGTGGAAAACAATTCGTTTTCTAATATTTTTGTTCCATTATCCGAAAATATGTAATGTATTTTTGTAACCGTATCTGTTCCAATACCATAGAATAATCGCGTTTCAAAATTGAACACGCACAATGGTGCGTGATTTATTGATCAAGGACCGCAGATTGCACAATCGCGAAACACTTGTTGCTAAAATCCCAAGCCTGAAAAATGTCGCTTCGCTTGTGCAAATACAATCTGTCGATATAAAATTTTGCGATTAAGAGAGACGAATATCGATAAAAAAAAAAAAAAAAGAAAAAAAAATATTTGTTCATCTTTATCGATATCAAAAGAAGCTTGATGCAATCGCATCGACGAAAGATAAATATGATTTAATCGTAGAAAGGAAGAATTAGCAATATCGAAAATATTTATCCGATATATTTATGAATTGAAAAAGTTCGAGCTAAAAAAAAAATGATAGAAATTTCTTACGAACATCGTAGAGTTGGTATAACACGACGATGCATAATTTGCAGCAATTATTCAATTGCATATTTATCGATTTATTATCTTGGCGCGAATAAGAGAAACATCAAATTAATATGGCATCATTTAAATGAAGTAAAAGCAATCTGTGACAATTCGCCTTGTTGCAATCTTTGATGAAATATCAGAGCTAGAAAATCAATCTTATCTCGTCATTAGAACGAGTTGTATGTATTTTTCCACTGAAAAATTACCGTAATTATGCGATACTCGAATGGATGACAATAATGAATAATAGAATAATCGAATGATAAATGGGATAAAATAAAAGAAAAACTGAACATTGAATATGTATTTATACGCTTCAAAAACAAACGAACTGCAGGACAAGTGGTGATTAGATTAGAAATGTATTAATCACTTTGGCCACGTATTCAAATGTGAAGTCTTCGTTTAACAGGTCGAGTGAAATTTTATGAATTTACACAAGATTTAAATCCGTCAAACGTCCGCGTTATCAAAATTTTATAAAATTGTAATTTTTCTCCCAATCGATTTATAGACGATTATTGAGTTCTATTTTCCAACGTTACGATCGGAGAAAAAAGAAGAATCGAAGACCAGGTTTAATATCATTTCCAAAGCTACTTTTTAAAAAAAATATCGAAGAATAAAATTCTGATATCACAGATATCACAATCTTTCTACTAATAATAATCCTACTAATAAAAAAATATATTCCTACGTTCCAAAAGAAAAATATTCTTAATAGGACTAATAATTTAAAAATCGAAACGTTCTACGTGTCTTATCTTATACAGAACGCAAAAAGTAAAAAAAAAAAAAAAAGGGAAAAAGTA
>NW_006263473.1:1473652-1476868 GCF_000469605.1 Apis dorsata
CACGCTACGATGAGAAGTAAAGTCGGTTAACAGGCGATGTACCCTAATTGCAGGGTGCAAGAATCGAGGGGGCTGCAATATTGATAACAATATGCGCACCGGTGTACGCACTGGTACGAATTTCACGTGCACCACTCGTAATCGCGACTACGATCCGTAGTATGGACTGTTCGTTCATAATTTCCCATTGAAATGGAGCAACCACTAATGGAAAATGTAATTCCAAGTCTTTGCCTTCTGGCATCGTTGCTATCAGTGGATTAACGTTTAATCGAAGGTAGGTAAAGTTTTATACCGCGAAACTTTCATTACATGAACTCTCGTTATCCGAGTTGTACTTGGCGGTACGAGCATTATCCGAATATTTCATTATTCGATTTTTTTATCCACGATGTTTAGACTCACCCTGCGTATGTGTGTGTGAGATGCACATTGCATAGTGATACTATAATGACGTAATATAATGAACGTTATTTAACGTTAATTTCTGGATTTTTACTTTAGTGTTAAAAATCAATGTTAATGATAAACGAATTTATTAATTTTAAGTAAATAATTTTTATTAAAATAGCGGCGCAAAAATTGAAATTAAATATTAAATTAGATAAAATTTAATTATGAAGCGAAAAGATGAATCATTGTTATTTTACAACTTGATAAACTCCGGCAATGAACGACGTTCACGAGCGTTAAAAGGCAATAAACCGTGATCGATCAACATGGTTCAAGTAAACCAAGCGCACCCTGGTTCGAAGGCCACTGTCACTCCAATAAACGTATGACTGCAAGGTCGCTCGAATTTAATTGATCCAGGGGCGCTTTAAATAGAACACGAAAACCGGTTTTTTCGTTTTATACGCACGAGGGGTGAAAATAAACCGCCACTCCTTGATTAAAATTACAATTATATTCCGTAAACGTTTCGATTACCAACGCGATAAAAAAATTCTAAGAATTCTTCTAATAATTTAATTAATTTTGCAAAAGAAAAAAAAAAAATTGCTCCACCCTTTACTTTCATTATACCACCTCCATACTTCATATCCACAGTGATGATTAAGCTCGCATGCAAAGTGCACTTATTCGAGGATAAATTTCGAATCGGGGAAACTTGGACAAACACGAAATACATATCGAAACCGCAAGCTATCGAAGGCCGGCAAAGCGGAGGAGAATCGGTATGGAAAAAGAAACAACTGTGCAAACACGGATCCGCCAATTCCCAGAGACACGAACGTAACACACGCGTCTTATACGCTTTCTGATCACGTTTGCGACTTGACGCGAAATGAATTCAAATCGTCGTGCAAATAACACGGGCTAACGCGACGGAGTAACGTTATATCAACAGAGGGAGAGAGGAGTGAGAGAACGGTGGACGTTCAATGGACGCGTCACAAAGCGACCAGAAAATCACGATTATCCCGGAGGACGTGGCTCAAGCTTCGTTTTAATCCCTTTCGATCGAAACCCTCGCTATTAACGAGTCGGAGATTACGAACGAGAGTTGAAAATTTTGCGAAACGAGTCGGGACCGATCGATGTTCCATTTAAAATGCTAAACGAATCTGGCGAATATCAATGGGAGAGGCAACCGCTGGCCACGAATGCTCGTTACCGGAAACGAGAGATCGTGTAATCAACGACTGTTCGGACGATGCCCCGCCGTTTATTATCAGACACCCGGACAACATTTTCATGTCCGCGATCGAAATTGAAATTTAGGGTGAAAATTTAACGAGTAAGATGGCTTCAAAGTTTTATAAATAATTCGTATTTTTTTAATTTTTTTGGAATTTGAAGAGATTTTAATTCGGAATTAGAATTCTTTTTTTTTTTTAAGTAATTATGTAAAAGGAAATCTTTGTCAAGTTTACTTAAATTATTTCGTTTCTCTTTTTATTGATCCAGAAAGAAAGGAGATATCTAATTCGTTTACTTTAGGATCAGAAATAACGAGATACACACGGATAGTACACACACTATGGGGATATCAAAGCGGCTCAGGTATCAAAGCGAAAAAATATCGTAAATCGATTTTTATCCTGGCTACTACTTCGTACCCTATTCCAAGTGAGAATTCAAAAGAATCTCGATGCATAATGCGGACAAGCGCACAAGCTTTAGATGTACACCCCTTAATGTAGGTCGCGTGTACTATGCCTTCTTATTGGAGTGGTGTAACTGGGTTATTCGGTATTAACGAAGGTTAGTTCGTACAGACTGTTCAATCGTGTACTTTTAATCAAATGAAAACGAGAAGCGTGCATATCTAATTTCGGAGGAAACTTCAATTCAGTCGATTAAACCATAACCTTGAATAGTGGATATCGTGTTGCGCGTTGTTACGATACGTGTATTTCACTATCGATTACGCGATATCATCACGAGATGTAAACAAATAAGTTCTATTTCTATTTATCTATAATTCGCGGAAATGAGGGAACGTGCTCCGTTTTTTCAGTTTACGCGTTAAGGTTATACCATTATACAGAAGCCAGAACTGATCAATCGTAATAAAAGAATTAAACACTCATTTTGTATATTCCGATAAAAAAGTTAGAATTCATAAAATGGAGTCGACTAATACGAGTCCGAATGGTTCGCATAAGCACACGACGCTTCGCAAGGCGGGAATGATCGTTTCGATACGCTAGTGGCCAGAGACGTCGCAATACGCGGGTATAAAGAGGTGAATCGACTTACCTAAGAGTTAACCGGCCAGGAGGAACGTCCCTGCAATCTCGACTGCGTTGCTTCCGCCGTGGCATCCATACACTTCTGCACACTGGACACACGCGAGCGGAAACGTGGTTGGCGAACAGGCACGACACGAACGAACGCACAACGAGGGATCGAGAACTCGATGGTTCTTTAGCGCGACACACACGATAAGGAAACTCGATTTAAACGCAGAGGTTAAGTCTCGATCGACTTCGAACTTTCTTTCGCGACGAGCGAAGGTTGACAGGTGACAAGCTCGCGTCGCCGGGTGAAAACGGAACTCGAACGAACCCTTTCGCGATACTCTCGATACTCGCACGCCGAGAGACCGGCTTCGACTGTCGAGCGACGCTTAAGCGAGGCTTGCTAGCCGCCGCTGCTGTCAACGACACGCGGACTCCGCACCCTCTCTCGTCCCTCCACGCGGCTCGTCCATCGGACCGCGACTACGCTATCTATCCCTTCGACCGGCGTATCCCCACCCCGCGACGC
>NW_006263473.1:1477127-1481162 GCF_000469605.1 Apis dorsata
AGCGCCACCGAAACACTCGACGCGCATGCGCCCGCTCATTATACCCGCGCCGAATGAATTTGTACGCGAATTAAAGTTTTGATTTTATATGTTACGTCCGGTTTCCATGATTGATGAAGATGGGAGGCATTCTGGATGATCTGGAAACAGAAACAAATGATATTGAAAGCGTAGTTCGAAAAGTATTTTATATTGGAGAAATATTTAGTTCTGTATAATTTGGAGCGATAAAGTAAAAACATAATTTTTTACTTTGCAACTCTTAATTTGTTTTAATTTATTTTTTGAACGAGTGACGTGAAATAATTATTTTACTCCAAGTATAATATAATACGAGGTAAAATATGCAAATAATGCTTATATAATGTATCAATATCAAGCATATTTTATCGGATTAATACTTAATTTGTTCAATAAATTGAATAATATTCTGATTATATCGGTGATTCAATTAATAACTCTTTAGAATACGAAAATACATTTTCATAGCGCAATGTATTATTAAATTTATTCGGTAAATAAAATTTTAATACGACGAATCGATTTGTATCGATATCAAACGTAATTATTTATTCATCTATTTTCGGCTCGTTTCGTCGTCGATAATTCTATTATCATCTTTTCTTAAATTCATACTTTTCTTTAACAAAAATAATACAATAAACAGCGTTCACGAAAAATTATGAAAAATTAATCTTCTACGGGATAGAACTAACATTTTAATCACGATTTAAAATTCTATAACATTAAATCAAACTCTAATATCATAGAATAGAAAAAGATACGAATATTTCAATCTCCTCTTCCTGTCTTTAATTCTTAATCTACGTCTATTATGTCGAACAGATCAGACTTAATCATCAAAATTTCGCTGATAATTCGTATCTCTCTAACGTGCATACAAAATGAATAGAATTATGTAATGCCTGACCTTGTTCCTTCGGCCAGAAGCTCATCCTGCACTGGCATGGTTGCTATTAATCTTGCCGATAAACCAATTACCATCGCGAAAATCGGTTGAACTATAAGCCGCTTAAATATGTACATGTTCGTACGTGGCACCGGAAGAGCTTCCGAAATATTAACGCCTCGTGTCCTCCATCGGCCAATATTAACGCGATTCTCATCGAATTGAAAGCGTTTGGTTTAAGCCTTTCGCATCGTGAGACATCTCGCGATTCGATATCAGCGATGTTGCCTGCATTTACAAGATATTTTGTATGCAAATAATTGCAAATATAAAAAAAGAATAAAAAATATAACATGAATTTATTTTACAATTTTTAATTTTTTTTCGTAATAATTTTTGTTATTATTACACTTTGTTATTTTATGCTGTTTGCAAGCTTTATTCGTTATAAAAATTTTGTTATACAATTCTTTGTCTATAACATAATAATGAAAATAAATTTAATCAATTTCAATTCAAAAAAATCTCAATCCATTAAATTATCTATTTCTTGCAAAAATTCAATTTCCCCTACTAACTAAAATTAATAATAAAGCATATAAAAAAATTGTTAGCGATGAAAATTAAATTGAAATATTTCGTTCGTATTGTCGTAATCAATATCATGTCGCAGATTCGTTAAATACATGGTTATCCAACAGTCACACGCTCGTATCATGTGACGGGCTTGGGATAGAAAAAAAAGAGAGGAGACGAAGAATAAGAGGAAGACGAGCTGTCGAGTGTCCCGGGGCGGTTAGCAAACCGCGTAACCGTGACGAAAGAAATCGAGCCATTACGAGCGAGCCGTTCCGCAGATTTAAATTCTAATTCGAGGTCGGTAATGGTGGGGCTCGGTTAAGGTGGCCAGCCGAGGCGAACTAATGCCCCCCGCCACCGCGAACACCCCCAAGGAATTTGTAAATTCGACGCCGCAAGTTTTAATCGTCCATCAGGGAAGAAACGAGGGGCACGAACTTTTCGCATAATAATTCTTTCCTACCCTCGCCGCGACGCGTCCACTCTCGAAAAATCTCCACTCTCTCGTGGAAAATGAACGGGGACGATTCTACGTACTACGAATTAATATCCCTTCTTTTCAACTTGGCCTTGATGAAATAAACTTGGGAGATGCCGCTCTTTTCCTTCTTTTTTTTTTTTTTTTTGGAATTATTCTTGTCTTGTAACTGAGACGTTTATCAAGATCTTGGGATTTATCGCGCAGAAGAAAAAGAAGAGAATGAATGTTTTGGTGAATTATTTTTTAACGTCGAGGATGTAGCACTTGTGTATATTTTATTTTTTAAAAGAGAGAAGAATAAAGTTAAGATGAGGAGATATACGAAGAATTGAAAATCTTGATCTGTTGAATGGTATTAAAGCCATTGATATATATTTTTTAATTTTTAAGTAGTATGGAGATATTTCTTGTAGATACCTTTTTTCTTTTTTTTAAATAAAAGATACAATGATACTCGTGAGATGTATATCGGAGTCAAAATTCAAAAGTTTCTTACAAAGTCGTTGCTCTTTTGACTCTCTTGATTCCCTGAAGAATTTATAATGAAATATTTATTTGATCTGTGAATTATAAATGTTTGACGATCGAATTGAATAATTAATAACTTATGTAACGATTTTGTATGCAGGGATCTTTCGAAAAGCAGTAAAAGGTTTTTGTACGGGAATCCCAAGGGTCTGAAACAACTCTCAAAGTTGTGGAGGATATATTCCTAAGAGATACGAGGCGGTTTTAACTCTAAAATATAGCCGAGGAATATCATTACGTTTTATTATATTATAAGTTACAACTTTATCACTTAATATTCTTTTGTTAAAAATTAAGCTTTTCCTAACGTTTCTGTATTTCCAATACTTTTACATAATTTAATTACACTTCTCGTTTAAAAAATTAGATTAATTTTTGTATAAAATTTCTCTTTGAATAGTATTTACTGTAACATTTAAATAATAATTAATTAGAAATATTTGACAACGCTAAAAAAAAGAATCTAAGAAATATCCAGATTTATAATTTTTTTAAATGAGAAATTTGGAGATTTAAATTAGTGGATAATAATTTCAAAATGAAATTATACGCGAAATATCACAACAGATAATAATAATTCAATAAAGATTTGAGTTACAGTGATAAAGAAGCGTGAAACAAGCGGAAACTGGGAATAAATAAATATGCAACAATGATATCGAATTCCTAGTGAACCAAGTAAATTCTGCAAAGCGTATGTACATCTGTACTTGTTTCCAGATATTGTAAACTCACCTGGGAAATCAGACGTTTCTCCTTAGCTACTTGATAAACGCTATGTGGAAAGATCTCGACATAATTGTGTTACATCGATTCGGGGGAAAAAGTCTCCAAAATCGATAGGAGATACTTCTAGAAATTTTTTCAATTTAATTCTTTTATTTTTTAATCATTCACATTGTCATAAAATTGTTAAAACAAATTCTATCCTACTAATCCTATTAACAATATTAATTCAAATATCTTCAATTCAATATCTTTTTGTCCTAACACTTAGTGATATTATTCATCAATTTTCTGCGTTAATTCTTTCATTTTTCAATCATTCACATTGTCATAAAATTATAAAAACAAATTTTATCCTACTAATCCTATTATACAATACAATATTAATTCAAATATCTTCAATTCAATATATTTTTTTCCTAGTACTTAGTGATATTATTCATCTCTTTTTCTCTACTAATTCTTTCAATCATTCTCATTGTTAAAACAAATTCTATCCTACTAATTCTATTAACAATATTAATTCAAATATCTTTAATTCAATTTTTTTTCCTAGTACTTAGTGATATTATTCATCTCTTTTTCTCTAGTAATTCTTTCAATTATTCATATTGTCATAAAACTGTAAAAACAAATTCTATCCTACTAATCCTATTAACAATATAAATTATATTCAAATATCTTTAATTCAATAATTTTTTTTTTTTAACACTTAGTGATGTTATTCATCAATTTTCTGCACTAATTCTTTCATTTTTCAATCATTCACATTGTTATAAAATTATGAAAACAAATTCTATCCTACTAATCC
>NW_006263473.1:1481439-1488895 GCF_000469605.1 Apis dorsata
CACTAATTCTTTCATTTTTCAATCATTCACATTGTTATAAAATTGTGAAAACAAATTCTATCCTATTAATCCTATTAATAATATTAATTCAAATATTTTTAATTCAATATTTTTCTTTTCTTTTTCCTAACACTTAATAATGTTATTCATCAATTTTCTAATTTTTTCATTTTTCAATCATTCACATTGTTATAAAATTATGAAAACAAATTCTATCCTACTAATCCTATTAACAATATTAATTCAAATATCTTTAATTCAATATTTTTCTTTTCTTTTTCCTAACATTTAGTGATATTATTCATCAATTTTCTGTTCTAATTCAAATTAAAAAGCGAGAGCACCAGCAAACTCCACTAAACTTTAAGGAAATAAATTTAAACTGTGAAAAATGATTGTCCAAGGCAGTGTCCAGCATCGATCAAGAACAAGATCGCCAACAACGGCGTATATTTCACAAGACTTGCGCAATTCTAAGTCGCCACGCAAGTGTACGTTGTGTACCTAGGAAAGCTAGCTCGGGGTCCAGTTTTTACGAGGTGGATACATCTTCGCGACTCGTATCGCATCTTCGTGGAGTATTTGACTCTCGAGGTCGTGGGTTCAGTGGCCGGTTGCAGGATTCTCTTGGCCAGAAGTATTTCTCTCAAGATCGGGCAGTTCACTTTTTACGAGGAGCTTAGTTACAACCCACGATGCACCAACCGCGATATAATCGTCCAGATACATCCAACAGTGAAACTCGGTCTTGTTCGACCAGTAGTTATTTTATGGGATCCTGTCTCATTGCACTCTAATTGAGAAAATTTGCGGCGTTCACAGTGCTGATTTAACATACTAGAAGTGTGGGAATCTTTGATTCTATTTCCAAGAATTTTGTATTGGAGTAATAGCAAACACGCGAAATACTATTTTCTTAGACACAGGATCCTTATTCCTTCAATTTATCGAACAATTTTTAAAACAATTTACATTGAATGGAAGATCGTTTCCAAAAGTTTTGCAATAACTTTTGCAATACTTTCTATATTCAAATTTATATTATCTCTGTTATAATATTTCCATTCACGTATACATGTAATTCATATTATAAATATAAGTGAATCTAATATTAATCTACTTTAAATCTAAATGTAAAATTTCCATCAATCTGTAGAAGATTTTTTTTAAATGAATTATTCATGTATATCGAAAAAATAAAATATAAAATCCTGCAAAATAATTGAAGTTAAAATCATTCAAAAAGATGGTTCAACTTCTTCCTTCTTTTTTTTCAATAATTCTTGATGACGTTCTAAATCGTTAACGAGAGCTACATATTCAAAGAGCGATAAAATTAAATTGAATTCGTTTACGATTCGTAAGGGAATAGACTTTTAAGACGTTGGTAAGCGCGGTGCATAGACTGCCATTGTGCACGTCTGCAATTAACGCTGATTATTATTCGAACGTCGCGCTGCCCTATCGAAATTCGCTCTGTAAAGCTTCTTGGCCGATAGGTTACCGCTTAAAATGCATAGCGTCTCCTGACCGAACGACACTGAAAGTGTTTCGGGAATGTACATTGCCGATACATCGAACATTCAGTGTTATCGAAATGCAAATAGAAACTTGCCGCTCTGCCGTTTCCTTGTGTAAGCAAATTTGCTTATTTCGCTTTCTTATTTCATACGGGGGAAATTTGGAAAATTTTTCTACGCTTAATCCCGTCAAAGTTACGTATCTGCAATATAGTAATTTAATTAATAATGAGTGATTAATTATTTTTTTGGGGGGGGAAGGGAAATAAACCTGAAATTTTAACAGGTTATATCTTTTTCTTTCTTTCTTTTATAAAAACATCGCGAGAAGATGCGTTTCTATGAGAATTTTGCTGTTATCGTTTAAAAAATTCGGCCCTAAAGGGGTTAATATCCATTCTCTAAGTTAAATATATCGTAATCTTCTTTAATCTTTTTATACACGAAGACTTTTTTCAATACAATTTTTAACACGTCTGCTCTTTATTTTCATGGGTGTAAAAAATTTAAATAGAAATTTTCATGAATAAAAGATATCATTAAATTTTAATAAAAAGAAAAAAACGAATTAAAATTGAAACTAAAATTCCGAAACTCCATTTCAGGTTATATTATGTGGATTAATCCATACAAGAGGCAAACTCCAAGAGGAGAAACTCGCTCGTTGAAAATTGAAAAATTGAGAATTAATTTTTTGTTTGAATAATTGATCTCTTACGATCGATAATTCAACCCCAATTACTCCATATTTATTAAATTAACCTCGAAATCAAAAAGATAATCGATGATAAAAATGAAGAGACAGATTAAATAAAAAATTCCGGTAGATCGTCAGATCCCCGTTTGTTATTCCTTAATTTTTCGAACGAAGACACGTTGTTAAAGAAAAGACTCGCGATAATTTATATTGGTCGAAGTCAAAACAAAGTGCGATGAACACAAAGGGGACGGATGGATTAGAGGATACCGCCTTTTGACCGAGCGTTCGGCATCGATACTGACAAATGATCCTTCCCTTTGAAGTTTCCTAGCGCCGCTTCAGTTCGTCATTGGTAAGTGTCCCGAAAGCATCGTTAAAGTTTCGAGTGTCAAACAAGGCAACAAATACTCGTGATTTCTCCTTATTTTATTTATTTTCCATTATAAATAATGAGAATCAGCAAAGAGATCGACATGTGAGAATTGTCATTTTATTAATTATTATTATCGTCCTTTTGTTAAACATATTTCGATAAAATGTTCGGTGTTGTTCGCTCGATCGTTTCAATTTGAGTATATTTCGAATTTTTTTGATTGTCATTCGATCATACGATGTGATTACGCGCGTGCAAACTATGTCGTGGTGGTTTTTTTTAGTGTTTCGTATTGTTTTTTGTACGATTAATCGATGATTGACTGCGTACGTGGTACCGGTTCTTTGTCACGTGGTAATGGAGTCGATGACGTTCTAACGGATTTTTGCTCGAAAGTTTCCAGGACTTGTAACAACATCGACGCACGTGTTGAAAGTTGATCGTGTCAATGAAGAAAATTATTTTCCTCGTTTTTCTTTGATTTTAAATAAACTCTCGGATCTAGTGTTTGCTATTTATTTGTATTTTCTTGATGAAAGTGTTATTGCTGCAAAGTTTTCGAAGTGTCTTTCGTGACACTTTTTCTGGTTTTCTTTAATTTTTGTTAAATTCCTCAGCTTATTGCAAAATGTCATTATAGTACAATTTATTTGTAGCGTTTTTCATTAATTTATAATGGGAACGAAGGAAATAATTCTCTTATTTCTCTTTTATTTTACTCGAAAATTCGATCTATTTTCCTCTTTTGTGTCGTTTGTGTCGTGAAATTATGTTACACGTTCTGGAATTTTCTGTGACAATTTTCCTATTTTCTTTTTTTTCTATTTATCGTATGGTGTGAACTTGTGTTTGTGAACTTCAAAAAATCCTATCCTATAAATTTACAATAAATTTGTTTTAAAATAATTTTTACTCAAATTGACGATTTACTCTATTCTTTTCTCTCATCATTGCGAAATTCTTCGGATTTTCTGATGACAATTAATACGAAATTTCAGTTATCAAAACAAAGATGTTGTCTCGACACGAAAAGGACGTAACAAAAAAGAGAAGACGATGTACACTTGCAGTGGTTGCAAATACGAAAGCCCTCGACAATACAACGTGCAAAGGCACAACGAAAGGATTCATTTGAGGCAAAAATTAAACATTTGTTGCGGTAATTATACACTTGTCAAAATTATTCATTTCATTCTGTCACCTATATTAGAAGCGATATTCTAATTACCAAGAATTGTTTCAAAAGAATTATTGTTGAAAACGGATTGATTTCATAAAAATTGATCTTGAGTTTGACTTTTAAATATCCGAGACGAGTAATTTTTGACTAATTCGATCATAATTCGATTATAATATAATTCTCAATTGATAATTAATCATATCTTCAATAGTGTCAAAAGTTTAAATCAGTCACCTGTTCTGAATTCCTTATAATTTATTAACCATCCAACTGTATTAAAAATTTATTTACCTCTCCTCTTATCAAATTTTCTTAATCTCAAAATGACTTCTATTATAAGTGTTACTAAATATTATACCATTGGTGATATCGCTATGGCTCAACACTCTATATAATCTTGTAAATACTAGAGAATACATTGTGCACGCGTAAAATAGCAAAAGTATCGAGCAGACGAAAGCTCGGTGGAAAGTCGAGAGAAGGGATCGTTTAATATACACAATCTTCGTCTCTTATTTCCAAGATCGGTTCTTATTATCTCGCTCTAAATAAACCTATCCTATCCTCGATCCTCAATCCGAAGACACCATATTGCCACGCGTTCTTTGTTGTTTGTCAGATAAACGCGCCACCCTTATATTTCTGGAGCACTCTCTAATAACAATCCGAATCTCCTGGTTTCAATTACGTTTTCACGATTTCTGGTTTCGGCCGTATTGGTGGCAAGCCTTTATTATCACCTACGACCTCACACAACGATGCACTGCACAAAAGTTGGCACGACAAAGAGTCGATACGCGAATTTATTTCGCCTACAGATAGTGTTTAGGGGTAGTTCATCTGCTTCTTTGTTGACTTTTAATTTTAAATCGATTCGAATTTCTTCGATCGGAATATAAATTTAATCGGATATCGGACTCCAAAAATATTATTTTTTTAATTTTATCAATCGTCGTTGTTCTTCTTTTTCGAAAAAAAATTCTCTTTGAGAAAATAATCAATGTGGATGCGACACAAGTCGGGATTATTTTGATCCATCGTTGGTGAAGATATTTCCAAAATAGATAGAACCGATTCACTCCGATGTAAAGTATTTCTTACATTTCTATAAAAATATTTTGAAAAAAATTATATATTAAAACGTAGATTGAGTTCATATTATTTTAAGTTTATCCCATCTTTATTTTAAATTTAAATATTTTTAATTAATGGTAGTTTGAATGAATCGAAACGATGCAGGTTGTACGAGAATTTTCTTTTTCAAAAAAATTTTAAAGACATATCATGGTTTGTTTCGAGTCACTCTATTCAATTTCCATAAATTATGAATTACCTTCGTGCCAGATAACGGTTCTTCGTTCGAAAAAGAAATAAAATCCTCCACTTCCTGCTTACAACTTGTAAATATACATACGTATATGTATATATATATTGACCAGGATTAAAATTACAAATATATCTTGCTAATTAAATAATTACTCCAATTTAATCTATTATTCAAAATTATTCAAAAATTTACAATTGCACGAAATTACAACTTATAACAACGCAAGATCGAACGATGAAGAAATTGATTGAAATTTACATCCCCTACTTACAGGCGAAACTTTCTTCACCAAAGGAGACTATTACGTCCATTGCGAGCTGTGCCATCCAGAGTCGCGAACTCACGCGATCACATCGAGGACGAAGTACAAAATCGTGAACAACGACGTGTTGCCGGCCGATCAACACTGTTCCAAGTGGCCGAGGCAAATAATGGGGAAATCGTACAACATGAGATTGAGATCGTCGAACAGTATCCGTAAGAACGATCACGTAGAGGAGTTGAGAACGAAAGTAAGCTACGAGTATTCGGTGAGTTGCAGAGAGTTCGATATAGAGAACATACCTTTGATAAGTTTCATCACCGATCCACGATTGAAGTCCCGATGGTTGGAGCGTTTGTCCACCGCCTCGAGCGCGATCGACAGAGCGATGCCCGAGAAGGACGAGGCGAGTGAAACGGTGAAGATCGAGATCTCGTCCGAGCAAAACATCGAAAAGACCGTGTCCACGAGCGAGGAAGAGAACGTGAAACGGACGAAAGTTTCCGACTCCACTGTTTCGTCCTTCTCGCTCGAGTTGCCCGCGAAGAAGCTTATTTTGCACCGGTTCAGATCGAGCGTGCGCGAATTCGAGATACCTTTGCGAGAACAGAACAATAATAATAATAATAATAACGGTCAAAGGGAATTGGCGGAGAGAACGGTTAAAAGTGTCATCCCCTCCGCGCGGCAGAGAAGGGATAGGAGGTGCAAACTCGAGGGTAGCAATAAGGAGAATCTGTCGAATTTTTCCTTCAGTATGGAGCAACAGTTAAACATTAAGTTGGATACGGGGATCACGGTGCCGATGGCCACTCAAGCCCACAGAGATTTCCTGGCAGCTATCGATTTTGACAAATTTAAGATATTTTGAGAATTTTTGAGAGGGGGGGATTGGAGAACGACCAAAGGTAATTTTTTTTTTTTTTTATATAAGATAATTTCGTTAAAATTAAGAATCTCTTTTCGAAAAATGGTGAATAATTTTCGAAGAAGAAATTAAAAAAGGTTAAAAAGTTTTTTTGGCGAATTTAAGTTTATTCGTTCTATTTCTTTTCCAGATGTTTTCAAAAAACATATTTATTTTTATACCAAAGAGAATGAAGTAAGATTAGTATTGAAATGGATGTGATACAATTATGTATATCTAATAAACAATAATTAATAAGTTATATTATAAGATATAAATAATATAAATATAAATAAATATATATATATATATACATATATTTTGTTTATAAGTCTCGTTCGAAGCAATAAATGGATGGATCTTTTTCGATGATAAATGTAATCTTTCAAATGGTTTCTATTCACGAATCACGTAACTCCGTTCTACGGAGTTATTATTTTAATAAAGTGCACTTTAAGACTGAAATTATGCAGCGAAACGCTTGTCTTGCATAAACCCACACTTGATATCTCCCTCCTCATCCTTGAACGTTCCCTGCCTTCAGGATAGTAGTACGTCACTTTCTCAACGCGTCAGCATTTTGTTTAATACCGGCCATTTTAAACTCTTTATAACCTTTCCCGGGCAAACGAAGTTTCGAAACTTCCCCTTTTGAACGCTCTCTTGAAGAAAAACGTTTCACCGTAATGCAGATTCATTTGCATGGTATATTTCATTTTTGCGATGTAGTTTAGGAATTCAGTTCACGGAGTGACCCGGAATTTTCTTGTTCAAGATGGCTCGCTCGTTCGGGTGAAATTAAACACGGAAAATAGAGATGTCGGGTATTTAAATATATCTCGAAGAAAATTGCTCGAGAAATATAAAATGCCAGGATATAATAATATTCTTGGATATAATAATAATAATAGTAACAGCTCAGTTTAATTTTTAACAAATTGCACATTTCGTATCATTTATTCGATATAATTTACGTACTTTATGTACTGAATTCATCAAGGATTCACTTAAAGAATTTTATCTTCTATTTAAAAACATTTTGAAATATTTAATCAATTGCTATATTATACACTAAGATACATTCGTTCTTCCAATTGTTACGAAGTAATACCTTAATTTCTAAAAAGAAAAAGGCGAAGATCAAGATGTTAGATGGAACATTTTTAAAAAAAAAAAAAAAAAAAATT
>NW_006263473.1:1489060-1492398 GCF_000469605.1 Apis dorsata
AATTTATTTTACTTACATCGAAAACGTGCCTGTATTATTGAAATATCATTCAAAGGATAGTATCGAGCAAACTATTTCTCTCTAAAAATATACGTTTACCAATGAAATCAAACATCGTACTCTTGTAATCGAGCGATGAATCACGAAACAAACAAGGAAGTAATCCGTTGTTGCGTGGCGTATAATATATCTCAGACATGGCGTGATATGAAATTTTCCAAAACTTTGGAACTACTTTGGTGAATAGAGATAGTTTCATAAACAACACACTTTCCAATTCTGTATCGCGTGGATTCTCTCTACGGGGGTTACCCGTGGTGTACCCTGTGGGCGAAACAAGCGTTTCGCAAATGCCCCGGTCAGATTTTCATTAGACTTTCCAGAGGAATTTCACTGGAAATCGGATTAACCAATTTTAGTTTCAACGAGGAGATACAAGAGATTTTAATTAGCAATAGGGACAGATATGACGGATTACGAGTTTGCGTATCTGAATCGTTCATTAGGAATTCGCAGAAAGTTCGAACCGAGCAGGTTAAAGAATTTTATCTCCTATTTAAAAACACTTTCAAATATTTAAACAATTGCTAGATTATACACTAAGATGCATTCGTTCTTCCAATTGTTATTAATAATACCTTAATTTCTAAAAAAAAAAGGGGGAAGATCAAGATGGAACATTTTTAAAAAAAGAAGAAAAAATTGTTGCAAAGAGCTATTCTTCCCTCGTTTCGTATTTCCATTGTATATGGATATTACGTGGCTGTCGATGCTTTTGTTCATCGATGCAATAATAGTCGATAGCTTTGTTTTGAAAACTATATATTCACGTTGAAATACGTAATATCGAAAGCGCGACGGGACAAAGAAACGCGAAGAATCGTTACGTTAAACGGAATTTGACAAAGGCGCGGCGCAATGTCCAAAATCCAGTCGCGCGGGGGATCCGAAATGCACTTGCTAATTATTTGGTTGTTGAGTATCTAACGAACCGTGACTACTCATTGTCCGGTTCGTTAACACCCCAACCTCGCGTACACCCTTGCTCCTCGCTGGCACACGAACGGAACCAGATAATTACTCGGTCCAATTGTAACGTGCATGACATCCTACCTATTCTTCCGTTTCGAAAATAATACCGTTCCTCGATACGTTTCACGACGTGCTGCTTTGTTAGAGGGGTGATGCGGACGAAAAGATCTGCGTACGATTAATTGGACATCTTCTTAATCGAATATTTATCCTTCGAACGGTAATTTTGTTATATCGTGATATTCTATTAAAACAATTGTACTTTTTTTAATTATGAGGAAATTTCTTCAATTAAGAATGCAATTGACTCATAATTATATATATATTATATATATAAGAATTCTTTATTCTATTTTAAACTTTAAAAAATTAAAAGAAAGACAAATTTCTTTCTTTTAATTTTTTACATTTCAAATTTTTAATGTATAATTTTCCGGATTAAATATTATTAATTTTCACATCAATTATGAATGAAATTTGAAAATTATTCTATATCAAAATGATTGTATTTCTTCAATTAAGAATGCAATTGACTCATAATTATATATAGATATAAGAATTCTTTATTCTATCTTAAACTTTAAAAAATTAAAAGAAAGACAAATTTCTTTCTTTTAATTTTTCACATTTCAAATTTTAATGTATAATTTGCCGGATTAAATATTAT
Source organism: Apis dorsata (assembly GCF_000469605.1). Classification (NCBI taxonomy): domain Eukaryota; kingdom Metazoa; phylum Arthropoda; class Insecta; order Hymenoptera; family Apidae; genus Apis; species Apis dorsata. Next base: position 1,490,760 of record NW_006263473.1, read on the forward strand.
TAATTTTCATATCAATTATGAATGAAATTTGAAAATTATTCTATATCAAAATGATTGTATTTCTTCAATTAAGAATGCAATTGACTCATAATTATATATAGATATAAGAATTCTTTATTCTACCTTAAACTTTAAAAAATGAAAAGAAAGACAAATTTCTTTCTGTTTCACATTTCAAATTTTTAATGTATAATTTGCCGGATTAAATACGTATTATTAATTTTCACATCAATTATGAATGAAATTTGAAAATTATTCTATATCAAAAGGATTGTGTTTCTTCAATTAAAAATGCAATTGACTCATAATTATATATAGATATAAGAATTCTTTATTCTACCTTAAACTTTAAAAAATGAAAAAAAAGACAAATTTCTTTCTGTTTTACATTTCAAAATTTCGCATATTTCTTCAATTAAGAATTATACAATTGACTCATAATTATATATAGATATAAGAATTCTTTATTCTACCTTAAACTTTAAAAAATGAAAAAAAAGACAAATTTCTTTCTGTTTTACATTTCAAAATTTCGCATATTTCTTCAATTAAGAATTATACAATTGACTCATAATTATATATAGATATAAGAATTCTTTATTCTATCTTAAACTTTAAAAAATTAAAGAAAAGACAAATTTCTTTCTGTTTTACATTTCAAAATTTCGCATATTTCTTCAATTAAGAATTATACAATTGACTCATAATTATATATAGATATAAGAATTCTTTATTCTATCTTAAACTTTAAAAAATTAAAGAAAAGACAAATTTCTTTCTGTTTCAAATTTTTCACGTATAATTTGCCGGATTAAATACGTATTATTAATTTTCACATCAAAATTTTGCCACAAATTACTCTCAAATAAGAAAAACTCATCAACGACAGGTTCAAAAGAAACTCAATAAAATATAAAAAAAAAGAACAAGCAAATCCAAGGATATATATACATATATATCCTTGATCTAGCCTATATCTATCCATCTACCATTTTTCATCTAGAAGATTCCTACGTCACGACGTAAAAAAAAAAAGGGAATCCACCATTTGTCTCTATTAATTCACGCTACATTTATCGCCCGAAAGCTTTATTATCGCGCGATAAACGCGTTCCGATTTTATTCCCCGAGAAGGATTCGAAAAAAAATTGTTTCATCGTGAAAAGATACCCCGACGAAAAATTAAACGAAGCGAGCGATCAAGACCGAAAAATGAAGAAAGGGTGGTTGCGCGAAAACGCTGCCGTTGTGGATATTCGGGGGAGGGGGGAGGAGGAGAATATTACGAGAAAGGGAGCAACGTGGAGGAACCTAAACGAGTCTAAAGTACCCACTTCTCTCCTACTCAAACTCGTTTCACAACGCGAGCGTAACCGAGTGTTTTCCTCGATGCTCCTTGACCGAGTTTCTGATGGTTTCGTTGTGGACACAGAGACACGTATATACACGGTGGATCCCCTAAACGCGACACGGTTTCACGGATACACGTAGAGTGTGAGCCCCTGTGAAGTGAGGAGGCCGCTGCAACTTTGTATCCCCTGCGAAATTTATTTGGTCGGCTGGCTTTTGTCAAATTTCGAACGCGACACGAATGCGCAAATTTGTCGGCTTGTTTGCTTTAATAATTTTGAGAAAATTA
>NW_006263473.1:1492776-1498103 GCF_000469605.1 Apis dorsata
AATATAGAGATACGATAAACTTTTTATCAATGTAAATGAAGAAACGAGGGAGAGGGGGGAACGAACGAATTTATAAATTGATGAAAAGAAAAAAAGATATCTCGACATAAAGCGAAATATAAATAAATTTTCCCAATTGAAGTAAAATAAAAATCGAAAATTTTTGAAAAGTAAGATGAATCATTTAATTTTATTATTCTTCCTAGCCATTCTATCTAGAGGAGGGCACGGTATTGTATATTCAAAATTCGCGTCGCGTGGCTGAACGACGTATATTCGTACAGCTAACGTACGTTGTTACGGGACTCGTACTTCGATCTTTAGTTTAATCAGGTAATGCAGTTTACCGGGGCAACCGATGCACCGTGGAATATTACTGACAGTCACCTCGCACACCCTTGCACGGGTGATGTATTATTAATTATGCCAACATGGAGCTATTAGACCAAGACAATAGCCTCTAATCTCCATGTACTGAGGTAATAGCACATTCAGAAACGTACGCAGGGTATTCTTCGCCGAACAATGATACCCACCGTGCGCCATTCAACGAGTTCATCGAACAATCTTAGCAAAAGAAAACCTGTTGAAATGTTCTCCGATTATCCTTCATCCACTCTCCTTTCAATGAGGATTGAACAATATTAAGGGAATGAAAATTTTCTTCGTTCCTCGCCCCTCCAATCTTCGTTGATTAATTTAATTAATGAATTATACTTTAATATATTATATAATACATATTGATCGATCGAACAGATTGTATATGCATATTTTACGGCAATTTGTGAAGTGCAGCAACGGAGCTTTAATTTATAAATTCACCCAATATGTATTCATTCGGTAGAGGTTACGACATGTTACGTTGCAGACAATGCTGCTGGAATATATTAATGAATAACGTTGTTGTTCTACGCACTATGTACTGTTCTACATGCTACTCTTTGTTTTCAACCTGGGTTTGCTTAACCTTTCTTGGCAGGGTTATATTTTACTTGCAAATTGTTTCATCCGTTAGAACTGTTATGTCAATTGGAAATTATTATTTAACGAATCGCTTTCAATATGAATTGAACGTTATTATATTAATCGTAAAGGAATCAGAAATTCATAAATCCCGTGAAAAATACTAAATTTTTTTATTCCATAAATTGTAGAGGCTAATTTTAAAATTGCTTACAAAAATTCAAATATTTCCTAGATTTCGTTAAAATTATTTTGCGAATATTTTTTTTTGCAATTTTAATATTTAAAATATTAATTAATTCATTTATAACGATAGCGATAATTACCGTGTTCAATCTCGAGTATTCGAATCTGTTATTAATACGGAAATACGTTTCCCAACTGGCCCTTTATCTCAAGAATTCGACACACATTCGCCAATATATTTCCGCTCGTGAATTAACAAGGCGGCACAATTTCTGACGGACTCAGAAGTGGCACTTAGATGCAATTTCCAGACGATCGTTGCACTCGGCTGGTGCAACGCTTTATCTCCGTCTAACGAAGCTGTGGTCCGAGATTGCGGCACGTGGAACATCAGGAACTCGTTAGTGCGTGAAGCATCCAGGTATTCCGGAAACTAACTCCATTTACCACCGGTACCACGAGCCACGGTGCAGATCAGAGAGGCCTGACCGAATTAGAACGTTTCGTCCCTTCGAAACGTAATTTACGTTTCCACCGGAACGAATTGATTTGCTGCGCCGATTTAACCGTTAGGTATCCATAGGTGGAACCATTGGTTGTAAAATAATCGCGAGGAAATCTTCCTCCGGCTTGTTGAAATTCGTTTATTCGTTCGTTTCCTTCCCCTCTTTCTTTCTTTCTTTCTTTCTTTTTTTCATTTTGTCATTTTGCTCGTTTTCGTAAACAAGAGGTATCGATCGATCGACACGGTACAAAGTTTTCTTTGCAAATTAGTTTGCATCGATTTAAATTGGCTTTCATCGACGAGCGTGAAACGCACGGAGGCCCACGTTTGTTTTCTGGAACTCCGCTCGAGTAAATATGGCCGCTATTTGTACGGAAACTTTTGTAACAATAAATAAATCGCTCGAATTTACTTGTTTGCCGAACTAAAACTGTTGACCCTTCGTTCGTCACTCAGTTTTTTAATAAAATTTCTATTCGTTACACGGACGACGCTCGTTAAAAGTAAAGTATAAATGGTATCAATCCCTCTCGACCTCGTTTAATCCCTTCTTCGAGTATTTCAGCTAGAGAGCATTTTTAGATCTAGGTGATTTTATATTAATACCTTTGTCCTTTGAGTCTGTTCTTAATTAAACGATCTGAAAGTTCTTTGAGAAATTCTATAAGATAGATAACTTCTGAGATAATGAAATTGGAAATAACAGCAATGATAATGACAATGTTTCAAATGACAATTTGCTTCAAAATATTTTATTCTACATATGAACATAAGAATTAACTAGATTTTCCATTTTTGAAATATTTGTAAAGACGTTAACCTATCACTTTAACTTAACCTCAAATATATTAACGTAACTTAACCTCAAATATGTTAACAATTTGTATTGAATTTCTGAAACAATTAAGAATTAGAAAATGTGAAATTTACTTCGTAGAACTTTCTTCATTCAAAAGTTTGGATGTTTCGAGGAGAGTGATGACAAAAATATTAAAATTTCCTAGAAATTATGCGTATTATAATTCCCTAGCTTTAGATCACTTTCAGTTCACTTCAAGTCTGTACCAAAGTTCAAATCGAATCTTATCCTTATCACACTTTAATAGAATCCATTCCATCTCCTCATCCGCGTCAAATATTCCAATATTCGAACCATTTATTTTTCTCTACATCGATCATTTGCTCCAGCAGAAGCATCGTCGTGGCGCAACGATCGCAAAGAGGACGAATATCTCTTTCGAGACACATCGGCTCACGCAGGCAAAAATTATACAATGGTTGCGTCGGAGGGTACGCTCGTAAGGGTTGGCAGAGAAAAGAGGGGTAAAGAGACGCGGTAATTATTATCATTGGAATTTATGGTGACACCGGGATTACCCTTTCTCCGTGTTCACTGCCGTGCAACTGCAAGAAACTATTATTACCCTCGCTCGTGTTTCTTGTTTTGCCATACCCCCTGTCCCGAAGGACACACTCGTCCTTAGGTAAAAGTCATAAATCAGCCTCTGCTGCTCTGGCTGCGCACGTCGTGTCCGAGTAGAATTCTGCCGCGATAAAAAGAAAAAAAAAAAAAAAAAAATGGGAATCGAACGATACAAGTGGACACGATAAGAGAATCGAAGTGTCCGCGATACCTCTAGATAAGATTTCGCTTTTACTTGTCTCCGTGAAAAATAGAATGGAACAAGGAAACATCGTTTCAAATCGAAATTCGATCGATAGGCATCGAAGTGAATTGGTTTTATTCATTGATCGCGAGTAATGGATTATAATTAACGTGTATGACAACAAAAGATAGAAATTTTATAAATCAAAATTCCCTATCATACCGATAATTCAAAAAAGTAAATAAATAAATTCGTTTTTAATTCGATACAATATACAAGAAATTCCAAGTTTATCGAGTACTTCAACCGTCATATTGGTATTAATAATACGCGATATGGGTTTTATCTTTCGATTGAAATATCTGTTGCGACGGAGCTACGTATTATTAGCCAGGATTAACATCAACTTTCCCTATAACACCTGATAAGGGACAGGAAAGGATTCGAATACAAAGCGAATATATAACGAACACATCAAAGAGATTTTTGCCATCAGGGGAAAAAAGATACGATACCTTTCAACGAGTATTAGGATGAATAAAAGATATCGAAACATATATATATATATTTATACATAGACCATTAATCATAAAATTCTATATTATTCTTTTCGAATATTATCTTTAAAAAAATAATCGTTTTAAATTATTTTGTGAATTATTTTTATTTATATGAAACCATATAGCTCAACACATTAATAGAAAATGGCGGATCTTTCAATAAATAACAAGAAACAGAAAAATCGTAAAAGAAAAATGCAACGAAATCCAAAATGCACACTTGTCTTCAAAAGAAAAGTATTCGAGAAAATTCTCTTTTATTACTTGGAAAATCTTTACGACACACGCTATGTAGAATCCTCTATAGAAATCTTTATGATATACGTAACTTACTTTCGCATCATTCGCATCAAGTGTTATATTAAGAGTTAATAACGCCAAACGAGATAACCTGTACAATGAATATCTTCTAAATTCGCGGTCGCGTTAAATCACCGCGCGCCACGGCTGAAATATCCCTGGGTTGAAATTCGATACAGAATTCAAGGCTCGTTGAAGTGCATTCGTTCGCCATGAAGTTTCTTTAACGCTTGAGCCAGAGCGGAGAGTGGGAAGAATTATTGCGTTGTGTACGGATAGCGCCGTAGGGGGCGCTCCCATCGTAGCTCTTTACGATCCGTTCAGACGATAGGCGAAGCCGATCGATAGCCGAGCATTATTGTGAAATTTTCTTATTACGTGTAAAACGGGGAGCCGCGCGTGATTTACTATCTTTGAAAAGAACGGACAAGAACCAGATCGCTAATTAAAGTCGTCTGTATTACCATAGCTATACTACCGGTCTGGTGAGCGTGTGTAATTAATTCTCCGCAATATCTGGTTACCGTGCTACGCGGATACAAGAGTATAGATAAGTATAGGATGAAGTGGGCGCAAGAAGGAGCGCGATAGAGTTATACTCGATTATTCGTGGCGAATTTACCGTCCTCTCTCGGAACGGTTGCTTCTTCTCCTTTCGCGATTCCTGATACGATTTTTGCAATTCGTATATACTTACTTCTGACACGATCGGAATTGCCACTTTAATAACGTTGCAATTGTGATATATCGTCGTAATGTGTATTATATATAACTCGAAGATTGCAATAAAAACTCGAAGGAAGGAAGGAAGATAGGAAAAGGGAAACAGAAGACGATCTCGTTTCCTCGAAAGCGAATGGGAAATCGTAATAAAGTTCTCTCGGAATGGAGAAAGGAAATACGCGATTTTTGCTATTTTGTCTGAAAACTGAATATTAATTTTCATTCGATTTCGCAATTCTAATTATCTTTCTTTAAAATATAAAATAAATATATTAAATATAAAATATTTAAATATACATATATAGATTAAGAATTTACCAATAAATGTATCACAGAAATGATACAGTAAAAAAAATAGAACCGGAAGATTCGCGTTAAATTTGCATTGTGGCCGGGTTGGTCGTGATCCGTCTAACGTAAAACCGAGCTATAATTCGCGTAACAGGCGTCAGTTGGTAGCCGCAAAAAAAAAAAAAAAAAAAA
>NW_006263473.1:1498294-1502427 GCF_000469605.1 Apis dorsata
GCTGTGAACACTGGTTCACCGCAAGTGTAAACCGATAATTATACAACGCGTACAGCGGGTCCATGCATGTCGCAATTAACAGCCCCACGACGTTTCGAACTCGCCGCTTAATTTCCTGTATAAAGTACACGGTCAATTATGTAAACGTCGCTCTCGTTACTTTCCCAGACGAAAGTGAACATCCGGTACGAGTGTGTTACGTCAAATCACGTTCGTTTAACGCGCGGCCGTGGACGTTCATTAGGGGAATTATTGGTAAAATGGATGTCACGCGAGTGTGTGAAATCCATCAATCATCGATATAGAAGGGAACCTTGTTACGTTAATTGAATTGTCTCGCCTTTTATAAAAAAAATAAAGAACTATATCGAAGTTCAATTTATAAAAAGGAATTCTATTGTGTCATTTAAGTATATTTTCAATTTTTTAAAAAAAGTAAAAGGAATTGCGATGTTTAAAATCGGTCAAAGTAATGAAAATTTTGTGATAAAATTTTATTACGAGTTTCAGAGATCGAAGGGATTTCTTCTTTTTTTTTTTTTTTTGAAGAAAGTCCAATCGTTATTCGTATTCCGATCAAAATTGATCTAATTTTTTGATAATTGAGTAATATTGGATTTATGTTATAATGGATAATAATATGTGTAATATTATATTAAAACGATCTTAAATCCCTTCAATATTTCATGGAGACTCGTGTTTTTGGAAGAAAACGTTAGCAAAGATCTTTTGGCCAGTTTCCTGAATTTTGAATATGTCGCAGTTCAAATTCGCTGCATTCGGCATGCAGTGCGGTGCAGAGATGTTGCATACGTTTCTTAATACCATCTGAAATTCAGTAGTTTCAACGTGAAGTTAGTTTCGTGAATTCATAATGGACTACTGATTTACTATTAGAAAGAGCGTGAAAGTTGAAAATTGTATAAATTGTATATTCAAAAATCCGAATTAATAACACAATGATGAAGTAAATTTTTCAAACGAAAAGGAAGAGGCAAATCTTTAACCTCGAAAATAGCAAACGGGTCACTATCATAAATTCAGATCACGTCGCAATTCTTAACAAGATCCTTGAACATGTCTTTATCTTAACTTGCACACCATTCTACAATATGCATATATGTTTAAAATCTCCAAACGTTGATTCTTTTTTTCTTTTTTTATTAATCCAAAATTTTAATCATCAAAGAATTAAGTGTATATGCACACTTAATATAGAGGTTAATACACTTAATCCATCTAAATTTGTCAAAAGAGATCACGAGATGTTCACTCAGACTCAGACTCAGGGAAAGAATTAATCTCTCCCTCAAAGATATTTTCAAGGTGGGGATCGGCAATGGCGCATCAACGTGGCAGAAAAGTGGCAGCGATGCGGCAGAATTTAAACACTGCAAGTCACCCCGATTCTCAGGTGATCCTGAAAATGGTCGATACGGGTGCCCCTATTACGCGGCCCGCCCTTAATTCAGAGTTACGCCACTGCGGCGTGCATCTACCTGTGAGGAAGAGCTTCCACACCGATGAGAGTCCTTCGATTATCCGGGCCAGAGGAGGCGAAAGAGCAAAGGTTGTTCTCGCAGTACGCGACGGAATGTCGCCGTTATATTGGCGAGCCAAAAGACGCATGCGTCACCGTTCGAGGACTCGCCTGCTGCAATTTTGGAATCTTGTCAACAAACATCTCACTGCTGCCTTAACCGGTTACCTAGTCCAACCTTCCTCGCGTCCGCGCCTTTCGTTTCTTTTTCTTTTTTTTTTTTCCCCCCACCGATCGAAGGTTGACAGTGTGGGCTCCAGCCGCGATATAGATCTCGTTCCGGAAACGTTTAACGTCGGCATTAATCGAAAGATTTATCGGTGTATATCACGCGGCGTATATACAACACGAAGAGGAATGTTACTTCGAGAATGTTATTCCATCCGATGAACAATTGGCCACAAAAGTGATTCTTTTTAAGGAGAAAAATCCTTTTTCTTTTTTTTTTTTCGAACGGGAACATCTGTGATACAGTGAGAAAGTGTCTTTGAATATTGAATAAAAAAAAAGAAAGGAAAAAAAAAGATTGATGAGTTGAGAACGGACGAAAGGGGTTGTACACACGCACGTGTCAGAGAATGGAGGACGAGGAGACTGAGACCGATCGGTCGATCGCCGAGACTCTCTCCAAAAGGTAGAACAAAAAGATTAATTAACCATAGTGGAATGAGTTCTGTTACGAATGAATCTGTTTCTCTATCTCTGTGGTGTAGTATCGGGTTCCGGCGAATCGATATTGTCCTCGATCATCCTCAAAAGGTCTATTACAGCGGACATCAGATCTCGGGGAACGTCCATTTGGAGCTGGACGAGCCGACCAACGCTTTGGGTAGGTAAGCCTCGTCCTTGAGGGCAATTTAAAAAAAAAAAAAAATACAGGGGAACAGAATTTAATCAAGAACGATCGCCTTTAAAAGAACGCCTCGAAAAATAAGAGAATTTCGATCAAGCTTGAGCTACGATGCTCAGTATCAAAGCAAAACGATTCGGGGCAAGCTTTCTCCACGGTGGATATCGGAGAAAGTTGTTTCTCGACGAGCGTTGTGTTTGTCAGACTGCGAGCTGTTAAAATTTATCAGATATTCGTGAACGGAAAGTAGATAGACATCTCTTAGATATCTTTTTTTTCGAAGAGGACGTCGCAATTAATCTTTGAAAAATATGATGTGTCGCAAATAAAATTTGTGTCGCGGAATAAGAGTTATCGTAGTTTCAAGCCTCTCTCTCTCTCTCTTTCTCTCTAGTTTTGATAAAAACTTTCTTTTCCATCTCGGAAATATGTCGAAAACGGGTTAGTATGGATAGGCGGAGGGAAGATATTCGATTGGCTGGTTGTAACGAGGCACGATCAACTTGATATTTATTCTCGTGATGTTTACCCGTGTTGTTCGCAATCAAAAAAAATTTTCTTCTCTGCCGGAGTCGAATGCGTGCCAAACGTGCCATCGATCGAGTTGCATAACGGGTGACCTAAAAGACTTTGCCACGCTGAATACGCGTCACCGGAGACGATGTACCACGTGATTCTGGTATTGCAGGAACGCTTTTAGAATGGATAGAGCGGAGAAAAGAGTCTTTGCTATACGTAGAGTATACATTCACGAGGTGAACCTTTTCTAAGTTTAGATGGATCGTTAAACAGTGTCTAATATGGTGTTGCTAAGTTAAATATGTACATGCGTTTTGCACGTGCCCTTTGCTTACTAAGATCTCAGCCTTTCGAAATCTTGCTAAATCTAGATCTTGTTTTTCTCCTCACACTTGTCCAACATTTCAATTAAATTTTTTTTATTTGAATCTCCGTTTTTCAATTAGACGATAGAATTATATATCCTGTAATCCGGTAAAGTTTATCAATAGATTAGAGATACGTTGTTTTAATTAATCGTAATTCTTACATTTTTTTCTATTCAATCTAGATTAGGTCTTAGCATAACGTATTGCATCATGTTGCGTAACATATGTTCTGGCATTTTCTAAACAAAAAATTATTTTTTAAATATTATTTCATATACAACGATAAATTATAAACTATTCCACAAAGTATATATCGATGTATTGAAGAATTATAATCGATATTTCAAACGTAAAAATATCATTGTATAGAAAATGCTTGTTCATATGTGTATTCGAATAGAATATCTTAGTGCAAGTAGAAATCATATCACGAAAACGAAGTTTTAATTAATATCCAATTAAACGAAACTCCTGCCAATAGAATTTCTAAAATTCGAATTCCTGTTATCCGAACGAAAAATCAGATACCGAATTGATGAACTCCATTTGTACAAACTGTTTCTCCTTTTAACGGATTCGGATAAATGGAGTTGTACTAGTAGAATAACTTTAACTTTACGCGGGCAACCTGAGTCATTTATATTACTTTTTTTTTTTCTTTTCTCATTATTCAACTTCTCTCTCGAACAAGAAAGATCTAAGAAAGTATCTTATCGAAGTATTCGAAGTACACGATCGTTGCACGCGTTTTTGAAAAATTTATTTTAATTTTTATTTTCAACAAAAAAAAAACTTTCACAAAATGACCCAGATTGGCCAACGAGGGTTGAAGATAAACTATTTATTTTTTTTTTTT
>NW_006263473.1:1502559-1504663 GCF_000469605.1 Apis dorsata
AAGGGGGAGGCTCAAGTGTATTTCACCGATCGATCAGCTGGCATTCGACGTAAGTTTTCAGCGTTCGAGAATTATCTCCACGTGGAAACGTATGTTGTCGGCGGTAAGTAAAAAGACAAGCGGATAGGCGAAGAACGAGATACACGAGATGGGAGATGTCGGATTCTAACAGATTCTCGTCACGAGTAGATGGTAAAGAAAAATCTGTGATAACTGGAGGCGTCTACCCGTTCAGCCTAACGCTCCCAGAGAAGTTGCCGTGCAGCTTCGAGGGCCGATACGGACGTGTACGATACTCGATTAGGGCATTGTTGGACGTAACGACCATTTATCGGTTTTCCACCAATATTATTCCATTCACGGTGGCTCCTATTCTTGACCTTAATCGAGATCCTCTCGCTCCCGTGAGTAGAAATCTAACAACCACTGATATTACCCTCGAGATGTGATTTCATTTCGTGGGATGCCAATGCTCTTTCGAATTAAACGCTCGATCATTGCGCTTTCTCAACTTTCTTTTCTTCTAAATTCTTCGATCTTTTGTTTTCTTTTCTTTTTTTTTTTATCGCGATTTGTTTCGTACAAAATTTCTTTCCACGAAAGATCTGATTGAAAAAGAAGAAAATGAAAAGTCTTTAATTTATTCTATAGTAATAATAATTTGATAAAATTGCGCAAAGATTGAACTGCAATCGATATTTAAATGATAACGAGAACAATGTGAAACGATCTTTTCAGTTGCCTATAAATATCAAACAATCGAAGATGTACATCGGCCAAACAGAACCCCTCACCGTGTCCATGTCTCTTCCGGTTCGAGGTTACGTCCCTGGCCAAGCTATACCGATCACGATACTCATGACGAACCTCTCTACAGTTGTGGTTACCAAAATTAGAATCGTTTTTAAAAAAGTAACCCTGTCTCCTCATAAGTATCTTATAATCATAAACAAATTATGAATATAATTTGCTCTTTTTTGCTTTCTTTCTTTCTTTTTTATCGCATGCCGCGTAATCTTTTTCGTTTCTTTAGTCTTTGGTATAAAAGTATATATTACAGCAGTAAAATAAATAAAAGTAATCGTAACGTATATTACATTAGTAAGCTGTAGAAATGCACAGGAATTTATCTATCTGTAGATAGAATTTTGCTTTGCAGAACAGCACATTTCGACGCGGCGTACATTGCAGTAAAAGTTATCTGGGTCATGCCCCGTGATATATTTTCTTTTATTAGATATCCATCCCAGCATCAGGTTGTTCTAAACGGTGCATATTTTCATAGGTGGTGTCTTATCACTCGACGGAAAAGTCGCGTAAGCACAAAGAAATCATAGTAGAAGTAGAACAGCCCGTTAATAAAGACTCCGATACGTACGACGTCACGTTTGACGTTCCTGCAGTACCACCTACCGGGATGATCCACTGCAACATCATCGACGTTCTGTACACGCTTAAAGTGAGACTGCCTCGTATTTACCACGATAAAATCGGAATCAACCGATATTGCAACTTCCCCGGCAATCTAATTTACATATTAATTGCTACTTTGTACTCGCCGAGAGAAAGTAACAAATTATATAAGAATTGTCTCAAAAATTCTTTTTCCCTTTTTTTTCACTTCTTTGCTCTTCTCGATTTTCCCACATTCCAGATCAATGATTTCTGGATTGATTATATCTATACTCAGATCTCCATTCTATCTTGGAATATAATATAATATTCTATCTAGAATATTAATCTGACTAGATAAATTGAATAAATTTTGCAAAAGATTTAGTACAAGAATTTTTGGAACAATCTAATATTATTAATTCCTAATTTAAATCCAACCTTTTCATATTATTCTCTCAATAATTAATTAATCGAGTCATGCCACTTAAATTATCATTCCAATTTTTCACAGATAAAAATCGTGTAACATATATATATATATATTTTTTACATTTGGTTACGCGGCCTCTCGTTAACGAAAAACGTTAAACGACCATTGTCAGTTTCCGCGAGACGTAAGATCTCAACGAATCGGACGAAGTAAAAAGAATTCTCGTTAAAATTAATCGGATCGTTAAACGTAACTTGAATATATATATATATATATATA
>NW_006263473.1:1504890-1505165 GCF_000469605.1 Apis dorsata
AATATCTTTCCTTTCTTCCTTCTTTCTTTCTCTTTTTCATCGAAAGGTCGAGGCCTGCGTAGACGTGAGCGAGTGGTACTACAGAATGTTTCAGAAGAACTTGAAACTGCGAACAAATATAGTAGTCGGCACTGTACCGCTTCAAAATTACGAGACCCCGCAAAAAACGACGGACGTGATGGAGGATTTTTCGCTTCATCCCCAATGTGCCACGGCCACGGAAGAATACGCGGACGACACGCAGCCGTTGAAAAACTCAGAGAGGGTGGAGAGGG
>NW_006263473.1:1505193-1506162 GCF_000469605.1 Apis dorsata
GGTCGAGTTTGTCTCGTACGTATCCACTCTGCTACGCTATATATAACACGTACACACCTGCTACGTGTTAATTACAGGTATTTGCGGGAAACTACAGGTCCACGGTTTACATTATTCTCCTTTTCGAGAGTGTAAATATTCGTGGACAGTCGGAAAGCTCCCACTTTGCACCGCTTAATTAAAAATTTCTCCGTGAAATTTCTATTGGAACTGTTGCGTTCAGCGCATCGAACTACAAATAATTATATTTTGTATTAGTAAAATATTATTTTGTGCGGAAGAAAGGAGAAGAACGTGTTTTCCTTTTAACGTTTAAAATTAATTGCAAATTTTTATTTGAGAACTTTATAACGCTTTGCATAATTATTAATTATGAATTGTGGAATCTTTAAAGAATCATTCTTATATTTTAAGACATATTAAAAAAAAATAAACTGTATTATTTAAGTTAAATGAAGTGAAGATTATGGTTTAAAGAAAATTCTTTACCCTTTATATTTAACGAAAAAAATCTATCTCTATTTAGTTTTCAAAATAGATATACTTCCATTCAAACAATATAGAATTCAACAAATATTTCAATCCAATGTCCATTGTCCCTTAAATGAAACTAATTCATTGTTGGGTTCATCCCCGACAAACCATTTACAAACTAATACTACCACCAGTAACAGGAAACCTAACCTCGATATTTCTTCCAGCAGCAGTACCGTTATACGAGAAAAGTCAAATATATCGATCCTCGAAACCGGACAAGGACGATCCCACGGGAGACGATGGTGACAGCGATGGAGAAGTCAAGCCGTATTCACCTATGTATCGCGTGTACAAATTCAAATCGTCTCTGAAAAAGGCTCGTTAGACGCGTGCTTCGATACGCGTAGAGGAGAAAGAGAGACGGAGAGGGAAAGTGAGAGAGAGAGAGAGAGAGAGAGAGAGAGAGAGAGAGAGAGAGAGAGAGAGAGAGAG
>NW_006263473.1:1506315-1511135 GCF_000469605.1 Apis dorsata
GTTTCAACGTTTCGTTAACAGTGTCCGCAACGGATATTCGCGAGAAGAGAAGAGAAGAAAAGAGAAGAGAGAGAGGAGAAGAGAAGAATAAAAAATTGTGATGATTCGTTGAAAGTAAAAGAGAATTGCCGTTTCCTGAAAAAAATTTTATACATTTTAAGAGTACGTGAAAAAATATGTACGCGAACGAATTTTACGTCCAATTTAACGCTGTATCGATCGACCGGTTGCCTTCGAATTCTTGCCTTTCGTTTCTTATTTTCTTAAAAAAGAGGGAAAAGAAAATAGCGGGGGAAAGGATTATTAGAACGAGGAGAAGCACAGAGTGAGATATTAAAATCCGTTGGGACCAACCTGTGCAGCTAATTAAATTCCGTAATCACGCGAGCAACTCGCGAAAGCAAAGTTATTCTATAATAATTGTTCGAACCGTGCGAGCTCCCGATACCATCGAAACGAAGTTTATGAAAACACTTAACAACATGTATTGCTTTAAATGTTCAATAAAAATATTCTCGAGTTGAACGAATTTTTTCCTCTCCCCTTCTCCTATTTGTAATTATTCTCCCCTTCCCCTGATAATGCAATTAAAAAAAAGGGTCAGTTATCAGGTTGTTCGTATCGATATCTGATACGATGTGTGGATACATATTTTATTGGATTCGATTAAGAAAGATAGTTGTTGTAAAAAAGATTAAGAGATGGCGTTTATTATGGATTATATCGTTAAAAAAAAATAATACGTTAAATGAAAATTTAATACATGAAAATTTAATCAAACTCTTGAAATATGAATCAACCGTAAATAGCAATATGAATATTCATAATAATAGATTAATCAGTGGAAATATACGGTCAAAAATTAAAAATTAACAGACACGATAGGTAATATTTAATATTGATCGAAATGCAAATTTACTAATCCATTCCCATTAAATATCATCTTTCAAAATGTTCACGAAAAAACCTATCTAAACCTATTTCTTTTTTTTAAAAAACAACGATTATGCAAAAATTATTTGCATGTATATATATTAATTAATTATATCCAAGTATATTTTGTGATCTTTAAATCATTCTGATCCTCTATTGTTACATGATTATGAGACTTTGATATTATAAAAATGAAATTTAGATTTTGACATGAAACACTTCATCGAAATATTTTAATCGTATAATTCTAAAAAAAAAAAAAAGATTAGATTAAAGATCGAAAAATACATTTTCATATCGTGTTATTCATATCGATCATTAAAAAACCTGTTCCAGCCTGGCATTTCATAATTTTCTCAACGCGTACACGAGGGAAATGTGCATCTCGTTCGTGTTGCACGTTTGAATTAATGATGTCGTTGATACGCGTATCGATCTCGTCTTGAAAACGCAATTACAGAGAATGACAGTCGAATCAAATGGCAGACTAATCGGTGTACAAGAATCTATGAATGAAAAAGTCAAAAGAGAAGATTGGATCTAGTTACCGTGCCACGAGACTTCCGGTGATCGTAACCCACCATTCAATGGAAGAAATAAAAATGCGTTCGATACGGCGGAATTGTAAACTGCCATCGGTTATTTGGCAAACAGTGAACGTCACGAACAGTGTTTCCTGCCGCTTCTTTTTCATTCAATATTTTCCATTCAAACTTTTATATTTGGTAAAATCTAGGGACATTCTCAAGCACCGAGAACAGCTTTGCTCGATAATTCCACCATTTGTGTGGTCGTATGCCGTGAAATTCCCTGTCCAAAGATAATATTTCGACGTTTGCCAATGTTTTAATCACCGTCGAAATGCATCGAAATGCATATAAAGTCAAACGTCGCGCAATACTTGGCTTACTTTTACTTGGCTACTGTTTTTGACCGACTTGAGATCGAATTCTTGATTTTGAGATCGGTAGCGGACGATGGAAAGCCGAGGAGGGTGGCTCCAACTTTGAAGGCTTTCGATATCGCAACGGTGGATCTTTGATTACGGTAGCCGTCTAGCAAATGCTTCCTGTCCTCCTCTGTTCTCCTACGACGCCGTTACATCTTTCTCCAACCTTGCGTTTACATCCACTTTGAAAGACCACATCATAGGTGGCCGAGTTTGGAGGTTTGGCTTAATCACGACCCTGCACCAGGAGGTTATCCTAATTTCGTAGCGATTAAACGTTCCGGGGCAGGTAGCATCAACCAAGGGACGCAAAATTCACGAAAATTGAAACTTTCTTGCAAATCAACTGATCCTTACTCGAAATTTCTCTAAAATTAATCCCCCGTCTTGTTGTAATATTGAATTTCATTTTTTCTTTTTGGATATAAATAAAAATTAACGAATTGTACTTTATAAGAATTCTTTCTTCTTATATACTTTAAACGTATTTTAAATATAATATTGAAAATAGTTAATATTATATTGTATAGGTAAGAAGAAGTTAGAATTGTGCATTATTCGTGGCCAGTACGCATCTAAATTCTATTCAAGCAAATGAAGGAGAGCTCGTTGTACAACGACGAATCGATCTTTCACCGAGGTCAGGTCACTTCGATATACCTTTACGTCGAAGCCACGGCGTCAAAGTGTGCACCTAATTAAAAGTTCGTACTACTTTTGTGGAAACTGGTGCGGTTCGGTGTTACAAGCATCGGCTGTCAACCGAGAACGAGCTTCGACAAAGAAACTGTCGCTTGCATTTCGAATCTCTCTCGTATCGTAATTGAGAAAATTCTTCTCCTTCTCGTAAACGGCGAACTTTTTCGTTGCACTGATAAAACGTTTGATTAAAAAAAAAAAAAGAAAGAACAATGAAAAAATAAAGAGATCCGAGAGTTAAAAATATTACGAGGACAAATAATTTTACCTTGCTCGATACAAATCTTTGAATTTTATTCGTATACGAGATTTTATACAATTCTATCGTACATTCTCTTGTTCTATTATTCAATTATCCTGAATTGAATTATTTATAAATAACTTCTTCGTCATAATTTTCGATATTTCCAATCTTGCGGAATTTTTAAAAATATCGATGCAACGAAAGATATCAAAAGAGTTCTTCAAGATCATATAGAATATATTTAAAGAATCCAAGTAAAATATTAATTCATGTTATTGCACATACGCTGCAACATGGAAAATGTCATAGCTATTCTCATTGGTAACTACGTGTGTACGTAACAAACTCTGATTGGAGCAAATCCACGTAAACTCGTCTCCTGCCAGGGGCGGTGCGGGAAATTCAGAGGAAACTTTATCCTTCGGTTGGCAAGTGCCAACATTGCACGCTACCTTGAAAGCACCTCATTGTATTGCAAACCCGATTTTCAGAGTCTACAGACCCGAAGAAAAGAGTAAGCAGTCGGTGGGGGATTGAGTGCATTGGTTCCTTACCTCATAAAGTATTACCCTTCGATTTTTCCAAACAATAAATACATTCTCCCCCACTCACCCCCGAGTCCGACTTTCGAATGTCGAATTCGTTTATTTCTCGTATTAATTCGAAGAGACCAACACGAACAAGCCAAAAATTAATTCTTCTTAATACTTCCTATATGATATTTAATATTTAAGATATTATATTTAATTAATTAATATTTAAGATTGTATATAATTGCTTGTTCTGACTTACGCTCGAAAGCTTGGAGCTTCGTTCGTTTCAAGACAAGATGAACTTTTTCGTATTGATTAAACATTGTCGATCAATCTACATAATAATCTATACATTTCTAGTTTTCGAGATTCAATTTTTCTCCGAATATAAAATTATATATCGTCATTAAATATCGTCGAACTTGCAGAATTAAAAGTTCTGGAAGAAGAACTTGAAATGAAAGTTGGTAATGCTCGCCAGGAACGACGCGAGGACTTGTACCCCCTCGCCCTCGGGGATTTTCCTTTGAATTTCACCGGTCTCGATCCTTCGAGAATCGCAAACGTTTCCGCGAAGACCAAGTACCGCGACCGACGGTTTTTCATTTTCCTCCGGGAGAATCATCCGTTCACCACGTCGAATTTAAATCCCGTTCGTCCCTCCTATCTTTCTTCGCCGTCCCCTCCTCTCCCTCCCCAGGAATCGTCCTTTTATGCATAATATTCTCTGAAGACGCATGAAAAGGCAGTAAGGAAAACTCAGAAAAAGGAATTGCAGCGTGTGATTAAAACGTTTGTACTCACAGGCAACAATTGCCAAGCTAAGTCACTTTCGACCTTATTATTACCCATTTTCCATCATGAAGAAGGTACGAGATTGCTATCGTTTCTCGTCCTCTTATTCAATTCCTCGACCTCGTTTCACAGTTATGCTACTACTTTGGCTTTGAGGAATCGATGGTTCCTTGCCACTCCTTCAAAGTATCTTTACTTTTAAGCCGTTTCTAATGAACGTTAAATGCTGTCACTTAACTCGAACTACTTTGATATAGGACATAATTTTGATATTTGAACTTGTGAACCATCTTTGTGAAATTTGTTTAATAAAAGAACGTTCTTCCTCTCTGTTTAATTCAACTAATTCGTTTGCTCGAGGTGCAAAAATGAAGAAGAAGGTATGTTCATCGGTAAGAGAATTGTTGAAAATAATTTTTGGTAAAAATTTGAAAAAATGCAAATTTCTGACTTACTTTCTTACATCTTTTATCATATCTAAGGTATAGAATAAATCTTTAATTGATGAAAGATAAAATTTGTTCGTTTCTAAATAAAATTATTCTATTCTTAATTCCTGTTCAGTTTCATTTTCATTGGCTTCTTCGTTAGCAGTTGTATTTAATTTAAGGTAAATTATTTAATAGGTAAATTCAGAGTTGACTTCATTTTTTTTTTTTTTTTTTTT
>NW_006263473.1:1511467-1565239 GCF_000469605.1 Apis dorsata
GAGTGTTATCGCTCGGTTCGTTAAAACCGTGATTGTGTCACGGCCTCCGTAGGTAAATCCAGGACTTATTGAGCCGCGTAGTTAAGTACGGACGGTTAAAACAATTAGCTGCCCTCGGCGGGGCTGCACTAGCCTCGGTGTAAACAGCCCTCCACCAGTAATTCTGTTATCGGCGCTGGGCGAGCATTCATAGGCTTAACGGGGCTTATTTCTACCTCTCTTCCTCTTCTGTCCACTTACTCCACTTTCTCTTTCCAACCTACCCTCGAGTAGGTTGAATTAATAGTCAACTTTATCATAGCCAGAGTGCATCAATTTCGAACGACATCGGCGATCAAGTCAGCTTTCGGACGCTCCAACTTCCTCGATAAAGAGGATTTATTATTGTTTCTCCGTTTGATTTATCAAAAATACGTAGTGATGATATAGTGTATATGTCATGTATTCTCCCTTTCTTTGTCTTTTTGATTTCGACTTCTAGACTTTGTTTTCAAAATTGATGATAATATGACGAGTTGCATGTAATTGCATGATTGTAATAATTGCAAATTAGAATCTAACAAATATTTCTCTTCGTATTGGTAAATAGAATTCAAATATGTTTATTTTCTATATGTTACGAATAATGTATATTAATTTATTATATATCGTTGTTGATAATAAATTGAAAGAATAAGAATCGTGATAAATTGAAAAATGTCATCCACGTATCAAAAAGTATATATCGTTGTGACAAAAATTAAAATAATTGTTGATATTCGCATATCATCGACAGAATTAAATTATCGAAATTATTTCCCGGATTCTCGATTTATTTCGCAAAGCAACGGTATCACTAGACTATAAAATCTGATCTGGTGTTCCAACGTTTTTCAGTTAGATTGTCTCAAATTTATAATTATAATAACGCACGAATAAATGTCCCATTTATCGTTTCATCCTATCTGTATATTTTAGATTTCAAACGTTAATGGCAAAATAATCGTAATTCGTTTCATTATCATCCATGATCCTATCGATCAAAGATAACGAGAAAAAGGATCATAAATCGTTTGAAACGATATATTGCAATGGACGAAAGGTGTTATACAATTTCACAGACGATCGTTTATTCATTCGCAAATGGACAAATCATTGTACATTCAATTCTGATATCTCTGTACACGCGTATTATACGATAGCTGGATAGCTTTAGATAACGATAGACAATAGAATTTTGATATCTGAATAAGTGTATATATTCGATAAGTGTATATATTCTTGTATTAAAATTCTAAAATATTCTTTTCCAATTCTTATACAAGTTGGACAAAATTTATATACGAAATATTAAGGAAAAAAAAAAAAAAATATCGACGATGAAAATGTCGACAAATTTATAACATCCATACAATTGCCAATTGTATGGAACATTTTTCGAATGGCATGATGGACTATGGTTGTTAAAATAGATTAAAATAGAATGATTCGCGAATAGAGGTGAAAGCTCGAATTTAGAAAATTCGGGACATCGTGATAACCAAGGGAAATGAGGAGTCGTGCTCGCGAAAATTACTTTAAAAATCGCGAAAATTAAAAGTCCACGATAAAACGTTCCACCGTATTTTCAAATGTGGA
Organism: Apis dorsata; assembly: GCF_000469605.1. Lineage (NCBI taxonomy): Eukaryota > Metazoa > Arthropoda > Insecta > Hymenoptera > Apidae > Apis > Apis dorsata. The sequence goes on from NW_006263473.1 coordinate 1,513,085, forward strand.
ACGGTAAAACGAAATGCAACGGCGTAAAATATTTTTATCGCTTAGTCTGGTACTACGGTTATATTCATCAGCGTGACGTTTTTAGCGGATATGCTCGTAGATTAGAGGGAATCGACTTTTTTTTATCATGCAGATCTATTGTTAACGTAAAAATATACAATCATCCGTATCTACTGTAGAATTGATTTTAGTACGAGAACTGCTATTAATTTTTCAACGTTGATTTCAATTTCTTTTTCTTTTTTTTTCTTTTTTTTTTATAGTTATTTTTTAATTTTGTACCGAAGAAACTAGAAATAACTAACTAAAAAAATACGAAAGAAATTTCTTAAGAGAAACGTCACGAAGATACAGAGAATGGTGATAACAATAGATTAGAATTCATTTCCGCAATGCTATTCATGACAAGATTATAGGAGGTTATGTTTGATTTTAATTTTGTATTAAATAAAAAAATTATTATATTTTATAAAATTTAAGTTATTAAAGTTAAAGAATTGTAAAGAAACTCATGTTGGAGATTCTAAATCTTATCATTATATAATTATTTTATAAAATTCATCTATAAGTTTATTAAACTTCAGAGAAGATTGATAATTGATTTATAATTTTCCAAAAGATAGGTAAAATTTTTAAAAAATTATTAAAGTTTGATTTTGAAAGATTTTGTTATATATATTAAATAAAGTTATTCTAAAATAATAAAATAATATTCAAAAAAAAATACTAAATATTATACTGTTTCATAAACTATTTACTTTCCTATGTTGTTTTAATAAAAACTTAATAGAAAAAAGTATGACAATAAAATATATAAAAGTAATATTATTATTATTTCCTGTCAATGAATAAAACTTTCTGTATTTACTGGTAAGAATGGCTGAGTTTCTCAAAATTCGGCGAAGTATACCATTCATGCATGGATAAAGAATCTTCTGACTACGCAATTTCTGCAAGCTTCCTCAATCCTATAAGTACCTCTCTTTTCTTCTCTTTCTTCTTCTCTCGTTTCGTCGATATAAAATACGTTCACGGATCATTGATTCGATTTTTCACGGAAATATTACATTGTAACTTTGCTTCGTTGCCACTTTTTAAATTTTTTTCTTCAATTTTTCAAAATTTGCATTTTTCTAACCTTGGTATTTTTAAACAATATTCAATCACGAAAATAAATAAATTATATTCACGTAACTTTTGCACGTGGTATATAAAAAAAAAACCTTTCATATATAGTTCAAAATTGAATGTGTTACCTTCATCTCAGAATTCGAAGAGGCAAAAGCGGAAGAATGCAAAAGCGCAATTTTAAAGTCGTTCGTGTGTTAAAAGATATAGTGTAAAGGCATGATGCTTTGAAAAAATCTAATTGATATTAATAATAATATTTAACTACTCACCCTCGCGATCTCTTGTTCTATGTTGTCTTGTTCTATGTTGTCTTGATTTAATTCCTCTGAGTCTTGATATCCTTGATGTCAGGATTTGTTTCGGGAATAACGAAGACAACTTGTATCGATTGAATGAGTAATTGAATGTTTGGATATGAATCTGAAATATTTTAAATGTAAATGATTAATAATTTAGAAAAATAATATTTTATTACATAATTTATTCTAAATCTTTAATAAAAGAAATAATGTTTTTTTTAATTTATCAAATTTCATTAAAATTATTGTTTGTATTTAATTATTTTGTTGTCATTTCTAATAATTATAAATAAAAAAAACTACACTAAATTAATAAAATTTGAATTGTAAAAAGTATGTTTTAAAAAAATGAATATGTGACAAGGAAATAATTAAATTAAAATAATTAAAATTAGAAATAGTTTCATTTATATTTGACAAGGCTGTAAGAATTAACATATATGGAATAATATTTCAGGAAGTCACTATTTCCTTATCAATGAAATAAATCTTTTGTAGGAAGTTTGTAGGAAGTTTATCCTCTCATGTTATCTCTTTTTTTTTTTTCTCATCAGTTGATTGTTGAAAAACATTAATGATTATTGGACCATTTCTAATAATTAGATTTTAATTCATCTATTTGAATATATTCGATGAAAATTTAATTAAATCTTTAAATCTGCCGAAAAGGAAATCGATATTATCGCGTTAAAAAAAAATAAAATGTTCGAAACCATAAAAAATTCTATTAATTTTCAAATAAATTTTACGAATTTCATATATTTTTCCATATTTATATTAACTCTTAATTTTTTACAAAAGCTTAAAGAATAATTCATATTCGTACAATAATTTTATTTAATAATATTTATTTAATTCATTATATTTAAAATTTAAATATATATATAAAAGATTTCAGCATAAAAAATTGAAGAATATTTGCAAACCATATTTTATTTCTTTTTAAAACTTCTTGACTTTTTTTTTTATAAGAAAAAAAATTTAAATGATTTAAATCCTATTTCAAAAAAAAATGGACGATTCCATTTTCAATATTATAGTTTTCATAGAAAAGTTCAAGAGAAAAAAATTCTACTTATGAATTTATAAAATTTATCAAATATATGTATAACTCATGTTTGTATGAAATAGTTATATTATATATGAATAATTATACTTTTGTACTTACTTTTTTTGAAGTTATTTGTTGAAAATTTTACTTTAAATCACAAAAATATTAATTTTATAATAAATAAGATCGGAATGCACTACAACCATGTATAAACTGACTTCCCGCCGTGATGAAACTAGATAGCCACCTGGCGGAAAACTAAAAAAGTAATCGAAGAAATATTTCTGTGATTGGTTGAATTTAAACCGCTGTAAAAAGCGGTTGTTGTGTGTTCAACGTATAATGTCAACGGCTTCGGTAGTGGTATATATTCGTCGAAGAAATAATTTTTCGATAATATCAGTGAAAATCTGTGATAGAAATGTATAACATGCATCGTATTATCGGATTAATAATTAAAAATCTAATAAATTGATATTTATAACGATATAAGAATTGTAAGAACGAAATAATCGATAGAAAATCGTTACAAATTAAACTGCGTGGTTTGTACACATATGACAAAATATCTTAATTTCCTTCAAACAAGTTCTACAACAATTTGAAGATGACTGCGTCGTTATCGTTGCTGGCAAGCCACGATGAAGTGGTTCGCTGTACAAATGTACTCGTAAATGGAGCTTGTGAAGAAGGTTTGATTTTCACATAATTATTTTATATAATGTTTTATTAATTAATTTGTATTAATATCTCTTTTAATATTAAGTCATAATTATAATTTATTACTAATACTAATTTAATTATTAATTTATTTCTTTAAAAATCATATAAAAATACTAGGAAATGTATATAAATAATATAAATATTATTATGTTTCATATATATATATTTTATATCAAATGTTTTATCATTCGTTATATGAAAATTTTTATCATTTTTAATTTATGTAATATTTTTTTATATTTTTATTTACGCTGTAATAAATTGAAGAAATTTTAATATATAAATATATAAAATATGAATATAAGAAAATGTAATCGTCATTTTATTCCTGAAATATAATTTTAAATAACATATTAAATTGAAAAAACATATTTTATTTTTCTATAGAATTTTTAAAATTTGCTATAAATCAAGAAGAAATGAGACAAAAATGGTTAGCATCTATACAAGAATGTCAACGTCTTCATACAGCTTTAGAAAAAGCTCATCAAGAGGCAGCTGATTTAGATAGAAAATTAAGTCATGCTAGAAGACTTCTAGATGAAGAGAAAAAAAGAAGACGTACTGTTGAAGAACAAAGAAATTCATTGGTAAATATATTTAATTTATAATTTTCAAGCATTTAAAAAGAAATATTTTTTTAATCATATATATTTAGGAAAGACAAATTGCTATGGTTAGAGATCTTTTATTTAATGATGGTGGAAGAAATTTAAATGATGAAACTCGTGAAAAATTACAATTTTTAAATAATACTACATTAAATGGTCGACATAGTAATATACATATTAAAGATGTTCATCAAAATGAAAAGTGAGTTTCTTTTTATGAAAAATATATTTGATATTTAAATATTTGATTGATATTTTAAAATTCAATAATTATTATTTTCAGATTAAATACTATAGCGGAGCTGGACTCCACTGGCTCTATTTTAAGTGATTTAAGTTGTTTTTCAAAATCAGAAGATGATTTAGATATTAGTGCAATCATTCAACAAAATCAAAAGAAACGTGAATGGAAAGAACACAGACCTAGTGGTGAATATTCCGCAAAAAAGCGACGTAGCGGAACACAAAAAACCACAGAATTAACTTCATCTGATAGAATAGTAGCCACAACTACAGTAGTGATGCCAAAAGATGGCAATATCACTGCATCTTCTGTAATTGAAGCTATACCTGGAGATGAGAATCTAGATCCACAGGGTCCTTTACATAATTCACCTAAAAGACGTAAAAGTGGTGATCGTAGTAGATCAAAGTTAACACCTCTTAATACAAATGAAATACAAATTGATACTGCTGTAAATAATTTTATTTAAAAGAAATATTTTTTTCATATTTTTATTCTAATTTTAATATTAAAATTATATTATAGCCATCTGCACCAAAAATAGAAGCTCTTACATCAGGATCAGATTCTGAAGGTATCTTTAAACCTAGTCCAAATATTGGAGGATATACTTTAAATACAAAATCAGCTAGAGGACATAGTTTTATAGCAAAGACAGTAATTAAACCAGAAGTTTGTACACCCTGTGATAAAAGGTAAAATATGTATGGAAGAATATTTATAAAAAGAGATAATAAAATAAGAATTATAAAAACAATTTTAATTAATTTAATATAGAAGTATTGTAAATATTACATTTAATATTTCAGAATTCGTTTTGGAAAAATAGCCTTGAAATGTAAAGATTGTAGAGCTACAGCTCATACAGAATGTAAAGATTTAGTGCCATTGCCATGTATACCTACTGGAAATACACCTACATTACGTGGTACATCAGTGAGTATTTTAAATTTAGAAAATATTTATTAATTTATTAATAATAAAATCGTAACAAATTATTTTTAGGGAACAATAGCAGATTATACACCTATGATTCCACCAATGGTACCATCATTAGTTGTTCATTGTATTAATGAGATAGAATTAAGAGGAATGAGTGAACAAGGATTATATAGAGTAAATGGTGGTTCAGCAGAAGTAAAATATCTAAAAGAAAAATTCCTTAAAGGCAAAGGTGCCCCTAATCTTTCCGACGTTGATATTCCTACCATATGTTCTACCCTTAAAGATTTTCTTAGGTACATTATTAAAATAATTCATAGAAAGAAAAAAATTAATCAACTTATAAAATTTCTTTTATTACTTTTACGTCATTAGATCATTACGAGAACCGTTAATTACTGTCGGATTATGGGCAGACTTTGTTCGTGCAACTACTATTACTGATAAACAAGATGCTGATGCTGCTTTATACCAAGCAATTTCAGAATTACCTCAACCTAATAGAGATACACTTGCCTTTTTAATTTTGCACTTACAAAGAGTATCAAGCAGCCCAGAGTGTAAAATGCCAATAAGTAATTTAGCTAAAGTTTTTGGACCTACTTTGGTGGGTTATAGTTCTCAGAAACCATCACCTACTTCTCTTCTTTCCGAGACGAATAATCAAGTTGCTGTTAGTATAAAAAATGAAAAATTGAAAATATTAATTAATGTTTAACTTGATTTTTTAAAAATATAAGATTTTTATCTTTTATAGATCGTAGAAAGTTTATTGAAAATTCCCTCAGATTATTGGGCAAATTTCGTCAATCCTGAAAATATACATAATATTGGTACTCATAAAACTGGTGAATTACAACATACACCATCCCAGGAATCTTTACTTAAACGTAGTATTTCCCGTGGTTTCTTTAATACTCCACTTGCTTCTAGGTTTGTATCTCCATTTTTTTTCTTTTTTAACTTGACTATAATGAGATGATACTTATACTGAGATATTCTTACAGTCGATCATTTATGAGAAAAAATAAAAAATACTTTGGGACATCTCCCTCTAGAGTAGCCTTCTAATGGTATGTACTTACATATTATGTTTTCATCGACACATCAACACAGTACAAATAATTCGTAAATAATTATTTACTGTTTGATTAGTATTTTTTCATGTGCAACATGATATTTCTACAGTTTATTCAAAATTTTGTAATATTTTGATTAAAATATGTAATGTATGTAATGTATGGTATAGAATATTGTTAAAATATTGGAAAAGTACAATATTAGAGATTCGTAAAAATGAAATAATAATATATTATGTTAAGTATTTTCTATAATAATCTGAAATATATGAAAAATGTGCTGATATTGATATAGTTTCAACATTTTTCTAAATTGATTAATAGATTAATATAATATAAAAATGAAATGTTACGTATAGAAAAATAAATAAATGTCATATTTTTGTTAGTTTATATCATCTTTAAAAATGTAAAAATACGAATTTCTTTCTTTCTTTCTCAATGTGGCTTTACTTTCTTTTCTTATAAGTATATCAGTACACACATTAGTAACAAAAATTATAAATTTATTATCATCATTAATTTCGTAAACAAATATCTTATGCAAACTAAGTAAACTTGAAATATGTATTATAAACATTGCTTTTCAGTTCTTTTACATTGTTTTTTAAACACTAAAATATCTTATTAATTTTTGTACATACTTTCGTTTTCATAAGAATAATCGTATCACAAGTACATAGTATAGTTTAAATTATTTCTTAACTATTTAAATGAGATACTTATTTTAATAATAATGAAATTAAATTCCTTAAATATTATAATTAAGATGTTAACTTATAAAACAATATATATGTTATATATTTGATATTACTTGATATTTTAGTTCGTTTTCGTACATGATTTTTCTTTTATTTCCCAACAAGATTCCCAAAATTGTTTTAATCTGTTGTCCCCATTTGAACAAAAATGTCTAAAGTCTTGAATAAGTTTTTTTTGAAATAATTCATCGCCAATTAATGTAGATGACGATCTCCATTTTCGACTAATCATATGATTCCATGACCAAAGAAATCCAATCTAAATAAACAAAAATTAATTTCTCTTACTAAAAAAAAGAAATTACAAACACTTACCCTTTTATCTTTATTATAATCATCTTTATTTTTCCCGCTAACATGTCTTGTAATATATGCTTCATGAGGACTAGGTTGATCAGAATGAATTGGATATCCTTTCTGTCCCGTATTTCGTCTTACAATATTGGTAGCAGTTCGAGGACGAGCTTTTGTGTTTATTGTAGAAGGAATTAATATAAATGCATTGCCAGTCATGTGAACATATTGATGATCATTTTCAGTACTTTCTATTAAACATGGAACAAAACCAAATCTTTGTATGATTGTTTCTTGAAACAGAAAGAATCTTTGTGCGTAAGTTTCTTCTCGAAATTCTGAAATCGATGATATAAATGCAATCTCTTTCATTTTTTATTGTATATTTAATTATATAAAATAAAATTTGTATTAATTCGTATTATTATCTAAATCAAACCTTCAAAAAGATGCCGTTTGTTTGCCATGAGACATTCAGTATTTAATGGTATAAAAATAGGTCCCCTTAAAGGATCACTTCTTAAAGTGAATGGTAATGCTAGCAAATCACTGGGAATAGGAACCATTTGAATTCCACATGTTTGAGCCTTACGTTGGCACACAAATATCTTTCCAAATTAAGATTCAAGTGTAACAATTATATTTCAAAATATAATTTTGACTTATATAATATGAAGAAAATCTACTTACAAGATCAGCGACTATACTACCAGATGATGCAACCCATTGTACTACTAGTTCATAAGAATGATCCACTTTATATATAGATTGATATCTTAAATGTCCCCATTCAATCCTATCACTTTTATTGTTTATATCTATATCTAAATGAGTGTGTTTATATAATGGAACTAAAAAAAAATTCCCAATTAATATTATCATTTCTTTAGAATTAATAAAAGATAATAAAAAAATAATATATTTAAAATACCTTGCCACTCTGCCTCATCTGCAATGTCTGATATGTCTAAATCATCTTTAAGAAATGATACTACATTTGATTCATCTACAGTATCGCAACTAGGTATAGTCATCGGAGGAAATGATCCTGTCGAGGGAGGTTCGCACCAACCTTTGGGTGCTTTTATTTCAACTTCTACCCATTCATTTTCAAAACTTTGCAAATCTCCTAGAGGTGAAAAATAGTCTCCAGCTTAAAAATAAAAATTATATTAAAAAATAAATATCAAATTTTTATATAATTAATAAATATTAAATTATCTTACCTCTTTGATTTTCTTTATCTTGTACTATATGGTATAAATAAAATCCTAGAATGAATGGTTTTGAAAAATCTCCAGATGCATGACATATTAACTTATCCTGTATCATACCCTAAATGAAAATATATCATTAAAATATGATCAGTATAATTTCTTTATATATATATATAAAAAAAAAAAATTTTTACATTCATTATATTAATAGCATTCTCTACTGTCACTCCTCCTTCTATATGATTATTTAACCATTGTACTGCATCTGCACTGACAAATGTTTGGCTTGGAAGAGATGGATGTTGTGTAAGAAATCCCACTCCATTTTGCGAATGTTTCATTGCCTCTAAAATTTCATTATTTGATGCAGTATTTTTTAACTTCGTCAATTCCATGCTTGAACTGTTGACGACATTCAAATATTAATAAGATATCGATAAAAATAATTTATGTGATATATAAACTTGATGAAATTATATATTTTACCTATCTTCATTAGAATCAAAATGATCTTGCTGTTGCTCAAGTGAAAGAGGTAACACAGCTTCACTAGCGGGTGAGATTCGTCCTCTATCCATCACTTTGGAACCTGATCTAACAAAGATAAGTAAAATAATCAAGTAATACTTATAATGAAACATAGAAAAGAAACACAGAGCGATTGAAAAATTAAGCAATGTCTAAGATTGCAATATGGAAAGCAACAAAATTTATTTACATATGCATAATACCATTTGCATCTTTTTTCATACGATAATACAATATAGAATATCTTCAATTAATATGTATGTATATAAAAAAATATAAAATTGATTTTTTAATATTCAATTATAAAGTATAAAAATAGTTTTATTATACTGTTTTCAAAATTATAACTATGTTACTAATTATAATTATATTTATTATTATTCAACTAATTATAATTAATTATAATTAATTATGTTTCAATAATAATATATAAGATATACATACATATCTTTCCTTAATTGGAAAATATTTATATTTAAAGTTGAATTGAAAAAAGAATAAAACCAACCTGTTTGGCACGTGGCGAGGAGTGTCGAGGCACGTGCGGGCAGCCGCAGCGGTATTCACTACATGCCTCTCCTGTACAGAGAACCCCGTCACTCCCTCACTCACTACCAATATTTTCTACCATACAGAGTATTTGTACAATTTTAATTTTATTCTTGACAATTTTTTATAATATTTTATTATTAACTATATATATAATATATGGTACAAATACTCTATATATTATTTTTACTAAATGATGTAAAGAAGGATGAAAGCAGCTGAAAAGTATAGAATGGGCAATATATACAAAGATTGTTCTTAAACATTTACAAATACAATCTTTTCTATTCTGCACACCCTTTCCAGAAATAGAACACATTAAAAATATTCATCACCTTTAAATTCATCACCAGAGTAGAAGCATGTAATATTTTTAAGCAAATAACAAAATATTAATTGAATAATTTTGAATTTTAAACTGACTTCCTTTTTAATACTATATGATAATACCTAATTCTTGTTGTATAAAGCATATATGCAAATCATTATTATTTTACTAATTTTATTTTATAAAACATGCAGATGTGCAGTTTATCAAGAGTTTTGTGCAATATCTTTTTTACTATGCATTCTTTCATTAAAAAAAATATCTGTTTATAAAGCTAAATAAATAAAGCTATATATTTATATTTGATATAAAATCAATATATTTAACATAATTTTTATGTTTTTTTATGTTCTATATTATAAATAATATTAAAAGTAATATTAAAAATAATAATATTAAAATAAAATAAATGATATATATATATATATCATTTATATATATATATATATATTTATATATATAATTATTATGTATAAGAAAAAAATACCTTCTAATTAATAAAATATAGATGTAATTCCTGAAAACATTTGTGCATGATTTTTTTCAATCAAAAATATATAGTTATTTGCATTAAATATTTCGAAAAAATATAAGCATAATTAAAAACTGTTCTATTTAGTAATTAAACATATGCAGTACAGAAGCAAACAAGCCAAATAAAAAACCATCAAACATCAAACTTCCGTGGACCCTTCACTGCAAGATGAATAGGTTGCAAGCTATATCATTACATTTGCTAAAGCAATAATGCCGAAATCATCAATCTAAGCTTGTTCAAACCTTGGTCTCGGTTTCTCTGGTAGACGATTGCTTCCGAGTCGCTCCCTGAAGGGAGAGCTGCCGACTAGATTGGTCTGAAAAGCATGATGAAAAGTATGGGTAATTGTAAATGTATGAATAAGCTCATGATCATGAAGAAGTATATCTCTGGTTTGTTTAACTGTAATGTATTGTTAACATCGTATTCAGAGAGCATTATTACATCGATGAAAAGAAAAGAAGATAAATAAAACGTCTGCGTTTTGCATTACACAAAAGCTTGCTAAAAATTATGTGCGCATTCAAGGCAGATATCAAGCATGGTTGCATTCATTGTATAATACTGTGTAAGCTGTCTGAATGTTCTAACTAATTTTATTAATTATCTATTAATTAAATCTAATTATTTATTAAAATCTAATATTAATATTATTGAAAGTAATTGATGTACAATAAAGATAAAAAAAAGAACATCAAGATTTCATAGGTGGTTTTTATTGCCAAATGAGGCAAAATATATTGAAATTAATGGATTGACATGATAATGATTTCATCGACACCTGGGTCATCATATCGAGGCTACAGGATACGAGGATATACCTGGTTAGTGAGGACAATCAGGCTCGTGCTGTGCCTGCGCCTGGTCAAGTGAGAGGCGGGATCTCTCTGGGAAACACCACCTAGAGTTGAAGGGTTCTGAAACATATCATGCTAAAATACCCTCTCCTAACATTCTACTGGCCTATTTCTATCTACAATTATGTGTATCTTTCATATAATTGTGTAATCTCGCCATTGATACTTGTAGCTACAATACTAATTTAAAAATGTTATTTGAAAATAATTAGTTTATATATATAAAAATATTGACGTATTCGAAAATGTTATAGCCACTATAAGTGATTTATCGAGTGCCAAATAAGCTTGTGAAAAAATCGTGCCATTTTTTTCGAAATTTAAATTAACCCTTGTTATTATTTGTTATAATCCTAAATATCTAATACACCAGAGAAACGCACTATACTATATTACAATGGCACTGCATGAAAAATTTTGCAAAATAAATCAAAATTACGATTTTTAATATCAAATAAAATAATAAATATTTAAAATCAACGAAAGCACCGAAATAAATTGCGTTACTTAGGCATACATTAGGCATGCGACATTCAATTTTATAGTGCAAAAGAATATAATACAAAACGAACCGTTAAACTCGTATACTGTTCAAATTTAAAAAAAAAAGAAAAAAGTAACAGCAAAATATTTTCTAATCTAATTTTTTTCTATCTTTCTTTTTAATAATTTCAATTTATAAAATGTTTATTTTATATATTTTTTAATTCCTGAAAAAAATAATTTATATATTATGTTTTAATTATTTTTATACAAAAATTTTTACCCAATTTTTATTTGGATTCGGACGTCGTATTTTATTGGGCCACAGCTCAATGAATCGTAAAAATCCATCCAAGAGAGAAACTTGTTCAGAAGTAGTGAGAGGCGTGTATATGTCACATCTCGATGATCCTTCTGAAAATTTTCGAGTCGCAGAATTATGTAAAGGAAGTAAAAATACACGAAATCTCCAATATTTAAGTGCCTAGAAAATTTTAATTATTTTTAAAAAATTGAAATTAAATATAAATATATATATTTTTTTATATGGTACAAATTTTACCTCTACTAAAGCAAAGTCGGTATGACCTCTAGTACAAATATAATGGTCTAAATAATTCCAATTATAATTTTCTAATTTTTCTGTTGTAAAAGATATCCATGATACTTCATAAGTATCATGATGTGGTGCATGAAATCGATAAAGATAATGAATATTAAATGGAGGATATGGATGTCTGTAAAAATACATATAATTAATTTTTCTTTATTTATTCATTTATAACTCAAAATTTTTACCTTGGCCGATATCTTGTTACTGTTATACAATTATCAAATAAAGATATTTTATGAAATATTCTACCAATACTTAGCAAATATTCTTCTTTAGGTTCTGATTCTGTTTGCCGTCCTCGCATTACAGAACTTATTGCAGGAACAGTAGTACTACCAGGTGTATTGCTTTGATTTTTATTATTTTGTGCTAAGATAATTAATTGAAAACCCTTAATTATAAAAAAAATAATATACACGTTAATTATATGTATGAATTGTATATATACATGCACAAATCTTATTAATATGATTAATACGATACCTGCGCTAATCTTTGCGATACAAGTTCTTTAAATACTTCGGCAGTTGTTAAAGGCTTTTTATATATAGCTCGTTGTTGAGCAAAATCTGTATTAACATCATCAGGTAGAAGATTATAATCTGATACCACATAGTCATTTTGTAAGCTTCTTTTGTCAGGAAAATAATCTGTAGTAATAGGCAAACATGCAGGAATTGTCAATGATTTCCAATCAACACCTAAAAAATAACACATAAAATATATGTGAGAAATGCAATTTGCATTTTAAATTATTTGAAATAAATAAAAATGATTTATTTAATATATAATGTTAATTTCATAACTACATAAGTACTAAATCTAAGTATTTGTTACGCAGTTAATACAAAAATACATAGATGTAGTATACAGAAGAAATTTTTTTCACAAAATTACTATATAATGCAAGTATGTATTATGTAAATACTACTATACGTATCAAAGATAGTAATATATTAGTGTTACGATATGTATTACCAGTATATGAAATCCAAGATGATCATGACTAAATACTAAAGCATGCAATGCAAAATATATTACTTAATGTAGTTACATGAATGTTCAAAATAATTTGTTATAAAATTTCCAAATTTGTGAAAATGATATGAAAAGTATACATATATCTATATATAATTGATAAATATTTTAATAAATTTATATAAAATTAAATGCTAAATATTAGTTTACCAATATTATTATATACTACTAATGATACTACTCATTATTAAGAAATTAGTAATTAAAGCAAAATGATAGAATGAAAGGATTATGGAATAGATGAGAAAATGTTTGAAGAATATTTGAACCACAAATAGTGATTTCTTAAGTGATAGAATATATGGAGAATCATTAAGAAAAAAATTAGAATTTTGAACAGTGCAAACATTTTATAAAAATAAATAAAGATAAGAGATAACGAAAAAATTATATGTAGGTGTATAAATGATTCTAATAATAACAAAATAGATTATTGTTTGTAGAAATTTTTTGGAAATTAGAATTACACTTTTTTTGCAATAGAAAACATACATGCATAGAAGAATTATAAAAACTAGAGCTATGAAGAACAAAAGTTGCTACAAATTTAATTTCCTAAAAATAAATGTGTACCATAACCGAATCAACCCCCAATAACGTATAGCGCTAACCTATGATTGCTGTTTAATGTGACATCATAGTTGTACATCACACACGCGTCAATGCGTCCAGCGTTGCATCCCAATAAGACGTACCATAGCATGGAAATAAATGTAATAATATTATTCATATAAATGATCGATGAATTTCAAAAATAAATATGAACATGTCCAAGAATGAAAATACTTCTTATGCATGATGATTGTGTGATTGTGTATCAAATTTTCATTCATTTCTACTTGGAAAACAATATTTTTTTTTTTAAATACATATGTTTAACTATTTTCATTCTTTAAGGAATTATGTTTTAAAATATTTCTATTAATCCTTCTTGGTATGAGTATGAATGAAATGTTTTATCAATATATGCATCAGTTGAATAATTTACATTACACCTACATTTTATTTATGTCTTTATTGTTTCTAAAGCTGCCAAGAAGCATTATATTTCTGCAATTAATTGTCCAATATTTTCTGCTATAAAAATTAGTTGTTTGTTTAATAGAAAATTCTTTCAAAATTCTTTCTTCAAACTGTAAACTCATTTTATAATATTTCGTGAATAATAACATGGCTAATATTGTTATTTGGATATGTTATAAAATATTATTTGCCAGTAGTTATATAGTATATTTGTGTTGTAAATTACTTTATTAAAATATATGCAAACCTGTTGTAAGTGCTGGTGTCCATTCCTGTTCACCAGTAGCACCCCATAATAATGTTAAAGATTTATTTCCTGTAGAAGATATTGGATTCCCACTTTTATCAGCATTTGATAATGAAAGATTTAATCTTTGTGGTTTATTTTTTGTATCTATGAAAAACATAGATGCAATTCTATATTATGATAATGCAGAACTTATGTATTTTATATAAAATACTAACGATCTTGAATATTATTTGAATTAGAGATGTCATTATGTTCCATAGAGGAACCACTTATAGTAGAAGTAATATCAGATTGTGATTCTGAACACATTTGTGTTGGTACAGCTTGATAATGATGTTGCTGTATAAGCACACCTGTTGGTCCTAAAATGTTTAAATTAAATTTAAATAATTATGGAATACATGGAATTTTCTATCATTATATCTTTATTAATAATTACCTTTAGGAAAAATATGCGTCCATCTCCGTCTGTTACTAGTTAATTTAATTGTAACATGAGATGGATCAAATGGATTTATAAGTGCTCTACTTGGTCTAATATTTGTAGGTTGAGATATTGTATTTGTGGGACTTCCAGCACTACCAACAACTGGCCTAAATGGTGGTGATATTTCTGAATCGGTTAAATCGCTTTTTACTGATATTCTTGATTCTGTAACATATAATTATTAAATATTTTTTAATATTTTATTGGTACATGTTATAAATAATGATAAGGATAATATGAAAATAATTAAAATAAATACCATTAACTTCTCCATTAGATTCATTATTAGTTATATCATCTATTCTGGAAGGTATTAAAATTGCTGCACTTCTTGTAGCAGCTGGAGGTGAGTGAGATTCAGGTGGTGGATGATGTATATCAGGATCTGACATTTTTCTTTTTAAAAGTTTTAATATATGTGCATTATTATGTGTTTCCATACTTGTAACACTTGTTTTTTTAGTTCTTGTTGTAACCCGTTGCAAACTACTTATATAAAATTTTAAATTAGAATTTTTAATTTCAAAATTTTAATTAAATTTTAATAATTGCATTCAAATTTTAATATTAATTTAATTAAATTTACCTTGATGTGTGAACTGAAGGTAACTGAAAAACTTGTGCATCATATGCATCATAATCAAATAAAGTATTATGTAAACATTCTCTTGGATCTTCTTGCAAAAGTTTATTTTTACATTGCAATTTTCCGTTTTCCATTGATTGTTTTGATATCCTTTGAGGAAGTTTTATACGAGGTATAAATGTTGAATAGGGAATTTTTTTATTTGTTGAATAAAAACTGAGATTAATCCAATGTGGCATACTATAATCATCAGGTGCATTAATAGATGTATCTTTATTATGAAACTAAAATCATATCAAAATTTTAATATTTTCATATTATTAACATTACTACTTAATATTTTTTTCTATATAATACCTTTAACAGAGGTACTGCATGTAATGGTTGTTCACCAACACATACCAAATCACTACCAACTCCATTATCAATAATTCTTTGTTTTGTAACATTTGTTAATTCTCTATCAACTTCAAAAACACCTACACCAGGTGTAATCACTACAGATAATTGACCAGTTCTATCAAAACTACGATCCAGATAATGTTTCTCAAATACTATAAATAAATTAAGTTGAAAAATATATCTCATAATAAATTTTATCACATATTTTTAATATTATATTACCATTTAAAGACATATTTAAAACTTCTAAAAAATTGCCTTGGGCAGCTGTTGAATTAACTGCTTTTGGTATAGAAACACCTGGTTTTTGATGATATTCTAATACAATTTTTTGATAGTCTGTGAATAGTTTACGTAATTGTACCAATACATTACTCCAATCTTCAAATCTTTCATTTTGAACTACCACTCTATAGAAATCTTCATAAAATCTTCCCCTATAATCATGTTGCAAACACTCACGCATATGATTTGGAAATTCTTCTGGACTGTTAGCATTATAAAATGTTCTTGAAAATAGAACTATTGTTACTTCATGATTACTGCCATTCTTTTTCCATTTTTGAAATAAATCAGCTAAAAATCCATTAACAGCTTTTTCAAAATATAAATCACCATGAATATCAAAATCCCACATTTCTGAACTCATTTGAATAAAAAGATATACCATGCTTGTTGAAGAACGAAATACAACCTAAAAAACAAATTTTTAAAAAACAATTTTATATATATTTTATTTCATTATATTTAAATTTGAACCTTAGTATCATTATTTATAACACCACAAGCAACTCTGTCACCTTGAGACCACATTTCATACACTTGGCATCTTATACTGCCTCCACAGAATTCAATTTTTTTGTTCATATATACACAAGTATTTACCTGATAAAAATTTATATAAAATAGAAATAAAAAATAAATATTTAATTATATATACAAATATAAATAATCTATTCTACCAAGCTATTTTTTAGTCTCCACATTTCACTCCGACCCAAATATTGATCTTTAAAAGTAAGCTCAACAGAATCCAAAGCTACATCATCTGGATTAACAACATTCATATATACATCTGTAAATGTTCTTAATTGAAACATTGTGGCTACATTATTTTCCACACTAATTGTTTCACGTCCTTGTAAATCTTCTTTAAATGATGTAACTTGAAGAAGTAAACGACTAAATTCAACTTCTGGATGATAAATTTCAACAACATCTCCAGTTTTTATATTAGGATGATCTTTTGGATTAATTATTAAATCTTCCTCACTAAAGGTTTTTTGATGTACTATCAGCTTATATAGCTTCATTTTTAACCCATTACTTTTTTAATGATAAATTTAATTGTAATATATAGAGAATTAAATTCTATAATATTGTGTAATATTTATATATATATATATATTTCTGTACATATTAATTAATTAAAAAAATTTACATATAAAATAAACAAATAACTCACTATTTATTTTCAATTCAGAATAAAAAATTATTTCAAAATATTTGAAATAAATATTATTTTTAAAATATAATATTTAGATATATTGTCAACAATATATCAATAAACATTAATTAGTAATAATAAATATATCAATATTATTGTTTTACACAAATTCCAAAATTCTTTCTTCTTTTAATATTATCCTGTACTGGTAGTACTGGTATAAAATTTATTCACATTATTTTAATTCAAATCTCAAAGAATAAAAAATATTAATACTCATATACAGGGAATAAGAATTAATATCAAACTCAACATATTTTTATATTTTATTCTGTAAAGTCTTAGTAACACATTTGTTTCATACAAAAATGTTACTAGCCATAGTTTTTATTATACGATCAATATTTTTTAATTTATGCATTAATCATATATGTATTTTCATAAATTGTATATAAAAATTTAATAAAGAACATGAAATGAATTAAAAATATATATTATGGATAAAAAATATAATTGTTTTAAAAATTATATAATCAATTTTTAAATTTTACAATCAAACAAAAATTGTTATAAGTAAATCTATATTTTAATTATAAATAAATTAATTTAAAAATGTTGAAAATTGCAGACATCTCAAAATATTTTAATATTAGATAATCTTATCTAATTATTTGAAACATTGTAATAGTAAAATGTATTCTATATATCTATCAATTTTGTCCAATATATATTGTATATGACATAAGTTCAATAAATATAAATTATGATCAAATTAAATAAATAAAAAATAAAATTATATTCTATAAAAAAAATTTACAACAATTTATTTTATTTAAATTTTGTAAAATATTTCGAAATGCAGTTATGTAATTGCGATGACATTATATAGGGCTTCTATTAAATCAAAAAGTTCCTAAAAATGCGGCGTCTGCTAAAGCACTGACAGTGTTTTGTTATAAAAAAAAAACGTAATTTAATCTAATTTGTTGAAAGATTTTTATTATCGTTTCTACGAAATGGACTTATTAATAATACTTCCTGATATTTGTATGATAATTATCTATTTCCATTAAAATCATAGCTATTTATAAAGATCAATCATGTTATGGATATTGTATAACCTATGTAATGTATTTATCTAATTGTTATTAAAAATTGGAAATATATTTGATTAAATGATGAGAGATGCGTACCAAAGGCCTGCTATTGTTGCTTATGTGCATAGCAGGGAGCAGCATCGTTTTTATTGCTTTCAGCAATCAACGACCTTCCATTCAAACTCTGGTTACAGAGACACACAAGCAATTACGAAACTTCCAAGTAATTATTTCTATGACAATTAATTTCTAACTTCTATTTCTTATTTATAATATATATATATATATATATATATTAGAATAATTATTAATTTTTCATTATAATTTTTACAGGAAAATTTAAAAGATGTTGAAGAAAAGCGTTTAGTAACAGATTCCAAGTATCTTGCAATGCTTGGTCTTGATGGACAAGCAAGCACAACACCTTTTAGTCTTAAATCTCAAAATGTGACTGTTGTTTCTCTTATTAGGCCTGGAAATGAACAACATATTTATGGCTTTGTGAGAAATATCAGTCATTTTTTGCCAAATAACAGTATTGTCATTTATAGTGTTGGATTAAATGATGATTCTTTGCAAAGTATTAGAACAGCTTGTAATTCTACGAAATGTAACGTGATTCATTTCGATATAAGTCTATTTCCAACTCATGTTGAGGATGATAGATTACATGTTTATAGACCTTTAGTTATTCAAGTAACTATATCTTTATAAATACTTAAATACATAATAATTAAAAATAAAAAATTATACTATTTAATTTTTTTTGTTATGTGTTACAGACAGCTTTAAATACTTTAGGAAATATATTATATATGGATTCAAATGTGCGTTTAAATTCTTCAGATATTTCAAAATATTTTTTACCAAAATCTGGAATTTTAACTTGGCCTACAAGGCATGCAATTAGTTCTTTAACGCACCCAAAGATGTATGAATATTTTCACGTGTCTGCAGAAAGTTTCTTTTTTCTTCCATTAATAAGAGCATCGCACTTAGTAATTAGAAATATCAAAGAAATTAGAGAAAAAGTAATGTTGCCATGGATTCAATGTGCACTAACAAGAGATTGTATTTGTCCCATTGGTATATATGTCAAAAATAATTTTTGTATATTAAAAACTTGTGCATTGAAACAATTGATTTTAATATGTAAATAATTTGAATTTATTATTACAGGAGCTCAATCAGCAGGATGCCGATTTAATAAGAAACCACAATACCGATATTCCGGTTGTCATGCGTACGACGCTTCTGCATTGAATATCGTTCTTGGATTGCACTTTAATTTTGACGACACATACTATGTACATCAAGAACGAGAAACGTACTTTAATAAAATAGAACCTGAAGAAATTACGGAAGAGTATGAAATGATTACAAAACAAAACAATGTAACTGAATCAAATTTAAGAAATATCATATCAAATGAACGCTAATTTCTTGAAGATCGTGATTAATTTAAAAAAAAGATAATTAAGTGATATGTCGATCAAGCACAAGTAATATAAGGATACATAATAAGTTAAGAAACAAATAAAGACTTTAGTGAACATAAACTATATTTGTGTATCATTACCTTCAAAAAATAATTCAGCTTTCGCACTTTGTTTCTAACTTCTGAATTATTTTTGAAAGTAAGTTAAAACATAAAATTAACAAATATGAAAAAAGAAAATTTTATTTATTATGTTTTCTTTTCTAAATTTTTTAATTATCATTATCATTTTTATTTGAAAGCAAATGAAATTAAATATAGATGTAATTAAATCCGTACATAATATATCGAAAAGCATCGAGTGTGATCTGTTTTTCTTGTTGGTCGATTACTAGAATAATCTACGGTATCAATCAAGACACTAACGAATCTCAATTAGTGTCATCAGGAATCGCTTAATGGAAGGTGTTCCTCTTGAGGTGGCACCTCCGTCAAACTCGAAATCGTAACGCGATACCCCACGAACATATTTTGTATTAATTTATGGTAAATTTCACGTTGAAGTATACAGTCGCTAACAGGGGATTCGTCATTGTTTGTATAAA
This sequence comes from Apis dorsata, assembly GCF_000469605.1. Taxonomy (NCBI): domain Eukaryota; kingdom Metazoa; phylum Arthropoda; class Insecta; order Hymenoptera; family Apidae; genus Apis; species Apis dorsata. The sequence goes on from NW_006263473.1 coordinate 1,533,706, forward strand.
CGAAAAGTACAACATCGCGCGCGGAACATGGACGAATATGCGTACGTGAGTTCCATTGGGACTCCTAAGGATTAATCGTAAGACACCACCGGAAGCCAACGATATGTGACGAGTTGTTAAATTTCGATATACTTTTGTCTGTTGTAACCTTCATCGCATATTGCCTGATCAGGATTTAAGGTCACTTGACGATGTTTGAAAGCGACATTGACAACTGGTATGATTGGAAGAAAGATGATGATGTTGTTAATGAGATACACGCCGTAAAAAATGCCGAGACTATAAACGGTGTATGTATGATAAATTCCGATCGTTCGAAAAATTTCATGCCTAATGATGGCCAAGGAAAAACCTCTCGAAGCAACGGGATGATTCGCTGTGGTGCAATTCCTACTAGTTCCAGATCTGGTACCGAAGTTCGATTCATCAATCCGGCAATTTATGCAGAGACCTTAAATAACGAGGATGTAGAGCACGAAGTTGAAATTCAAGTGAGAGTCAATTCGAAAAACGATGGACGGCACGTACCTAATTGCGGTGATTCCGCGGAAATGAACGATATGATGTCCACGCTGTCTATTAACAATGGTTTGGCCACTTCGTTTATGAATCATGCCGGTGATCAAGGTTCAGCTCAAGAAACGTATCGTTGTTATTCCTTAAATTCACCGACCACATCCGCATCCTTACAGTCCGATATCGCTCGTTCCAAGTCTGTGACTTCATATACACCTTTAAATCGAATCGAGAGACGATGTAGGATTCCTGATGAAGCGGACGATAAGTACGAACTTCGGCAAGTCGAATCGGAAGTGCAAAGGTATTTTAATAATCTCATCAATTAAACGAATATTGATGTATTTCAATTATTTCCTTTAATTATTTTTTTCTATGGGATTTTTTAGAAGTTTCACTCGATATTTAACAATGTTGAAGAATAATATATCAAATTTTGAGACCAACAAAATATCGTTTCTCGTCATGTAGATACACATTTAATGGACATAGGATCGTACAAGTTTCTACCTCATCGGTATCCAGTATCAGAATATCGGAGAAAAAATCGAACGAATCGTATCTTGCCAAGAAAATCACTTACAGCGAGTGGATACGAAGAAAGCAAGAAATGGCGCGGCGAAAAAAGGAGGAGGAAGAACAGGCTCAGAGACAGAAGCAAATAGAGGCGGAAAAACTGGCTCGTGAAAAGGAAGAAAGAGAATTCCGAGAGAAAGAAAATTTCTTAAAATGGTCCGAGAAGAAGAAAAAAGAAGAGGAGAAGAAGAAAGCTGTTATTGAGAAAGAATTGACGTTACAAAAACAACTAAAAGAGGTTGAGGATAAAGCTGCTGTTGTGAAAACTCTATATCTTCGTCAATGGGCACGTAAAAAGAAGGAAGAAGAAAAAGGTAAAGAGATATTTTTCAATTAATTTCCATTATTTTATCGATAATTCCTCTTATCTCTGATATTCATCTGTAGCACGTCAAAAGAAAGAGGAAATGAAACGAAAACAACTCGAAGAAGAGAGGAAAAAGAGATTAGAGGAGAGCACGAAAGCTTATGAAAATTGGCGCAAGATGGCGAAGAATAAACCGAAGCCTGCCACGCAAGGACTTTTACGTTAGTTGTTTTATTTTCTTATATAAAAAAGTATAATTTAACGATAAAAATTTACTTGAGATTATAAATTTCCACTTACTATTAGCTCATCAAAAAGCTAAACCAGCATACGTGAATCCTACGCCATGGCAGCGAATCATCGACGACACCGAGGACGTCGAGGAAGATGCATTCAATGTTGGTAGAAAAACACAGAGTCAGCTGAAGATTAGCAGTAAGAGAAATGCAACATCTTTTCAGTGATTAAAATCGTCGTATAATTGGAACTTGGGAAATTTGTATGATTTGAAGAATGATCACATGGTTAAATACTTCTATTGCCTCGAAGTAAAATAGAATTATAGAGAAGTAATGGACGAAACAAAGAATATCATTATACTTACTTTGGATCGCAGATTCGTGTACGTTCGTAGGATATCCTTGTGCAGGATATACCGTACAATTGGAATGATATTATACGCGTTACGGCATAGTAGATATTCTGATAAAAAATAATTATATTTTCTAGCAAATATTCTTTGATACATACACATTTTCACGTTCGTCTTCTATGATGAATATTAACAATGAATATTAACATATATATCTGAAGCTAATCGCGAACAGCGTTCTTCGACCAATATTTAGATGCATTAAGACAACGAAGGAGAAAATTATCTCCTTTGCCTTCATTTTTATCTACTCGAAGATTTGTAGATAGTAAAAAAAATAAAAAAAAAAGAAAAAAAGAAAAAATATGGAAGCAAAATAAGGAGAATTTGCGTGATGATAATTAAAAGAAATGTATACGGAAAAACTGAATATTTTTATTATTTGTATTATTAATACTGTAATGTATATTACATGACCTAGATTCATTATATAATCATAATTTTTACACGGGATCAGAAGAGTGCTTCTATTCATTCGTTACATTAGACATACCTTGAGAAAAAGGATATCAAAGATTGATCAAATAGGATAATTCCAGTACACAAGAGGACGTAGAAAGTGGCACATGTAATTATTTTATCTCCTGCTGAATGTACACTTTATTCTTTCTCAATGTATGTCATATTTCATACACATAAATATTTAAAGGTGTAAATGAACAATTACACGGTATTAGCATCGTCCAATGGATCTATTTTGATCATACTTTCTTCTTCTTCTTGAAGTCTCTCTATATCTGATTTGTTCATGAAATAATAGGAAGGTTGCCGTGATTTCTAAAATTTCAAAATATTATAGATTATTATTATTGAATTGTTAGCTACTTGTTAGAATATAAAAATTTCTTACTAAATCCTTCACTATACGTTTTGCACCCGCTTTGATAAGAATATTACTTAATTCTTCAACAGTTAGTAAACCCATTGCATAATGTAAAGCTGTTCTTTCCAACTGAAATGGAATGTTAAAAATCTTATATCTTTTTTTTTTTCTTTTTTTTTTTTTACAGCTGAATCGAAAATAAATGATTTATTAAATTAATTTTTACATTGTCACCGATACGTAAAGTTTCTGGATACGTTCTCGCAATGTATTGGACCAGTTCTATATTTTCACGAAGTACTGCAATGTGAAGGGCGCATCTACTCATTGAATTCTTTCCCATCGCCAATAGTTTTCCTCCACCGTTATTTTTATTTAATAATTCCTTCACTTTTGATACATTGCCTGTTCTGATCTCATGATGTACTTCTTCACGTTGTGTCTATGAAAAAATAATATTTCTTAGATATATTAATCTTCGATATTTCTTAAAAATATAATAAACTTTTTTATTTTACCACATAATTTGGAATAGATTGTAAAAATTGTACGGTTGCTTCTCGTCCTCGTTCCTCAGCAATGTTTACAATATTCACACCTTCATCTTCTACATCCAAAATATGATCGTATCCTTCTAATAATAATTCTACTAATTTTTCTGTTTCACCTATACAAATATTACAAGTTAAAATAACATTTGTCACATAATCCTTTTGATTCGAATTTCTTTTCTTTTTTTTTTTTTTTTTATGATTTATATTAAAAAGATTTTTTTGAATTTATTTATATAGTATTTTCTATAAAATTAAATCTTGCTAACCTCTTGCTGCTAAATAAGCCACGTAACGATCAATTTCGTCGATATTTTCTCTAATATTTGCCAATTCAGCTACATCTCTAGCCGTCCTGTACAATTCGTCTCTGAAACCAACGTTAACTTGACTTTCTTGAAGTAGGTGGAACAAGCCGTCCTTTGGATAAGATCTAATGGCAGCGAAATGAATAACGCTTTGTCCATGCTCATCCTGAATTCATTTCATTAATTATATATCGATATCTTTAATATTATATACTAGTTACTAATTAAAATCATACTCTATTAGGATTGCTAAAAGCTGATTCTGGTACATCGGAACTCGGACTTTGCGGATAACCAGCATCCTCATCTCCATTCTCATTTTCGATATTCTCTATGTTTTCTTCGGGACGATCAGGAATGATCAATACATTAGGTTCCTAAAGATATATACGCCTATTCATATTTATTGTTTCAAAATTATATTTAAAATTTTGTTTACCTGTTCCTGCGGGCTGCTATCGCTTTTATTGGCAAAATTGTACAAATAAGTAGCCAGATAAGTAACTGGATCTTTTGGACGATTATTGGCAACTTCTGTCAGACCTCTGATCAATGGATCACCGAGTGCTATAGAAATTTTATATTTTTAATTCACTTTTACACAAATTAATGAAATTTTTGTTCAATCGTTCATTTAAAATCGTCTTACACGATGCTAAGTAGCGACCCTCTTCTTCTCTAAATATCGATATGTCCACTTTGTCGTCTGAAATACGAATTTTTATTATTATCAAATGAATGCATAAAATACTTAGAAATTACCTATTGCACTTATTTTATATAACGATTATTTCTACTGTTTCCACTTATATCGATACAAGTGCAATACGTTTATGACATCTTAATTATTCTTCGTTTTTCAAAAACGATAAAAATGCAAATCTTCCACAAACAAAAAGTGCGAATCACGAACACAAGGTGCATCACTCCACTCTGAAATTCGTGTTGCACGAATATAAATCGCAAACAAATTTTACAGCGTATAAATATAAAATTGAAATATGTAAAAGCACGTTTACACAAAATTGCGAGAATTTAACAATAAAAAAGAAAAAAAAAAATCACATTTGATAAAAGTGAGAGGTGAGGGATTTCGTTTATGTATAATCATTTACGTACAATAGCCATTATACAAAATATACAATTTATCTTAAAATTGAGTACATCGAGTTGGAAAGACATGTGCTACGCCATTTCTGTTTCGTGTGAACATCGAACTCGTGCATGACACATAAAGAAGCTATTAAATTCCCGCCATTTTCTATTTTTATTCTTCCAATCTTCTAGAACATTTTATATTATAACGAATATCTCTGTAAATTTCCGTTTCAGGTACATATACACATTTTCACGTAAGCATGGTGTCGTGCGACAACATGTCAAAGCGTACTGTTCATGTACCAATAACTGTTCGTTCTACTAACCTAATGAATAATCCAGTTGTTCCTCTAGTAGTTAATCATTTAAGTATCATATCATATTCGTCGCACGAGAAATAGAATAACGTTCACACACATCTTTCCAACGTCTCTCTTGTCTCTTTCATTCTCAACATACGCTAACATATCTCCCCTATATATATATTGTCTCAGTCTGATGGGAGATAATAAGACAGTCAAACGTGTTGGCTCGTGAATTATCACAGAAGGATTCCATGTATAAGCGTATTGTTCCGTTATTTTATGAAAAGAAAAAGAAAAGAAGAAGGAGAAGAAGGAGAAGAAGATACAAATATATAATAATTATAAAGAGTCGATGAAAAATAAAGACTTTCGTTTATCGATTTTCCTCCTCCCTCTCTTCACGCTCAATTCTGAAAACGCTGTTTGACGCTGTTTCGTTTACGAAAAAGTCCCGCGATCAAGGTGGCAATTTTCAACGAATTGTTTATCGACAATTCCTTCTCCAACGCTAGAACATTGAGCACGGCCCTCGAGAAATCTTGAAGGGTCTGCAATTCGGTGATGCTCAACGACTGTTGATTACCGATTCGTACCGTGTCCCTTTTCGCCGTCTCCCGTATACTTAGCCCTCGAACGACGCACAGATGCTTCAAATGATCAAATTCCTTCGACAATTCGGGGAATTTGATTATCACGTTAAATCTAAGAGTATTGCCAATCGCGTAGGGACGTGCACTTAGGAAGCCCAGCTTCTTGTCCCTCTTGAATTTCAATTTCGAATCGAACACCATCATCAATTTCGCCATTCTCGCGTAGGCATGGCCGATCAAGCCAGGCCTTGTGTCACTTGTCCGAGAAACGATCCTCAGATGATCCTGAACATTAACCCAAATAGCCAGGTCGCCGGCAGAAGCCACGTACACACCTCGACCGTAAGGCCAATGCTTCCCGTGAAGACGTTTATCGTCGTGGAGCTCGAAGTCGGTGATCGGCAAAAGTAGACCAGCTGCAGCCAGCTGGGCTCTAATAGGACTCGGCTGATCGAGGATCTCATTGAGGGTGAAGTAAGATCCGGCCTCGTCCTCGCTGCTACCCTCGGCTATCATCGTCGAGATCTCTTGGCTCATCAGTCGGTTGGTGATCTCTTGTTCCACCTCCTCGAGCTGGTTCACCGTCAGCGTCAACGGAAGAGTATAATTCTCCAGATTTCTACAACACTCTATCACACCGGCTTGAACGTATTTGGCCGGAGGATCGAGATCGTACGCATTGATCGAGGACACGGTCACTTCGTCCAGTGTATCGTGACTCTCCTCGCCCTCTTCGTCCTCGTAGAAGAATCTCGGCAGAGGGTGGTCGGGCAGATCACCGCTGGCTGTCACGCAATGCACGTCTCTGATTAAAGGGTCGAAGAACTCGGCGAACACGATGTAACTCTCGTAATCCGGCGCGACCACGGACAACGACTCGTCCTCGTCCGTGGTGTTGCTGATCACGGAATAAGCGCTGCTCGCGTTGCTGTTGTAATTCGAGTTATCGTATTTCTTAAAAGCAGGCCAGATCACATCAAAGAGATTGTGGTCCATGCGTGTCACACGGTGCTTGATACGATCGAATGTAGGCCGTTTCAGGCAACGACCGATCAATGTACCGGAGTTCCCAGCCGATTTTGGTGTCGTACCGTGTCTCGCGCCGATCAGAAGACGGAAACATCTCTCCAGGGTAGCTAGGGTCTCCGGTTCGTTTAAGTCTCGCCGCGAGGAATAGACGTCGCCTCCAGAAACTTCGTTTTTCGGCCATTGAGAGCGAGGGCGTCCGGATGGAAACAGCCGCGGAGATAAATCAATGAGGAAATTTTTTAACAGGATGGATCGTTAACAGCAATGGTTTTATGTCAATTAATTTGATTTAGTTGATTTTAGAGGATCTTGGAAAATTTTAGAACCTTTTGGATTTAGCATTTAGTTTCTTATTAAATTGTGATTGCTTGTAGGACAAATAATTTCAATTATTATATATTATATAAATTTGTGATTATTAATTATTCGTGATTGATTTGAGACGATGGTAACACGTATGAGAAAGCAAGGTGATTGAAATATAACTAAATAAATCAGTGATCGTACTATTGGATAATGAGACGTTTGTAGTTTAGATTTTCTATACTCAGAAGAAAGTACGTATAGTGCCTTAAACTATCGTAGTACAGATTCATTAGGAGTGATCGATGGTGCTCGTAAGTGTCTCGTTCGAATGAAATACCTTTATCCGTCAATATCTCGTCGGCCAACTTCTCATTAGCTCCGAAATCGCGGAGGAGTGATTTGTGAGAGAATTCGGACTGGTCTTGTTTGTAATAATCCGCTTTTTGTCCGAACTATGCGAACAATAATGATAAAGAGAAAAATATATCGACATCAACGAAACGAATGAGAGAGTATTATATCATAGAGAATATAATTTTTCGTAAATCATGTCGATTTCTATTCGAAACAATGGATCATCATTATTAAGATCGCACTCACGTTGTCTTGAACTAAAGGATTGGCACCCAAGTGAAGTAGAAGGTTATAATAATGGCCGTTGTCCGCTAGAGTAGCTGCATAGTGCAAAGGTGTTCGGCCATCGAGATCGATTGCATGAGCAGTTTCTGGAAACCTGCCTGCTAGATATCTAATGAAAACATAAAAGATTAAACAAGTCGAATAAAGAAATCGATAATCCACGATTGAACGAAGACAATTCATTTTAGTCTTGCACTTCTGTGAAACGTTACGATACAATTTTTCAATATAATTTCATTATCGTTTCATTGTCTCTCTTGTTATGAAAAATTATTCCAATCAAGTTGTTCTATTTCATAAATGTTAACTGATTGATAAGAAAAATTGAAAATACATGTAACGAAAATATGGCATTTATATTGATGTATTTAACGTAGATGTATTTATTTTTAATTTACCTAATAATAGTAGTGTTTCCAAATATCACTGCAACATGAAGAGGCGTTGCCCCACGTGGCGATGATTCATCTCTCGCAACTGCAAATTTGCGACGATCTAAAGCGCTTTGTAGATCTCTCAAGTTCCCTTCTCGCGCTGCCATATGCACAGCATGAATTTTCCCCTATAACGATTGATAGACGATATCACTTGTTATTTGAGACAAAAAGTCGATTATTTACTTCATTAATCTTCGATAAATTTATCTAATGCAAAATTTATTACATCAACCATACAGAAACCACAACAAGTCATAAACAGTCTACATCCACAAGCTATCTCATGGATGGACAAGTTAAAAAACCGGTTTGTATCGAATCATTCTTGCTTCTAAGATATATATGTTTATAGAAACGAAACGAGGCGAGCAATATTTTTTTTATATTACCATGTACGAAGGGACACGATCGATGAACGTCTGCAGCTCGGTATTCCCTGAATGCCTACCAACCAATCTTCTACCTTCGCCATTGAGCACCAGCGCGGCTAATTGCTCCATGTTGCCGGTCTCCAGCAGCTTCTCGATTTCCGGATCGGCCGTCATCGTGCCCTCGTTCAAGTCTGCTTCCGGAAGCTCCTCGTGTTCGCCGACGATCACCTGCTGATCATTTCCAAGTGCAAAACCATGCGCACGAACGTCATAACCCGACGATCGATACAGGAAAATATTAATCTCACGTGACAATCTAAATACGGTAAATCGATAATTCTCGCCTACTTTGCGTTTCGTCGTGCGTGTGCACGCTTTAGTGTGAAATGCGATCGAAACTAGTTGTTTCTTTGGCATTCACATTGTGCTTTTTCACACAGGTTTATTTTGGAATAGCATTAATGTGGAGCAATAAAATTGTTTCGATTCGTTTTTTGATTTGTTACGTGAATCATATTAATTATTTTAAAGATAGGTTTTGATTTCTTATATTTCATAGAATGGAAATTTTAATGTGGTTTGTATTTGTAGAATGGAAAAGTAATATATAAAAAAAGTGATGTTAGATAGGATAGAAAAATAAAATTCTATTGGGAGTACTTTTACATTTAAATGATAAGATAGTATCTCGTACAACAGTGAATAATGGCGTGACAACAATTTCATTGAAATAAAAAAGATATTTTTTTTTTTAAGTAGAAAGAATATTTTATAAAATATATATTTTATGAATATATATTTCATAAATTTGTTAAAAAGATTCGATATTTAAAAAAATGGAAAACAATTTGTATATCTTTTACTATGTCAAATAAAATTAAATAAAAAAACAAAAAAATAATATTATGGGTCTGTGCATAAGTTATAAGAGAAGTTCCTTGTTCAGTCATTTATTTATTATTATATATATTTGTGCGTGACAAAGAACATACCGTATAATAATCTCCATATCGATCATTTCTTATTTTCAATATACATGATATACTCTAATTATATCCTCTCATCTACAATCGCAAATGTAAATTCCTCGTTATACCTACAAGCTGATCGACTTAAACAACATGAACAAACAATCAAAAGAGTCAATTATATTTTTTTCATCTTTAATAATCTTTCACTTATATAATTAACTATTTGAAGTTGAAGTTCGTTTAAATTATAATATTACTTATTTCATATCTTACTTCTCGCTCAACGATACAAGATTGATGATGTAATTTTGCTTTGTGCTAAGAAATTCGTAAAAATTCGACTCGTCTAGTGTTATGATGACTATTTATGATGACTGTACCTGGTCTTCCTCGTTTCCGGGATCATCGACACCAGAATCACCAGTACTGGGCTCTTTTCTTTCTTCTTGCTCCGTCTTATTCTCCTCCTCCTGTTCGTCCCCCTCTTCCTCTTTCTGCGATTCCTCTGCTTCCTCTTTATCCTCTTCCGCTTTATCCTCTTCGGCTTTATCCTCACCTTCCGGTTCCTCCGCTCTCTCCTCCTCATCCTCGTTCTCCGGATTCTTTGGATTCTCCTCCATTTCTTGCATCTCTGCACCTGTCACCACGTCGTCATCCGACGACTTCTCTTCCGTTTCTTCGACCTTTGCTTCCTGTTCCTCGTTATCCTCTTCCGCGGTTTCCGGCTCTGGATTCTCCGCCACCTCTGCCTCTTCCGTTTCTTCCATCTTCTCTGCGTTTTCCACATCTTCCCCGTTTTCCGCATCTTCCGCATCATTTTCTTCGTTTTTGGTATCCTCCGTATTTTCAGCAGATTCCGCGTTTTCCTCGTTCTTTGCATCCTCCGCGTTTTCTTCTTCGTCTTTTTGATCTTCCTCGACGTTTTTTATCTGCTCAATAAAATGATCGAAACATCTGATTCTTTGAAAATTCTTTGTTCAATCTTTGTTCAATCTGATCAATGTTTTCTGTTTTTTTTTTTTTTAGAAAATTAATTTAAGAAATTTTCGAGTAAAATAAATTTCGCCATTGAAAGAAATTATTAACAATTATATTAAAATCACCTGTTCCATGGATCTGCTGAGATTTTTCGGTGCTGATTCCGCGCTGCCAAATGCACTATCGATATCCGCGCTGTTAACCTTCTTCATTCCTCTAAGTATAAATTCCTCCGCGTCCAAAATCCTCCAGTCCCAATGTTTAGGATACGACGTCCCTGCAACTCGAGGCGCTTCCGGTATCACGTTTAACAGTGATTGGTCTATGTCCGATGGTCGATTTTTGTAAAATGCTGGCGCCTTTAATCTCTGGTTACAAAAATTTCATCAATAAATTTCGTAATTTCGTAATAAAAATTAAACGTTTAATCATATTTTTATAAATTATCGAAAAATTCACGCATGGTGTACTCACGTTATCTAGTTTACTTTCATCAGCTCCGTATTCGACTAACAAATTATACAAAGTTCCATCATCCTTGGCTGCAGCCGCGTAATGCAATGGAGTCTTTCCATCATTCTCCTGCGCTTCCACAACGGAAGGGCATTTCGCGAGGATATTTCTTGCGATTTCCGTGTACCCCAAGCCACAAGCCTGTTGATTATCATATCAAACATTTATCGTAACATTTAAAAGAGAAAGAATTAATAAATTTAAAATAATAAAATTGTTACGTTCGTACCTTATGCAAGACGTTCAAACCGTTGCCATCTTTGCCGTAAAGAACGATTGGGGACGTGGCCTCTATTTTATTTTCGAGCTCCTCTAAATCGTTATTTATTACGAATGTGTGAATATCTTTCACGGTCCCCTGTAACACAGATATTTTATATTAATGAGAAATATTTTTAAAAATGGATAAAGAATCGATAAAGAAGAAAGATTGGACAAACCATAATGAACGGTACAGCTTCTAAAAATCTCTTCACTCGAGTGTTGTTGCTGGTCTCCATACGTAATTTGTTCCCATGACCCTCCCACAAAACCTGCTGCAGTTTTCCTATGTCTCGATTGTGAATCCATATTCTTATGTTCGAAGGTTTGAAGTCTAAGCCTAAGGAATAATGTTTGGAGTAATATTTTGCTCGAAAATATAATAAAGTGATTTTAAAAATTGATTTGATCGAAAAATTTTTCATTTAAATTAATTACCTCTTTCGAAAGAAAATCGATAATAAAAATATTTCATGTCTTTTTAATATAAATTTACAATTTATAACGGTAATCAGATGACACATTCTGTGAATTTTATATTTTTATTATTTATTGTATTGTTTAATTCATTAAAGAATAATGTTTGATCGGTAATCTAATTCAACATGTTTCATGTATAAAAATTTCATTGAAAATAGTGTGCATGAGTGGCATTTTCAAATAAACTGGAATATTAAATTTCGAAAACAAAAGGTGACTTAAAAATGTCACTTAAAAATAAGTATGAAAGGAAAATAAGTACCAAAGTATGAGTTTTAATGATATGACCTTTTCCTATTTGAGATATGACTTCATTAAACATTTATAAGTGACAAGATTTGTAAAGTGTACATCGCGTGTTGAGGAAACGTGATAAATATTTTAGATACTCGGGGATTTCTTTTAGCAGCAAACATCGATTTCATGTTCAACATTGTTTCCTTATTGAAACTTGGAATCAAAAACTTATGAGATTTGTAACTTTTCTCTCTTAATATCAATTATCAATCGATAATTTATTATACATATCTCTTTGTTTCTTCTCTTGATCAGAATTAATAAAAAAAATTGAAATTGTAAAATGTGTTGCAATTAAATAGATATCTTTACGACATACAATATTATCAATGAATCATTTATTTTTTTGCGTAACTTTAACTTTAATAACGACGCTGGGGAAATTAAACGAGATATCTTGTGTTGACATTTTTAACGAAAAATTACGTCAATAATCGCGCAATGTCTTTTTTACGTGTTAAAAGCACTTAATCGAGTCATATGGTTAATTATCGAGTGCTCAATTGTTTCTGAGAAAGAAAAAAAAAAATAAAACAAAACAGAAAGAAAAAATTAATAATAAAATTTCATGAAAATACATTTCGTAAAATTAATCGTAAAATAGGATAGAAGATAAAAATTATTTAAACAATATTATAAGAAATTGTAAATAATCAATTTAATTTAGAGGGAAAAATTTTAAATGTAAATAATTCGATTTAATTAAAATTACACACGCGCATGCTTTGTCTTTTAATCGACTTAGATTGCGTGTTCTATCGGTGAATTAATAAATTTTTGATAAGTTAACCGAGTGCACGGACCTCGTCACTCACTGACACGTTTGCAATATTCCCTGTTTCCTTAATAAATAGATCAATCAATGTTGGCAGAAATGTCAGTACACGTTGTACACTCACTGTAAAGTTGAATTCATACGAGTTATCACGTAGAATAAATTATTCGTTTGTAATAGGTGAACGTCTATCTACCATGATCTATCGATTTAATTATAATCTTATATCGTTAGCCTTAATAATACAACGAGTTGGGTTATTCACGATTCCGTGCGACAAGTTCAATGAAGTTATTTCGTCGCAAGTATTGAATTATTCGAAAATTAGAAAATTTTTATAAAATTGATTGCTTTTTTTTTACCAAGAAAATTCAATTTCAACTTTGTCCAATCATTTATCGCATTTTCCTCGAACAATTTACCATTCAAAATCTAATGGAGGAATAAAAATTTTTCAGGAAATACCTCGCTTGTCGATTCTCAAAGGAAATATATTTACAACACGCGATAGCTTGTAATTTTCCTTTATATAACGTCTTACTACAATTTCACTCGTGAACATGGAACAAAATTATTACCGAATGAATAGAAGAAGAATAGAATTAGAAATTCGCATCGTAATAATTTTCGACGCATTTAATAAACTTTTGAAGATTTCTAAATAATTCGTTGGTCAATCGACTAACAATTATGAGAATGTCTCTCATCCTATCGATCGAAGACAGTTTTCCTTGCTTTATAAATTTAAGTTTTATTGATTCTTTCGAGTCATTACCGAGAAGAATCCATAGGGTATAAGTCAAGGAATGTATAACCATTAAAAGTGGGAAATGAACGAAGTGAAGTTTTGCAAGGTTGTCAGTGATCTATTTTAATTGTTGTTGTTCGATAAAATAAACTTATTAAAGATTTTTGTTTGTGTATGTCTTTGAAAATATTTTTTTCTTTACTTACTTTATCAGTATGAAATCAATATGAATTCTAAAAAGTATAAAAATAATCGAAATTGCTCACATTCTTTGCCAGAGTTGGTCTTCCGGCGCGACATGTTCTCCACTTCCGGTAGCTCAATTTCCGAGCTATGCTCCAAATAATAAGCCGCAGGATTACCCCTTTTGTCGATGATACTCGCGTCACAATCGTTTTCTATGAGAACATCCCAAATTGCTTCAGGATCCTTGCAACCGGCACAGTAATGCAATGCTGTTCTCCCTTCCTAGAAATCAAAATCAAGCAAAATTTCAATTTCAATTTCAATTTGAAATCTATCTATAACAAATAATATAATCTACTAATAAATCGATCAAATTAATTATTAATTTGATCATATCTTTTGCTATTTCATCTATGAAACTTAATTATTAATAAATTTCTACTCGAAGAAACTTAAAACAATGTTTATAAAAATTATAAAATTTATAATTTCCCAAACTACTATTGAAATTAAGAAAAGAATCATAGAAAGTTCTTATTCCACATTCATGTTTTTTAAACTATCGACAGCTTATAATTAAGTTGACCATATTGATCAGACGCGAGAATAGAATAAATTCAAATTTAATATTTACTTAACTTATTGTTCAATTCATAAACGTTTCGAAATAATTTTACCAAGAGACAATTGTCGATGATAAAAAACGCGACATTATAGTGGAATTAATATCCCAGGGGAACGGCGGAGTAAAACGCGAAGTCGGCGACGGTTAAACGGCGAGTAATAAAGGTTGAATCGAGATCAAAGGGGTGGATAAAAGGGGTGAGAAGCTAGCGGTTGGCATATTCAAGGCGCTGCGTGCGCCTGGACGCGAAGCCGGATGGCTGCAGGGAAGAACAGGTGGTTTACACTTTGCCATTAGCCGTGTCACGCGATCCAGAAAAGACGACCGTCGTTACGAAAAACTGACTTTTCGATTATTCACCGTTTGGATATCTCGGATGAAGCATAAACACCATCGTCACGACAAGCCTTGAGAACGATCTTGTAATAAATGGATAAGCAAATTAACTTAATTCATTCATCGAGATTCACGTTTTAACGATCGATATAGCAGTTGTAAATGTTGCGAGAATAATTAATGATGCTTATTAAAAATAATTATCTAATGTATCTCTATTTATTTTTTATTTATATAGGATATAATGTAAATATGTATAAAGTGGAAAAGATAATAATTTTATTTGAGAATTATTAATCTCTATTGAGAATAAAAATTAGGTGAAATAAATTAGATCTCTTATCTTTTTCTTTTTTATAGTATCTTATTTTACGATTTGTACACAAATGTGAATTAAAGGTGTTAAGAAGAGATAGATAATTGAGTACATAACTTTTAGATATGATAAGAGAAAAATATTACGATGCTTTGAATTTACTTGAATCATTGACAAATAAAACATCTCTTAAATTGAAAATTATTTAAAAATTGTAAAATATTAATAAAAAAAAAATATTTCAAACTGTATATGAAATTATGATAAAAAGATATTGAAAAATTTTAAAAGACGTGCAATAAAAAAAGTCGAAATCGAAAATTCATAGAAATTTATAATAAAAATTACTCTGTCTTTCTGTTGAATGGTAATAGGATAATTTTGCACAAGCCACTCAACGATATCTTGATGATCGTGATATACTGCTTTGTGCAGCAAAGGAGTACCAGCTGGATCTTTCGCAATGGCCAATTTCTTTTTAGGCTCTTCGAATATAAGTTTTTGCGCTTCTATCAAAGATCCACGTGAAACTGCATCGTGCATGTGAGAGATTTTTGTCTGTGAAAAGAAAGAAATGATATATAAAAATTAGACTTCATAAAAATTAAATTTTTATTAATTAAAAAAAAAAATATACGCCACACCAAATAATTTGGGAGTCCTTTTAGGAAGACTCTAGTTCTAAGATCTGGGGAAACTTCACCCAACAATCGTGCTCCACGTCCTTCTAGGACAACATGTTCCAATTTCTCAAATTCTCCTCGTAGTAGCCAAGACTTTAATATTGTTGCATTCATTTGTATCTGAAAATTAAGTTAATATTAATATAAATGGTTTTTAAAAATTTGCAAAAATTAAATTAAATTTTAATTATAAATTAAAGATTGAAAAACAATTAAATGTTAAAACTTGAATGGAATTTTTGTTGGAAATATTGAATTTGTTGGAATTCATGGAAATGAAAAATGAAAAAATTGTTAAATAAAATTTTAACAATTTCATAAATTAATGATTGTGCGTATGTTTGTGGAAAATAATTAAATTTTGAAACCTTTTATCTAGAAAGTAATAATCTACCCATTAATACGTGACCATGAATCAATTCTTGAAATGCTCACTATTGATTCTCCATCAAGCTTATCCAATCGAAACTCTGTGTGACCAAGCATATCGAATCACAGATTATTAGACACGATACGATTCGTTTATGAAAATTTTCCATAATGCATTAACAAGATAAAATTATCAATGAACAATTTTAAGATTCATGAATAAATTGCAAATATTATTTTTATATTTTACATATACGTATTTTTATTTAATAATATATTCTAATTTTTATATAGAATAATATTTTAAAAACTAGAAATTCTTCTTTACTTTTCTTTAAAATTCCAAAGATAAAAGTTCTTGATCCATATGATGAAAGTTATACATAAATTGAAGTTGAGAAAAATTTGTAAAATTTGTATTTTTTTTATCTTTAATAAATATAGATATGTTTATTTTATGATCACGATTAATAAGATATAATATTTAATAAAGAATAGGAAATTGTATATAAAATGCAAAAACAAAGATTTTCAATAACACAATTTTTCAAAATTACCAAAATATTATTATTTTTTCACAATATATTATATTAAAATTTATTATTTCAATATATTTTTTTCAATATTTTATATATATATCTCATCAATTAACAAACAAAAAAAAGTATTTTTAACAACATATTATCAACAAATAAAAGATGAAAATTTGTGACAAAGTTTAAAGATGTTGCAACATTTATAATTCTTTTTACATCCAATTTTTAACTATTGCTTATAAAATTATTTCCAAAAAAGAATATTACTTGCATAAAAAATAATATGTCAAAGTAACTTCGTTTCCAATTTCGTTTTTCCTGTTACAACTACTACTACTTCATTGGTCGCGTGTGAAGCCAAATGTAACACAAATATCTAATGTAACGTTATCGTTGCAAATTGCATGTTTTATTTGCATTACAAAATTTGCAAGAATACAAAAGATATGTTTCGTATATTTTGCTAAATAGTACACGTGGATGATACACATTTATGTAAATCAATTCAAAGAAACATCATTTTAATATTTTTTAAAAATAATAATTTTTGCAACATTTCATTCTTTGGACATTTCTTTAATAATAAATTCAGACAAGAACTTAGAAGATTAATCTTTCAAGCACGAGTAATGCTTTTGTATTATTCGTTATTATTTATTAAAATAAAATACAAGGAAATCTCTCGTCTCAACGTGTTAAGTTAGTCATAAAACAAAGTGAAGCCATACTGAAATGAGTAATCAAATAATTATCCTGAAAAATATATTTCAACTATTATACTTCTCAACGTATAAGAATTTTAATTTAAAAAAGAAATAAAAAAAAAAAAAAAGAATGGAATACAAAGTAAAAAGTGCACAGATCAAAACGACAATGTGTGCAAAGATATCTAGTTATAAACAAATCGTGTGCATCATGCATTATCATCTTTATTTTTGTCGATCATTCACCGATGAATCGAGGAATTACCTGATCGACTTCATAGAATTGTCATGTCGAGATTATATATTCGCGGCATGGCGCAACACAAGGAAAAGCTTCACAGTGATACGAAACAGTGAATTGAATCGCGGCGGAGTTAAAAAAGAGAACGTGCGCGATACGAGGAAGAGTCGCGAATGAAGTCGATTCAGGGCGTCGCGACGCCACCTGTGAACACGTTTCCATAGAATTCACCGGGTCATCGAGACTGGACATTCGCTAGATGTTATTGGAAAAAAATAACGAGGAAGTGGAACGCTATTTTTTTCTTTCTTTTTTTTTTTTTTTTCGTTAAGACGATAATTATGATATAGGTCGTAATTAGATTAATTAGAGAGAGTTTCAGGAAGTTTCAGAAGATCGATTTTAAATTGAAAAGATATATTTAGATGATAAATGAGAAGAAAATTTGTATAGGTTAATTTATGTAATATAAATAATGAAAATATGATCGAAAATATTAATCGTCGATTGAAAAGTTCAGAAGAAAAATTTATAAAGGATGTTTTTGAAGATCGTAATATATTTCTCTCTGTATATGAATGTTTCATCTTATTCAATCTGCCGAACATATTTCATCAATTTGATGCTCTTTATCTATTTATTTTATTATTAATTTGCTTTCCTCTTTTCCTTTTAAATCTAGTGAATCCCCTTACTTAATTCATCAAATAATTAAATAAACATGTTAATAGCTAAAGAAAACAAAATGGTGATCCTTGAATATTCGTCACTCTGGCTGATAAAACTGAACAAGGCCAACAACTTGTTCGGTGATTCCCCTTTCGGATTCCCTTTCGAATTATTTTTAAAAACCGAAGACTTGTAAATTAGTCGATAATTCTTAATCGTTTCAACTGCAAAAACCAACCAGTGTAAAATCATTATGTAAAAATTCCTTTATAAAAAGAAGAAACAAACTCTGAAAAAAGAAAATAATTCAATATCTACAAGTTGAATAATTAAACAAATTGATTCACATTTAAGCGTATATTTTACATAAATCTTGCTTTATAAATATTTATCAATCGTGTTTTTCGAATTACGATTCTCTTCAACAAAAAAAGAAACAAAAGAACGGGACACATATTTTTTATTTATCAATCTTTCAATCTATCTTGGAACAATCCAGATTTAACGATTATCGACTATAACATTCAAGATAAATTTAATGTTTTGTCCATTTCCTTGTCGTTTACCTCGTTTACTTATTTAGCTTGCAACTCGACCAGAATCGATCCTCTGGAGCAATGACATATCGATCATGTGTGTTGCATGAATCTTGTCCAGTGACCGTTGATAAGATATGCGATTATTAAATACATGTGATTGTCTTGGAAAATATTTATTTATTATTATAATTTATTATTTATTATTATAATTAGTTAATATCAAAGTTTCATTCGATTTCGAAATACTATTAAATATAATTTTTATAATTTCACATCGCACTAATAAATTAGCAATTTCACAGAAAAATAATATAAAGTAATGTGGATGAAGCGAAAAAAAGATGAAATTGCGAAAAATATACTTCAACAAATCATATATACGTCAACAAACCATTTTTATGTCCTCTGCGTTACGTCATTTTAATAAAAATCTTTGCAACCAAATTCTTGTGCAAGTGATCTTTTAACGAGAAATCTTTTCAACGGTTTATAATTTACATTTCGCTGTAATAATGAGAACTTGTTATGAAAATTTTCACGATAAAACACATACGAATGCTAAAGTGTCTGTTGGTTGACTAGCAACCAGTAGTTTTCCACGTGTCCCAGTCAAACACGGTTTTTATTATTCAAAAAGAATATAGTAGTTGTACGATGTTATAATGAAGAGGATAATGAAGTTTTGTGATCAATGTTATTCGTTTTAACTATTTAATTATATACTATATATATAACTGTTTAATTATATACTTCTTAAAGCATACTATATTCTATATTTAAAGGAAAAAAAAAAAAGAAATACTTGAAAAAAAATATATAATTTACACACAGAATCTTTTTATAGTATTTTATATTTAATACAATAATGAAATAATAAAATAAAGATGAATAAACAAATATATTTGTTAAAGATTTCGAATTTAAAATTTTTCCTTTTATGTTTATATGCATTGTTGCTGATTTTGTCACAATAATCAATTAATCTATATGAATAAATATATACTTTCATTCGATGTAAAAATAACATACATAGAAAAATAACTTAAATTATAAAAAGTTTAATGGATCTATATCTTTATTTTATTTATAATTGTAAATTTAAAGTTAATCGTATACGATGTTTCTTCTTTCGATTTTTGAAAGATTGACAAATTCCAATGGTTGACACATCAGCTTACACAGTATGTTTTATAAATCGTAGCGACAGACCCAGTTATTACATCGATGTGTTGTACTACCAATCTTGGAATATAAAGTTGTGACTTGCTATTGACAGAATGGAAAAACAGATATTAATTTTTTCCTTCACAGTGCTCCTTGTTTCATCCATTTTTGCTAGTGGTAATTATAAAACAATAAATTTTTTTAAATATAAATTTTCATTCGTGTTTTATATATTTTTCTGATAGAGTTAATTCATATTAGAAAAATGCCTGAATAAAACAGATCTCGAGTGTACTGGTCGTGTTCATTATAACGTGACACTGACAGCTTATTATCCTGTATTTGATAGTGACAACGAATCAGATTATTTGGATGTTAAGATGAAGAAATTGAGAACTCTGCAGGTTTGATTTAATTTTGCTAATAAAGAAAATAAAATTTATTCATATTATGTAAATAAGATACTTTATATGTATATTATATTATATTATATTATATTAAATAAGATATTTTATTGTTATAATTACTAAAGAAATTATTACTAAAAAGTTATTACTATACATTACTAAAGAAAATATTAATATTAAATCGTAGGATTTTCTTGATGGGCGCACAGAATTCGTAACCGTTTCAATGGATCTCGATTCAGGGATACCATATGGCACAAAATTGTGTATTCCAGAATTAAATGCAAAATTTCTGCGACAGATTCCACTTCAGGTATCATTGAGTTAAATTAAACTTAAATGCCTTTTTTTTTTCTTTTTTTCTTTTTTTGCAACATAATCACACTTTATTTCTTAGGCTAGAGACAGAAGCCATTACAACGATGTTAAAACGAATTCACCCGATTTTTCTCACATAGATATTTGCGTAAGAACAGAGGAAGATACTTACGATAATTCAGTGAATGGCATAGTGACTCTCTATGTATAAATTATTTAAAAGAATACTTCATTGATATTTTTATGATAATATACAAAATTAAAATAATTTAATTATCTTCTCTTTTAAATTTTCCATTAAAAAATATATATGTATTATATATATAAAATAAATTATATAACAATATTTTGGGATGGAATTTAATATTTAAATCGAGGACCAATGTGGCCATGTTTTTATCAATTCGTATAGACTATTGCCTGGACAAGAAGTGTGCGCTGTTTGTCGATGGCCAAGTAACGTATAATTGCTTTGTATCTTCCCAATTGTTACACCATATGAAATCAAATTCTTAGTTGCCTCTATAGCTGCTGCATTTGGTACATGGCCTGTAAATAAACAAAAATCGATTAAATTTAAAAAAAAGAAGAAATGAAATGAAATTAAATTCATATAAGAACTTTTTAAAAATTTTCTTGTAATATTTATTTCACATATTTCACTTCAAGTTCTATGCTATTTTAAGTAAATTTTATTAAAAATATATAACAGATTTAATTTTAGATTATATTTTTGATAATAATTTTGATAATAACGTATATTTAAATAATTAAGTTTTAAATATTAATTACTGTCTTTTTATATTCTACTACACAATTTACTTACCAACGAAATTACCAATTATGCAAATTCCAATGCTCTTAGAGTTATAAGGTATTGAATGTGCACCATGTTTGTCCCATCCTCTTCCTTCATAAATGTTTCCATCCTCTCCAACTAAGAATTGATAGCCTATTTCACCCCAACCCTTCTCATCTATATGGTAATTCTAAATATGATAATTAAAAAAAAATAAAAAACTTTGAGTATTTTTTATATATTCTTTAATATTCTTGAAATTTGAAATGAAAAATGAAATAGTAAAAAGACGAAACTATTACACATTCATTTTAGCAACTTAATCTTTTCAAGAGAATTCGTTATATAATAGAATTAATTTACGCAATATTGATTTATTGATCGATTTTAAAAATCTTTTTATTTATTTTCGATCTTTTGAATTTAATATTATATAACATTATAATATTAATTGCTCGTTTGAATTTTGTATTCAATAAATGGAAAAGATTTGTGAATTTACCTGAAAGCTTCTCACTCTTGCATTACAAATTGCTTGAGTGATGCAACTATCTGTCGCCGAATGATGAATTATAACAAATGGCGCAGGATTTTGTGCAAGTGCTCGTATAGTTGTCGTCGGTTTTCTGGCGCCCCATTCTGATCTCGATATTATCTTTGGACGTACTAGTTAACAAAAAAATTAAAAAATTAATAATAATATTTTATATTATATAAATTTTATAAAAAAAATTTTTTTATTAAAAAATCTTCACTTTTTCTATTCTGGAAATTATTTTGCCATGTTTTTTCTTTATCTCTTTCTCATTTTAACATTGAAAATAATTACACGTGATAATAATTAAAATAATGATTTCCTGTGAAAGATCAAATCTCGTTATTTATAATTACGGTAAATTATTTTTGATTTTAATGGATGAATAACATCGACATAATTGTCATTGTCATATTTTCATACTTTTTAAAAGTTAATTTAGTTTTTTAATCGATTATGCAAGAAATAATAATATCAAGCAAACTGATTATTAATTAAAATACTTTGTATGGATATATATCAATTAAATGATAACGATAACAGGACAATAAATAAATATTCTTGACATTACGAATCAATCAATGAAATCTTTTCTTGAATATTTTTTACAATTTGTTGTATAAACAAAAAAAAAATAGATCGATGATGACATAAATGAGAATGATTAGATGCAAATTTATTAAACTATTTTAAAAATTTACAAAAGAATCTTTAGAATTGTATTGAATACGATAGTGTCAAATAATTGAACTCTTAATGAAATAACAATGAAAAATTTTTTAAAAATTAAAAAAGATAAAGAAAAAGAAATTGATTATATCATGCATCTATTAATATATACTTATATAACAATATTTATAATCCATGCAATAGAATCATTTCATTAGAAAAAATTCGTGAAGAAAAAAGCAAGCAGCGATAGCTGATTTATAATGGTTGAATTTTATAGAATCTAGTTTAAAGCTTCGCTAATTCAAAACATTGAAATTATTATTGAAAAAAGTATCGAAATACTTGCACATTTAACTCGAAATTCGTTGCTTCAATAGTACTAAAGATTTTTAAGATTTATTACCAGGTGTCTCATGAACAGTGCAAAACAGTACTTGACAGTTTACAAATAGAAAAAACACCACTATTAACTTCGTCATCTTCGTTCACAAAGATCTGTACTGGCATTGTGTTAAATTGTACCAAGTATATAAACTGGCTGGTTAATTTAATTTCTTGATCTTTGACCGTGCTAGATAAAGTGGGATTCCTATTCTATCTTCATTGCATTTAAGATTTCATATTACATTAATTTATTTAAAAAAACTTTTAAGATTTTTAAGATTTATCTCTATCAATTACGAAATAATGTACATAAATGGTACATAGGTAAAGAACCGCAGTCAAGATTATAAAGAAAATGCGTCATTGCTAACAATAAGTGATTATGGACTTTGAAATCGATAGATTTTGAATGAAGAAATATGTCTTGAATAATCATGAATTTCAAGATCAATAATTTA
The DNA here is from genome assembly GCF_000469605.1 of Apis dorsata. Taxonomy (NCBI): domain Eukaryota; kingdom Metazoa; phylum Arthropoda; class Insecta; order Hymenoptera; family Apidae; genus Apis; species Apis dorsata. The sequence goes on from NW_006263473.1 coordinate 1,557,178, forward strand.
TTGATACGATGGTATTTTACTCGTCACAAGAATAGAAAGTTTGAATAGGAATTTAATAATCTGACTATCTATTTAAAAAATGATATAAAAAACTCATTATTAATTTATAAACTATTTTTATGTCTCATTCCTCAAGTTTGATACCATTCTTTTTTTTAGAGAACAATAAAAGATTTATGTTAGAGAATTTTTTCCAACAATATGATAAATATTAAATATAATAAATCTTTTCTTTCTGAGTATGAATAATAGATTGTTATTTTACAATTATGATACCAATATGGTATCATCAATAAATAGTGAAATAATAAAATATTTACTTACTACTTCATTTGAAATATGAATATTTTTACAAACAATATCATTTTAATGGAAAAATCTTTATTTTTTAGACTGATTCCAACGTTACAACATATTTACGATTTAATAAAAAAAAATTATATTCAATTAAGGTCAAATTCTTGACATATATATCAATTCGAATATAAAATCATTTTTTTTTTACATTTCATAAGATGAAAGTTTATGTTTACTTTTTTCTTTTTAGAGGAAACCTAATGCTTTAGTTTTCGATATAATAATCCGTTTAATTTCATTAATCTCAATAAGTTCGATTAATCTATTTTTTTATGTTCGTATCAATGTATAACGACAATTACATGAGCTTCAATTTTTATATTTCTTAGATATGCGAAAATATATCACGAAAAAACAAAAAATAAATATTTTATCGAATATAATAATCAATACTAAGTCATAATTATATATAACTTATAGAAAATTTCTTCATTTATTTATTTCGATAAATAAAATGTATTTTTCTTTGGATTTCATTTCCATATTGTTTTAAGGAAATCAGAATATAAATTACTAATGATCTTATTTCTCAAAATTCCTTTCAAATATGAAACCATATCAATCTTATAATCACATCCGCGTAATACGTAAGTATTTACACACTTGACTTAGCTTATCGAAGAAATAAAATAAACAAAAAGAAAAAGAAATAAATTGCAACTAATTTTTATATTTAATTATCGCTAATTGTATTTTTTTATCAATACGATATAAATACTGTAAATTTCCTTAACATAATAAAGACAATTTTTTAATCTTTCTATTTATTGTTAAATTGCAATTAAGTTTGTAATTTTAATTATTATAATTATTATTTATAAGTATTTCAATATATTATCTATTGTTTATTGTTTGATATTATATATTATATATAATATTATATATATATTATTTATATTATATTGTAAAATATATTAAGCTTTATCATTATTCATCGATATATTTTCATTTCTCCAACAATTGTCATTTACATGATCATGATGTTGTCGAATTTTTTGGTACTGGTCTAGCCGTCCATCGTGCTAACTTTTGAACGTATTCGTAAAATTTATCGCCTGGACAAAGAGTATTTTTAGTTTGTCGATGTCCTATAATATGGTAATCTTGACTGATTTTGCCAAGGGACACTCCGTATTTGATCAAAGCTTCTAATGTCTTCAGAGCTGCATTGTTGGGAAGTCTATCTACAAGAAAAATAGATTTAATTAGACTTATTATTAGAATAGATTAATTAGACTAAATAGATTTTATTTTCATCTGAATGATAGAATTTATAATAAGAATTTGTATAATAATGTCTTAGAATCTATAATGCACTGTTTATCGGAAAATTTAAAGGAAATTAAAAAAAAAAAATTCAAATGCTCTAAAATTAATAAAATTCAGAATTTTGATATCTTTGATATCGTAAAAATCGGATAAAAATATATCTTTCCATCGTAATTAGAATTAAATTTCGATTCAATTCAATTATATTTAATATGTCACTAATTCACTTTTCATTGTTAAATTTCACATGAAATTTTGTTAGTCAATTCACAAAATACTTACTACTGAAGTCACCGATGATGCATATTCCAATGCTCTGCGTGTTATAACCAGGTGCATGAGCTCCAACGTAATCCCAGCCTCGACCCTCGTAAGCATTTCCATCTTCGCCTATAACGAAACTATAACCAATGTCGTACCAGCCTCGTTCGTCCAAATGCAAGTTTTGGTATTCTCTCACGATCGCTGAGCACGTTTTCACATCGTAACAGTAGTGAGTTATCCCTCCGTGATGAATGACCACGTAAGGTTTTGGCGTTTTGTCCATTAACTCTCGGGCAATCGGTGGTCTAGCTTGCCATTCCTTTCTGCTCACGATATTAGGAATCTCTGATCGAGATGATATTCTTTTTAATTCTTTTTATTCTTCTAAATTTTCTGAGTAATAGTAAAGAATTGGGAAAAAAATGTGAACACAAAAAAACGAAGTGACTTGATAGTACGGTGTTTCTTAAATTATTATATTAATTAAAAAATTATTATAATTAGCTGTCAATGAATATTTTCCTAAATATATTAAATTTTATATACAATTCTCGTTATATAAATACTCTTTTCATTCAAGTTTATATGGTGATAAAAAAAGTGAAAAGTGAAATAATCGATAAATCTTTTGAATTATATATTTATATATAATTATATATATAATTATATATATAATTATATATATATATATTTATATTATATTATATATTATATATTATATTATATATACTGTGAAAATAAAAAATGAAAAGAAAAAAAAATTTTAATTAATAAAAATGAAAATCTATTTTTATATCTATTTTTTCACTTACTAAACCTATTTTTAATAATTTTAAGCTAAAATAATTTTACCAGTTTTATTTTCAAAGTTGATACAGGAAATTGATAACGTAAATATATTTTCGATCGACACGAATAAAATCAAAACGTATACTGTAAGAGTTAAAAAATTTTTTGATTCCATGATATTCGAGATCGTTTTAGCTCGTGGTCAAAGATATAATTAAATAAGAATTATGAAATGAAGCTGGTTTTTAAACAAAAAATTGAACGCGCCTGGGAAGTCCCTCGGAAACACATATTAAGGCTTTTATTAACTCCCTTCCCTTTTCATTGTACCACAAAAACAAGTTAAAATGAATTCACTGTTTTTCGATAAATATCTTTCTTTTATGGAATATTAAAAAAAGAAAGATTGATATGTAATCAATGATAAGTGAAAATAAAAAAGATAGGACGATACAATATATAAAATATTACTATGATAAGATTGATAATTGCGTTTTATTTGATATTTATTTTATTTGATAATTAAATAATTGCATAATTTTTTTCATTAATAATATAAATTTATTATCAGTAATATGAAAAGTTTAGACATTTTAGGAACTAAAAGTTAAAAATTATTAAATCAAACATTTCAATTTAATATATATATTATATATTATATAATTTTATAATATATATGTTTGATTTAGTAATTTTTATCTTAATATATACATATATATATTTACATATATATTATTATATTATTATATTATTGCAGTTATATTATAAGTAAATAAAATTGTTTATGTAATTTTAATTCAATATACTTTTATGTATGTTATTTATAATTTAAATTTCTAAATTATACTATTCATAAACATGTTTAATATTGTTAATATAATAATTTTACATTATTAAAATATAATAATCATATATATGCCTTGCTATTGACGAATAAGTTTAATTTTAGTATATCTCATTCGTATTGATTCTGATATGATTTTTGATTTCAATTATTTTATTTTTATTAGTTTATATTAGTTTCTTGCAAATAATTGTGAAAACATAACTATTAAATGCAATGTTTAAATTCGGCTTTTCAAATAACAAGAAAGATGAAGGTATTTTTGTTATATTTTTTATAAAACTAGTTCTTAGCGTAAGAAATTATTTTGAGGTTATATTTGTTATACTACATTCACGGTTAATTTTTAAAAAGAATTCTTATTTTTCTTGATTATAAAATAATATTTGAAGAAATAATTTTATAAAAAAAATTCAAATGGAATTATTTTAGAAAAAAATGACGATACGAAAAAATCGACAATTAATTGGATTCCTGCTTCAAAAGTGGAGATTTCGGAATTGCAAATCGAAAAATACTACGAATCGAATGATTATACAGAATATTTAATATTTCCAGATTATAAATTAAAGTTAATTAGATTTGAAAAGGCTTTACATGATTTGCAAAAAGAAAATTGCAGTAATATTATAGAGGCAGAGATACAACATTCTGATCTTATTCCCGCTAAATACGAAGGTAGACTACTTAACTTAAAAGAAAATCTTATATTTTTTTTTTATATTAATTATGTTTCTCAATCATCCATATCCATATTTTTAAAAAGGTGGCTTAAAAATTTGGGAATGCAGTTATGATTTAGGACAATATTTATCAGAAAACAACATAGAATTTCAAAATAAATTTGTTTTGGATTTGGGATGTGGTACTGGTATAATTGGTCTGATTGCTCTTCTTAAAAATTCGACTGTACATTTTCAAGATTATGTTCGTATTTATTATTTAATATAATCTTTTTAATTTTATTATTTAATCTTTATGTAATCTTTATGTTCGTCATAAAATGAACTGTATAGTTAAATAATTTCACAGAATATAGAAATAATTAAAACTGTAACCATTCCAAATATTATGTTAAATTTTGAAGATCGAAAAAGTATATTAAAAAAATGTCAATTTTTTTGCGGCGATTGGGAATCATTTACGAAATTGTGTAATGATGAGAACGAATTTGTGGGATATGATCTGATTTTTACAAGCGAAACAATTTATAATCCCAATAATCATAAAAAACTGTATGAAGTTTTTAAACAAAAACTCAATCAAAATGGTGTTGGGCAAGTATAGTAATTAATATATAAACTTCAGAGTTTTTATGATAATAAAATATAATATTAAACCACATAATATTCTTAGGTTTATTGCTGGTAAAAGTTATTATTTTGGTGTTGGAGGAGGAATGAGACAATTCGAAAACCTAATAATAGAAGATGGTATTTTTGATGTTAAAATAGTATGGAAAAGTAAAGAGGGTAAATATATATTTTACAATTTTTTTAAACGAGCAACAATTTTATATATATATATATTTTTAGGATTACAAAGAGAAATTTTAAAAATTAAAAGAAAATAGTATTAAGTTTTAAGTAGTTTACCTAAGTAGAATTTATTACTAAGAAAATATTGTCTTTCCTGCATTTGTAATAAATAATTTTTTCAATATTGTTTATGGAGATAGTCTTTCATAAACCCATCCATTATCTCCTTGATGAACAAGTACATTGTCGATTTTTTCGTTTGGTTTCAATCGTCTAAAATGAATTCTATCGTGTAAGCGATCGCTTTGACCTTGCCAAAACTCTATGGAATGTGGAATAATAATATATCCTCCCCTGAAAATCAAATTAATCTATTATCATTGTATATCATATCATATATTTTTCATAATTTACTTTCTATATAATAATATATAATAATTTATATTAATTACCACCAATCTGGTTTTTTAATTTTTCCTTCTGGAAATTGAGCTAACAATTCTCTTTCTTTTATTATAAGCGTATTTCTACTTGCGATTACACTACTCTGTTTACTAGCCATTGATCCTATTTGACTTGCATATGGTCGGCTTTGAAAATAATGTTCTGAATCTTCTAAAGAAGTTTTCTTTATTATACCTGCTATACGTACCTAATTTTTAATAATTATATACAATGAAAATTTAACATGATAATAATTTATAATAATTTAAATATGAATATTATTTGAAAATAATTATTTAAGAAAAAAGACTCTATTAAAGTATCTCTATTAATTAAATTAATATAAATAAATGGAAAATAAAATGCTATTGCTGATTTAATATTATTTTTAAAAAATAATTCTTATATATTATATATATATCGATTTATCGATTCTTACACTTCGATGTAACGGTTGCCAATAAAAATTCACCTCCACGTTTGGATTTTCAGCCTAAAAATCATATAGATATATATAATGTTTAGAAAATATGAATATAATACTTACTATTTCGCGAGCTTTTCTACTTTCATAATTAGTATAAAATTTGAAACCATCTTCTCCATAATCTTTGAGTAATACTGGTCGCACGGACGGAATTCCATTTCTGTAAAAATCGATATTTTTATAAAACAATAATTTTTAATTTACAATGAAAAAATTTTATTTTTTAATATATATATTTTTAATATATATTAAAATTTAATTTATTTAATATTACTTGGTAGCTGTAGCAAGAAACATGGTATTCGCTTCAAAAATTTGCGGAATTTTGCATGCTTCGTCGAACCAGGCTTTAAATTGACCAATTGGTTCTTTACTTACAAGATGATTTTCTGTAAAAGTTTCGTTTTTGTCCTTGTATGCAATTCGCATATCTATAAAAAAATATAAAAGTTGATTATTTTTTTTTTATCTGATTTTAATTAATCTTTATTTTATTAAATTAATTAATCTTTAATTTTATAAAAAATTTTTTAAAATTTATAATTGAATATAGGTTTAAGTTATATTATTAAAATTGAAATATTACTTTACCATTTTAAAATATTATAACTTTGTTATAATCACAATAAATTTTTAAAATAAATTTTTAATTTAAAAATTATGTTCTTAAATTATGTTGTAAATAACTTATAAGATTTTAATATCAATAATATTAAAATCAAATTTCATTGTATTCTTGTATATATACATACATATATTATGATGGACATTTAATAGTTTAATTATTATGTTGTGACGATAAATATTCAAGAGATATTGTTTTATTTCAAAAGTTGAAATTTTGTTGCATATTTTTATGATATTCATTTTTTTCAATTTTGTAAATTTAAAATTGATTTATTTAATACATTAAATAACTCTTTTTTTTGAAAATTTAAAAGTTAATAATGAAGAAATATTTTAAAATATTGATCTAAAATATAATAATTATTATTAAATTAAATCTATTTAATTAAATCTGTTCAGAATTAAGTAAGTCAAATCTAAAGTATGTATTTATATACAATTGTATATTTTAGATACTTTTTCAATTTTTAAAAATTAATTTTCAATTTTTAAAGTCAATTAATTGGATATATTTAATGTATAAATATATATAAATATTTGGTTTATAATTTCATATTAATAGTAATAAAAAAAACTTTTTATAAAAAAAATTATTAAAAAAATGAAGTTACCTCCAATATTAACATTATAGTTTTTATTCTGAGACGTGGAATGAGACATAATATAATAAATATGTTCGAAATTTCTCTTTTAACAATTAATCTCAAAACAATTTTCCGAATGTAGAAAAAAATTGAATGTTATTCATAAAATATGTGATATTCAGTAAAAATATAGCCGAACAATGATCGAAGTATGCAAAACAATTTATTTTATCTTATCTACATTATCTAAAATAGTATTTTATAAATAAACACATGATTGATATTCGAGGTTATATTCCTTCTTCTTTATAATTTCAAGTGTTTTTAATTCAAAATGGCGTACAATGGCGCATAATGTGAAACAGATTTCGTTCTGATTTATTAATCAATAATTTTTAATTATTTTGAATAAGTTTAACATATTTAGAACTTAAATCTTTGATTCATTTATAAAGATTTTTTATTATAAGATGCAATTTTAAATAAAATATAGTTAATATTTTTTTATACATGTAAGTTATAATTTTAATTTGAAAAATACGTATTTAACAATAATATCTGATCTTATTGTGATGTTAATAATCTTAAGATATTTAGTTTTTAATTGCATAATTAGTTAATTATTTATTCTTGCGTTACATATTGTATCATAAATATATTGCAATTATATTTTATAGAAACATTATTTAATTAGGTTTTTTGTTATAAAGCTTAATTATAAAAAAAATTATTCTTTTATAATATTTTGAAAACTTAATCCAATTTATAAAAAATTTTGTTGCATATTTTTATGATATCCATTTTTTTCAATTTTGTTTTAATTTAAAATTGATTTATTTAATAGATTAAATTCTTTTTTTTTTTGAAAATTTAAAAGTTAATAATGAAGAAATATTTTAAAATATTGATCTAAAATATA
>NW_006263473.1:1565621-1571146 GCF_000469605.1 Apis dorsata
CAAATTAAATTAAATAATTATTATAACGATAATATATAGTTAATATAAGTAATTATAGAATATTATATTTATATTCGTATATCATTTGAAAACAGAAGAATTTATATATTTTTTAACTATTTTTTAATTGTTATTATATATATGTAAAAAAAAATATTTTTTATAATTAATTATGTATATATAATAAATACAATACATATAATAATATATATATATTGAAATATTTGAAAAATGATATTTCGATATATCTCGCGCAAAATTTAATCTTCTTTATTTTTTTGTTAGTTGTTAATAATAACAATTATTTATTTAATGGAAAAAAGAAAAAAATATTTAATAAAATATTAAATAAAACGCCATTTGCTATCTATATTAACTAAGCATTTACATTTCGTGCAGTTGCATCGATTATCTGATCGTCGGAACAATGTTTTTAAAGTGAAAGAAAAATTCTACTATTTGTATCATTTATGTTTAATATTAGACGTAAGCAAAAATATTTTAAAATTTTAATACTTGTTTTAAAGTATATGAGAAATATGAACAAATTTTATGCTATACTTGCTCAAGTAGAAAACATCGTTAGGTTAGAATAAAATTATAATAGATTTTAAGTTATATTAAATAAAAGCTACAAAATTTAATTATATGTAACATAAATTTGATGTAAGACAATTATTTTTAATGTGTAAATGTTGAGAATTGTATTGTCAAATGATAAAATTGAAAAATAATAAATTTTGTTATTAAAAAAATATATGAAAGTTAATTATGTAAATTATAAATTAAACAATTATAAAAAACAATTTAAAAAGTTACAAACAAATAATTTATTTGGAAAAATGAAAAGACATTTTAACATTTTTATATAATTTTTTTTAACCAATTGTTTAGTTGCTCCATATCTGCAGAAGTTTCAGAATCCTTGTTATATGCACTACATTCTCCAAATTCAATATTTATATCTAGATGGGAAAAGTCAAAATCTTTCTCCTGCTTGCCAAGAAAAATATTTGTGGCTGATGCATCTGTAGCTTCTAGCTGACTTGTTTTTGTCATACGTAATAAATTCATTTCTTTCTCTAATAAAGTCTTTATAACAACTGAACCTTTTGCCATAGTTTGATCTTGTTTATTACATAATATTAGTACAGGTTTTTTTTGTATAACAGAATCGGAAAGTAAATTATATAAATATCTAAAAGTGAAAGATTATTTATTATTAATATTGCAGGATGTGATGATTTACCTCTTGTATGTACTTACTCTGCTACATCTCGAATATCTTTTTGGAAAGTTACTGAATCAATCACATAGACAAGTCCTTTTGCGGATAATTTGAATTGATCAAAAAATTTATAACGCAGACGTTCATGTCCAGGTATATCAACAATTTTCAGAGAACGCTAAATACACCAACAACTTTAGAAACCTATGTTTTTGGTATGTCAAGATTTATTTTATAAGAACTAATAAAAATATATTACTATAAACTTACATTATTGATTATGATGTCTCCTATATTTTCTTTTACAGATGTATGTGTTTTAACAAATTTGGAACAAAGTAGATGTGCATATATCAATGTTTTACCAGCATCACTAAGACCAGTTAACAATATACTATTTCCTATAGATCTTCTTTTATGCCATATGGCAAATAATACTATGTAAAAAAAATGAACAGAAATTTATAAAAAAGGTAGTAATGTTTAAAATTGAGCTATTACTACCAAATAAATGGCTTTACAAACTTAATTTTATAAATATTAGGATAAAAACCTAAAAAATTTTTACACAAAAATGTACCTATTTTTATATTATGTATACAACTATAATATTATGTTTGTTTCATTACTTGCAGCTATATTTATAATGTTTATTAATTACTGTGGCTATAATGATATACATTTTTTTTAAAAAAATAAATGTGGTATTTATAGAATGTTACAACTGAAACTATGAGACTGTGAATATTATTTATAAATATTAGTAAAAAATATAAAAAAAATTGAATATATGTACGCTTCAAAAAAAAAAAAACATTCTATTATTACTCTAATAATGATGTAAATTTCATGTTGTATATATAATTTACAATAATTTATATGAAAAGTTTTTAAGTGAATATATTTTTAATTTTATTTGCTACATGAAAGAGAACTGCAATGTTGTTTTAAATAATGTAATAATAAAAATCACAAAATTTATCATCCGTGTAAATTATTATTAAGTTTGGTTTAATTTTTAATACATGATAATTAGAAATTAACATATATAAAATATAAGAAATTTATAACCTATGTATATTGCATTTAATTACCTATAGTTATAATAATCACGATTACTGCAGCTATTATAGCCATGAATTGAGAATCTACATTGTTATCTGTTAATGGTTTTATATGTTTTTCCATTGTAAAAAATTTTTTCTATGTTTATCGTGGATTACCTTGGTGGATATATTATTTTATGAAATGTGTCAGCAATTGCATATAATATATAAATTAATTTGTTCTATACACTAGATTAATTTGAGAAAGCGCCATCTACTATACGAGATAATCATATATGATACTATATCAGTGTTCATAAAATCATATTAAAAAGTCATGAAATAAATTGAATATAAATTGAAATATAAAATACAATTTGAATTTTAAAGATTTTTCTAAAATAAAAATTCTTTTATGAATAAATATTTATCATGAATGTGTAATTAAATTCTCTTTATGCATATTTTTATACAACTTTAAAATACATATAATAAAATATATAAATATGTTTTAATTTTAATTTAAATATAGCATAACATTAATTTAATTGCAAATATAAATTCATTCCAATATTTAATATAAAAATACGAAAATATGTGTTCAGATCAAAGAAGAACTTTGATTCATTCTACAATAAGAGTGCGCTGCAGTAGTTTCAGAATATATGTCATAAAATTATACATTTATGAACCTTTATAGCGGCAAGTTAACGAACAAGTATCCATTTGAAATTACGTTTTAAATATCATTCTTTGTTAATTGTGAGTTATTTGAAAAATAACAATGGAAATAAATTGGCAATTATGGAGCAACTTAATTTAAAGGTAAGCAATAATATAATAATAATTTTTTTTTTGAAAATGTTATGTTATTAATTGAATAACGAACAAATAAATTTGATACAATTTGAAACAAATTTTTGATAGAAAATTTGATAGAATAGTTCAAAATTTTATCGTTAAGTTTTCGTTTATTTCTCACTCATTTCAAATTTCATCACTCATACTAAGCGGATTCATGTCAAAATATGTTATTTATCATAATATAATATAATATAATGATATATGTAGTATGTTTTATCGTATAATATAAAATTGAGAATATAATATTTATATTTTTGTTACATTAAAAATTAAAATAGTAAAGCAGATAAAGATTAAAGTTTTAAAAAATGAAATGATGAAAATGCGTTCAATTGACATGTACTTTATAATCATGTGCAAAGAGCAAGCATAGATCGTATAAGAAGCGTAAATAAGAGATAGATTAAAAATTATGAAATCAATGTCATTTCTAATAAATTTCTAATAATTTGAAAAATAAAAATTTCATAAATAAAATTCAAATATAGATAAGTAGAGTGAGTAATAAGAGAAAATAAAATTGATCACTAGCGCCATCTCGTAACTATACAAGATATCTTTTCGAAACTAGGATAAAATAGAATAAGAATTAAATATTATCGCCATCTCTTGAGTATTTTTAGAAAGATGTTTTTGATTTATCTTTATCTTTCTCTTATTATTTGTTTTCTTTGTCTCATATGTTTCATTTAAACATTCTAAAGGTGGCGCTGATTTCACAATTTTTACTCTATTCCCATCCTCCACTATTTATTCTCTCTTTATATTTATACTGCAAAATTTATTAATTATTAAAACGCTTAAGAAAGAACTTTAAAGAACTTTAATTAATAAAATATAAAATAAATATCTAATTATTTGCGAATATCTCGGAAACTAAGATTGATAGTCTATCACATGTAAAGAAAAAAGTCATTCGATTTTTTACAATATATTTAAAAATTATCGAAATCGATGAAGACACAAGTTTTCCTCAAATTTTTCTTATAATAATTACTTCGATTTAAATGTACATGAAAAGAAAGCTGAAAAAAAAATAATAACTCTTTATAACAAAAATCTTTGTATGAAAAAAATACATTCAATATTATACTCAGAGATAAATTTGAAATATTTTCGATTGTTGTAACATTGCAACAATAAAAACTAAAGAGTTAAACAATTCAGAATTGTAACAGATGATATAGAAACAAAAGAAATCGATATTATACTTGAAAATTGATTTTTCCACGGTTGTTCCACGATTTAATCGAATTCTTGGCGCAAGATGCACGGATATTCGAATCGTTTCAGCGAAGGGTCGTGCGTTTCCATATTCGGTATGGGCGAAAAGAAGGGTTTTGCGCACGGGCAAGTTTCGCCGCTATCAGATCCTTCTGTCGGCGACGTATCCGCGAATTTATTGCTCGACTTCTCGGCAGAGGCGGGAGAGCCACGATCTCCCTTTAGGTATTCCCTTTAAGATAGCGCCTTGTCTGTCAATTCCTCGCTATGGTCAGGACACTTGGTCCCCCTCATCGATTATCTGTTCTCCTTCGAGGTTTCCATGCAACCAGAACACTTCTCTGTTCGCGATCTTTTTATCCTTCTCGAATTCTTCGGTAACTTTTTTATCTCTTATCGATAACATCCTATGATTGATTTCAATTTTCAAGAAGTATAACGATAAACATTTATGGGAAATTTTAATAATGAACGTTTTAAAAAACAAAACCTTAAATATTTATAATTATCAATCATCTGTGAATATTTAATGCAAATTTTAATTTAGATAAAACTTGTTTGTTCCACATTCGGAATATTATAATTTTGTACGTGTTATATTAATTATGCACGTTCCATAAATTTTTATATCAAATGATCCATAAATAACTAAACGTTTGCAGTCTGATTGGGTTAGGTTTTTGATACACGCATCTTATAAATCTAGTTCCTTAGTAATTTTTCACACCAATACCAGTCCGATGTGATCCGATCGAAATAATCCGGATCGAACGTAATTCAATCTAAAGATGGCTTCGGCCACTCGTTTCCCACCCAATCGTTAACGACGAGTTTACATATCTCAAGCCGGGACGTTTTGACGTTAATAGCATGTTCCAGGGGGTGGGGAGGGGGGGAGGAGGATCTTGATAAATTTGCGTGCATGCTCTTAATTACTTTGCGCGGATCGTTCGTTATTAAGTGTGCATCAATTATCATCAGCTCGATCGGGTCTCGTGAACGGTGAGAAGATGATAGGTTCCATCACTTAAATACATCTTGCTCCAATTACACGAAGGGAAGATATGTCATCTTCACTGAATAAGGTCCTTAATTAGCGTAATGTTAGACGGTCGTGATTTGAAACACTTCTCTCTCTCTCTCTCTCTCTCTCTCTCTCTCTC
>NW_006263473.1:1571332-1573164 GCF_000469605.1 Apis dorsata
TCTCTATCTCTTTCCCTTTCTCTGTATATCAGATCACGTCAATTCGCGTTCGCCCTTCGTACGATATACCCTCGTTAACATACTGACAGCCGTTCAATGTGCAAATTTGTTTCAATGTTGGGATGTGATCGAGTTTGCAAATCGTTCGATAAGATATTGAGAAATGGTTTGGGAAAGGATAAGGAGAAGAGTAACGAGAGTTGGAGATAATTGATAAAATTTTAATTGACGGGCTCACGATCGATTGGAGAGTGAAGGAAGTTTGTATTTTTCCTTAAACGAGATAATTATGGATAAGATGCGATTCTTTATGTATTACAATTATAAATTTCTGGTATTTAATTTACTTAGATAATATGTTTTATTATTTGGATTAAATTGTTAAACTTTCTCCAATTTTTTTTTTATTATTAAAAATAATTTTAGACTTTCGAATGAATAAACATTCGATGTAACAATTAACTGAATTATTCGAAAATATTCATAAAAGCAATATGTACATTGCAAATCTTTTAAATCTTTACATTGACACTTTTATAATGGTCAATCCTCTCATTAAGAATTTAATTAGGTGCATACTTGACGCATCGTTTCATTCCTTATATTACTTTAAACTGGTAACTTTTTCTCTTCTTGCAATATAATTACGATAAAAAAAGCGAATCGAGTATTCGAAATGCAACTTCGAACATTAAACTGCTTCGATGGATGCTCGTAAAAGTTTTTACGGCGCATCCTGACGCGCCAAATCGAACGATAATTACATCGAGACTCGAAAATCGTTCGGACTCGATATAAAAATCCATATCGACTCTCATTATCGTCGCTTGTCGTCGATTCTATAACTTTATAACTCACGGTTAAACCCTATTGTACCCGAGTATAATTCCTCCTTCTGTTTCAACGATTGAAGTTGAACGATCAACAGACCCCAAATATCTCGATAGCAATCCAAAACCCACGATTCCTTACACAATACCTGCTATAAATTCTCGATACTCTTGCTATAAATTCTGTTGTGAAATATTAGATACCTTGCGATGAAGTGAAAAGATATCGACATTCCGAATTGCAATTGTTCGAAAACTCTTTCCATCATTGCGTAAATGATAGAAATCGCATAGTTAGACTTCTTATCTTTCGTAAAATATACGCAGTTGGTGTCGCAGTTGTTTGTATCCGTTGCGCTGGATATGAAACTGTTGAAGAATATAAGTTTACGTATCGTTGTAAAATTCGTATGAAAAGTAGAAAATCAGAGGAAACTTTTCACGAGTTTGGACAAGAATCACAAGAATTCCAATTATAGAATTATAGAGGAAATATATACTCGATATTCCCAATGTAATTAATCAAACAAAGTATACTAGTAAAGAAATACCAATGGAATATATCGCGATATTCGACGAACACCGTTGAAAACCAATGAAGGCGAAAGTAGCCAACCTCGAAGACTCGTAAATCCAGATTCGCCTCGGTCGATCTTATCCCCCATCCCGAAGGATCATTCAGCTCGCGGCGGAATAAAGAGTTTAGCGATCGATTGGCTTTTTATCGTGCGAATCGAGCGTTGGTCCCGGATAAAGCAGGCGGTGGTTGCTCGTGCGAGAGAGCGAGCCGGCCGACCGACGATTTATGCCCCCAGACTTATTTGGCAGCATTGTTTACGGGCCAGGAAGCAGTTTGTCCCGAACACTCGCCTCCTTTTTTGCGATATAATTGCAGATTCTGCGCGTCCACGCAGCCAGGGCGGTCCTTTTTTGCGGCGGATCTTTCTGTCCCACCGAGCCATAAGAAACTCACCAGGCCGCGATCGTGGCTCCCTCTCGCCC
>NW_006263473.1:1573317-1584547 GCF_000469605.1 Apis dorsata
CCGTTCGCCTCCATCTTGGCCCTCCGCGCCACCGCGTTCTGCTTCTCTTGTCTCTCTCTCTTTCTCCCTCTGTTCTTGTCTCTTCTTGCCCGTACTTTATCACGACACTCTCCTTTTTCAACTAACTTGTTCCTCCCGTGCACGGCTCTCTCAGCTTTTACGGTAGTCCCATCCGACGACGTGTCCATCCGATTTTTTCCACGTTTCTTTCTTCTTCTCATGTCTCTCTCTCTCTCTTTTCTCTCTCTTTCTTTTTTAAAGCAGATCTTTCTTCACCCCTTTCACTCAGGATCGATCGAATCTGTTGAGATAAAGCTGTTGGAGAAAGTATATACGTTGAGAGAGGATCGTGATTCTTCGATTCCTCTTAAGTGCAAATGTGCGGTAATAAAGAATTGGAGTTGATTACGGGGATTTAAAGAATTCGGAACGATTGATTATGGATGGATCGCGATTTTATCGTAAAAGGATTGTATTTGGAATAAAATTTATTTCACTTCTTCATAATTGATCGTAATCTTTGAAATCTGTTGAATTGTTGGTTGTGTAATCTCGATTTTGATCATAAATTTTACATTTCCTTTTAGAAAATGGAATTATATAATATTTATCTTAAAATAGGTTTATAATAAAATTTTCTTCCATCATAATTTTAATCATTTTTCACGTTTATTATCACATATATCTCTTCAATCATTTTTTTATTTAGAAATTTTTACTTTTTTCAAAATTATAATAATTTTCCACGGATCTTTTTCGATCTTTTCTTCGTATCAGCCTCGGACGATTCGAATCTCCCCACCCTTTAATATCCTCCTTCCAATCGAAGGTCGAGGGCAAACTCAACGCGAGAGCTTATTAACTCTCAACTTTCGGCTGTCGTAAATTAACATTTTATCTTCCCTCGTACGCCGATCTCGATGCGAAGAAACAAGTGTGAGACTATTTTAATGCTCGCTCGATTGAAATATAGTGTTCGATAGCTAATAGCGTGGCCACGCGATAATGAAAGGAGGATACCTAATTAATCTGGCGTATCGTGAACTTCGTACCCACGAGTTCAAGTTTTAAAAGGGAGAGGCGAGAGAAAAGAGAGAAAGAAAGAAAGAAAGAAAGAAAGAGAAAAAAAGGAGATAAAAGGAGGATGGACGCCCATTCTGTTCGCGAATCCGCCCGCTCGGCTGTGGAAGCTGTGGCTACGTTAACGCTTACGTGGATAATTATAATGGGCCGGTTAATCTGATGGGATTAATTTTTTTTCTCGAGAAGGGTTTGACTGGAGGCTAGCTGTCCAGGCCTCGATTATCAGCATTGAACGATGCTCGCACCTGGTTAACGCGCTAATGAATTCCCAGCATCGCGTAATTATGGGTTAAAGTGCGAAATCTCGCGCTCATCCTCGCTGCCTTCTTCAGGATCTTCTCCCTGTTTTATATTTGCTTTCTTCTTTTTTTTATTCCGTTTCTTCTTTATTTCGATACATTCGTCTTCGTTCGATGCATTTACGCTTGCCTTCTTATGGAGAATTTAAATTAAAATTAAAATGAAAATGCGTAGAGTGTACATCTATAATCTAATGACGCGATAGACTCCTCGTAAGACTCTTCAGAATATAAGAAGTTGCACTGCTATTTTGGATTCAGATTTAATTCTTTTTCAAAAAATTATTCATCGCAAGTGAGTTATGGGCAGGAACGCAAATCCAATTCTTTCACGTCGAAAGAAAATAATTAGATCGATATTCGGTTCCGACTTGATAAAAAAATCCTCTCTTCTTGTATGTATACACGGTGGTGCGGGTTTATCATAAATTATTGCCCACGAAAAATTCCTGCGATCGAACTTTACGATCGAGGCGGCCGCTTATTGAGACGCTGCTTTGGCAAACGTTAACAAGGATGCAACGAAACGAGGCTTGGTGGAGGCAGCCCGTTAAACGCTTAGGCCTGCCGCCCTGCCCTCTCGCGGTGAAAAAACTGCTGCTAATTAGAGGTTTTTTCTACGTGTTAAGCCTCTCGCGAACTCAATAAATTTGGAGATAGGCGGCGGTGTGTAATCACGAAAGTCGTGACGTGGATGGCTCGATGATATTTTTCGGGCTGATTAAGGGAATATTCTTCGTTCGTTCGAGAAAATTAGGTGTTGACACGGTGCCCTGTAACTTAACAGGCTCCCTCGTTCGAAAAGGTATAATTTTTTAAATAAACTCGTTGAATGAATATTGTCTTTTTTTTCAATTGTTCGATAATATTTTCAAACTGTTTTCAAAATCTCCAAGTTCAGCTTTCTAACCTCGATCGATCGATGTGCACATAAATATTTCGCAAACCAGGGACCAGAGTATCGCACGAGCCGAACAACCATAACCTCGAAAAATCTTCGATATCCCCTCGTTCTCGCGCGCATAATACGCCTTCAATTTCCAAGCAAGGCCTTATTTTCACTTTAATCGTTGGGACGTGCCCGGCCGATAATTGAAACAGCGCACAGTCACCCGTAACGCTATAAAATTTAAGTAGATCATCGGCCATTAACTCGCGTCGGCGTTTAAACGGGTCCATTGACGATCTCCATAGAGGTTGGGCGCCCGATCGTTAACGTAACGTCGCCGCAGATGGAAACGGGTCGTTAATCAGATAAGGGCGGCGAGAACGGGCAACGGTGTATATTCGTAATATCTCATCAACCCGGTCACGTACATCGAAAGCGAAAAACGAAAATGGTGTCGATCGACTCCTCCAAACCCAACCCCTGTTTCGGCTGATTTACGAAGGCGCGAATTAACCCGTAATTGCCTCTAAACGGATCGCGCATTAATATATATCGAAGTGTATCCTCTCTCTCGGCCTGCACGACTTTATCGCACGTAAATCGGCCGTTAACCACGTTCCTCTTTCTCCCTTCTTCTTTGCCTTTGTCCACGCCCTCGTATACATCTTTTCGAAGATAGAAGATAGGTGGAATCGGGCGAGATCACCGGCAATGGCGCGTAACTGATTGTAGCTAGGTTAGGTTAGGCGCAACGAGAGAATTTCTGAAAGTCTTCCCTGGAGAATGGGAGCGAGGGAGAGAAGTAGGGTTATTACGGTATTATATGGTGGTCGTTGAACAAGTTGCAGATAAATATAGCGTTGTACGGAGACGTTTAATTGTAGATTCGGGCAGTTTTGATGTTGATCGGTGCTCATTAGCGAGAGTCCGCATTTCTGAAATGTCAATTAAGAATGTTGCAAAGGATAATCCAGAGAAAATAAAGTTCGCCTTGTTTGTTCGCAGGCATGTGAAATTGGTGTATGAAATACGAGTCAGTTTTTTTCTAAAATTCTTTTTCTGCCAGTCAAGACGATTTTATACGCAAATACGTGTAATACTTTAGCGATTTTTATGTTGGAAATGTTTGCTCTATCAAGGATGTAGATATTCCCGATCATTATTTAATTGCATTTGATCAGTTTCTTAAAGAACAAGTAGAATTTCTGTATTGAAATTCCTAATTTATCGGAATACTTGAAATACGTGGAGTTTAGATTTAAATCGTTGAATATCGAATGAGCAACGTGCAAAAAATAAATAGCGAATCATTCAAATTATCAATTAACCTAATTTAACTTATTCTAAAATCTAAACAAAAAGAACAAGAATAACCGTGAAGTCGGTCTAACTCTACTTTTAGCACTCTTTTAAGCATCCTCCGTCACATAACCTCAATTTCTAACCCGATCCCAATAACAAAAAAGAAACGAGTGCAACTTTTTCCTCTTAGGCCAAATTCATTTCTTAAAAGGGTTCAGCATCTTCGCCTCCTCTCCTTCGTCTTTGTGACGAAGAAGTCGGCATAAAGAACTTTGTAACAGAACCGATCATAAAAGTAACGTCCCATCCTTCCTCTCGCATCGGGTATAAATCTCCGCGGATGAATACAACCGGTAGGGCATAACCGCCTAACAGGGCCCCCATCAGAACAAAGTCTGGGCCATTAAAACGTTCTCTCGTCTACAAAGTAGCTCTGCCAGAGAAAGGAAAGCCAAACTCACTCTCCACACTTCGTGGACATTGACGCCGGGTTGGCTAATAAAATGTTACAAATTCGTCGCACGGAGGGTAGTTTATGGCTCGTGTGAGGCCTTCATCGAATACACCGGCTTTTGCGAACAGCCTTTATTACCTACGCGGCCGTATTATTCTCTTTGTGGAATTTTATGACTACGTACGTACGGAGGTCCTTGAGCAGCTTTGTTCATTCGGCGACTTATGTGTGGGCTAAATCGATTTAATTCGTAACCGGGTTGAATCGAGATCCATGGCAGGTCCCTTGGTTTACGAGATGGAAATATATGATAGTTCAATGCGCGTGCAATACGGTTTCGTTCTTTCCTTCCTTGGATATTGCTGTTCGAAGCTGTAAATCACCAAGTTACTACTACGTTGAACGCGTCTCTTTGGAACCGCCGCCTTTCAAACTATCAATTTCAGTAGTAAAAGTGTCTCGAAGTTGGCGGTCGAATCGGGTTTTTAAGATTTGATTTTTTCGAGTTATGTCGCGGAAGATGTCGGTGAATTACTTCGATGGATTTTATCTTGGATGGATCTTTGGAATTCGTCGCGGTGGTTAGGTTGTTGAGTTGAGGTTATGTTGGTCGAAGGTTATATCGCGTGTCTAATATTACTTTCTATACAATATTCTTGCTATACAATTAGGAAGAAAAGCGTCAAATCAATTACATTTTCCAATTTACGTTTATTAATTTAAAATTCTCGATGCCAGAATTTCGTCGTTCGCTAGATTCCTGATTGTTTTTAATGAAACAGTGTGTCCAATTAACCGCGTCGAGAACGTTTACGTTCGGTTTATTCATTGGCTCGTGCAAGTGGAATGTTTCTTCCACGCGGTTCACCCTGACACGCGTTATCCAAGATCGTGGACTCGATGGTAATTGCCTTATGCGATTTGATCGCGTCGTGGATTTCGCTCGGCTGGTACAGCTCGTATATTTTGACGGTTACGGCGGCTGTTAACGATTAAATTAATTTTTATTGCGACGTCGTTGAACGGAACCTCCTATGGGTGTTTGGAACAGAATTTCGTGCCGCTTTTATAGAGGTCTCTTTAGAACATCGACGATTCGCAAGGCTTTTTACTTCGTCGTTTTGCATGTTTTAAGTATCTTTCAACAACAAAATATCTACATTTTGTGGGAAAAATTCCAATGAAAAAAAATAATAGAAAATTTCAAATCAATATTTAGAGCATCCCCTCCTTCCTTCCCTCTTGAAAAAAAATATACAATTTTTGTTTTATAGAAATATGATATTTTTTTATTTTCATCATAATCAATTTCGTCTACAATTTCTTGATAAGGGTTGATCTCATAAGGCAGATGGTGATATTCCCGTGAACGCGTGAGAAAGTTCGTCGTAACGCCGATCTGTGTTCACGAAAACTTCCTTTGCAGGTGGCGTGCGGGATAAAGTCTAGCTAACCGACCCTTTATTTCATCAAGAGAAAAGCAACGAACCCTTAAGGAACTCCCTCCCCCAATCTTGATTCTCCTTTCTCGCGAGGAATCCAGATTTCTGGAAATTCTATATTATCCGCCTCGTCAATACCGCTTTGTGCGATACGGAGTGACACACGGGGGTTCGGGCGGAGAGACGGCATTGTCGTGTTCTCGAAAGGATTTCTCCCTTTCTCGGCCCGGCTCTCTGGAAAATAGGGTTGGAAAGTTGAGCTCCCTCGTCTCGGTTAACCGATTATTTGGAAATATTGATCTGTTGTTTGATCTAAGACCGGTCTAAATATTGATTCGCTTTTGATGGGATTGCTCGAAATGATTTTAATTAGTTCCTTTTTCACAATGAATTTTGGAAAAAAAAATTTTACTTATTAACGGATCAATTTAACGGATGAGATAGAGATTTTTATTTTTTACGCGAGAGAAGATTAATAATATTTTAAGATTTTAAGATCGATTAGAAGAATTGGAGCAATGGGACGATTTTTTGATAGTAATTATATTTTATGGATAGAATTTTTACAACTTGATTTCTCGAGAGATTCTCAAAGATTTTGATCGTCAATGGAAAATCAACTTTCTTTTTACATGTTCACGCTCGAGAAACTCGTTTCGCTATCCTTTTCCGCCTCCGCAATCCCCGTATCTAACGTAAACCTCCAATTTTCGCACAATAGATCATCTCGAGAGTCCTTATAAAAATTCGACGTACAATAAGGCTTTTGTTGCCAGACTTATCCCATCCGTGTTCGATCGAACCGGGCAGTTTTTTTTCCTCTTCCTTTCCCTCAACGATCCTTACACGATGCACCGATTCCTCTTAAAACGTCCGAAAATCGGACACACGGGTGAAGAGGTTAAATCTTTTGTCCGGGAATCATCGTACGAGCCATTCAAGAAAACCTTTTTTTCCATTTTTTTTTCTTCCTCTCCAAACTGTACCTCATTTTCGCCAGTGAAGAATGAAGGAACGTTACTTTTTCACTACACTTTTATGATACCTTGGAATCTTTCGAATTTAATAAAAAAAGAAAATAATCTTTTCTCTCTTTTTTTTTTTTTTTTTTTATTTTAATCAGTACTTGAAAAAAATCCTTGACATCGAAAAAAATTTTTAAATTTAAAGAAACATTGATATTTGAATTTTTTACAGAAAAAATTATTCCACATAATAATACTAATATTCAAATATGACTCGATTCACTTGGTTTAGAGGTTAATAATATTCGAATAATTAATAATATTGTACATCGATACTTAATTCAATTCTATCAATGCTATAAAGATATATCGATTAAAGTGAAATCTAATAATTTGTTCGATTGCTCCGTTAAAAGATGTTTCATTCAACGAGTCTTCGACTAGATTCTTTCGTAATTAGCCTTTAATTTACTCGACTTCTCACGATTCCGTGGCTCGTAATGGGCGTTTATGGGAACACGTACGGTGAATTGAGTCGCGATTCGCTTCAGTTGAAAGAGGGGAACGCATAGGTAGGCGGAGAAATCGATGATCCCGGCCGAGTTCGGCTAATGGATCCTGTCGCTCCATACGGTTGAAACATCCGTGCATAATTCGAGTAATTGAATCTATCGGGATGTTTAATTCCAATTGGCAAGAAGGTAAGATCCGCGTGGCAAAAACGTTCCTTATGGAAGCCATTTTCTGCCAGTCATCCACCATTTTCAGTTTCTTCGCTTTTGTTTTCCGTGTTGCAATTTAGCTTGGGTGTTAAGAGGTAGCATACAATGTACACTTTTCAGTTTTAACGCTGGAGGAGGTCAAATAATTTTATTGCTGTTGACGGTTTGAAAGGATGATTGACGATCGTATTGTACAATTTCTTTTTTTCCAAATTTTTTTCCTTCCAACGTATAACGCTTTTTATTTAACACGGACACGAGAAACAAATGGCTCTCCAACACGAATACACGAATCACTTTTTACTAATTTTCATTGAAACTCTATAAATTTCATCAATATCGTATTAATATACAACAAGATGGTATCTCGCGAGATGAAAATTCTCTTTAAAACTTTAAAAAAATTTCTCATCCACACTTATTACAAAACGCGACTAAACTTATCTATCTTCACCTTTCCTTGTTACTATCTTTCTCAGACTCATGCACCGATAAAAAAAAAACAACATACAATCCAATTAATCAAAATTCTTTCTCCCAAATTATTCGATATCTAAAATCTATCCGTAAAAAATTCCCTATTAAATCTAAATCCAACCAAAATCCAAGCAGAGTAAAAAAAAAAAAAAAGAAACTTGGAGTAAAAGAGAAAAAAAGGAAGAATATTAGGGGAAATTTTTGCGGCAAAGTGTCGAGCGACACAGATCACAGACAGGAAACGGCGATAGCCGCGCGTGCGCGAGGATTCCATCGAGTTCTTACCCGCCACCAACTTTATAACATTTCACGAACCGGAAATGCAATATGGCCGGCGCACGTGGGCAGCCGTGTACACGTAGCAGAAGATAGGAGGCGAGCCGTGGTGGCGTAAAAGCGGCGGCCGATGTTTCGCTTCCACACCGTGAAATGAATAAAAGATACTGAACCCCGGCCAGCATCGCTTACTCATTAACGTTCCGGTGCCCGCGCCAGGTTGGAATTTAAGCGGTAACGCGAGACACCTAGGGGAAAAAAAGAGGAGGAGGAGAAGAGGAGGGGAGAAAGAGAGAGAGAGGAGGGGGAAGGGGAGGTTGGTACGCGTGGGCGACTCGATGCGAGCAGCCGCATAAATGCGAATGCATAATTCTCTGCAAGTGTGCACCGGCTACGTGAAACGAGGATCTCTGTATGGGGCTCGTTTAGGGTAATGAGGCTTAACGAGAGGGTGATTCGATCGGTGTTGATGGATTCTTCGAGGGATTAGATATTAGAGATTTTTGGATTTGGAATTAGATGGTAGATGGGAGATTTTTGAGGTTATGGGAATGAGTATTTGGTATATAATTTCAAGGAATCAATTTTGTTGGAACAATCGATAATTTTGTAAATAATTTTTGACAATGTTATTGTAATTTTGCTTGATATATAGTTAAACATATCTGAGAATATTTAACTTTTGGATAAATGTATTACTATTTATTCATGTATATGACAAAATATAGAATACCAGAATAGAATAATAGAATCATTATTTTGTTATATATAAGATATATAGTTAAACATATCTGAGAATACTTAAGTTCTGGATAATATAATATATTATTATTCATTAGAAGATGTAAAGTATAGAATACTAGAATAATAGAATAATAGAATAATTATAATTATTTTATTATATGTAAGATATATAATTAAACATATTTTAGAATATTTAAGTTCTGGATAAATGTATTATTATTGATTAGAAGATGTATATAACAAAGTAGAATACCAAAACAGAATAAATAGAATTATTTTGTTATGTATAAGATATATAGTTAAACATATCTGAGAATACTTAAGTTCTGGATAAATGTATTATTATTCATTAGAAGATGTAAAGTATAGAATACCAGAACAGAATAATAGAATTATTATTTTGTTATATGTAAGATATATATAAAATATATCTGAAAATACTTAAATTCTGAATAAATATATTATTATTTATTGGAAGATGTAAAATATAGAATACTAGAACAGAATAATAGAATAATTATAATTATTTTATTATATATAAAATATATAATTAAACATATTTTAGAATATTTAAGTTCTGGATAAATGTATTATTATTGATTGGAAGAAATGTATATAACAAAATATAGAATACTAGAACAGAATAATAGAATCATTATTTTCCAATAAATAATATTACATTTATTTAGAATTTAACTATTCTCAGATATATTTTAATTATATATCAAGCAAAATTAGAATAACATTGTCAAAAATTATTAACAAAATTATACTTGATTATATCATTTAATTATGCGTAAATATTTTAAAAGTTTCGAGTATGGCAAAATTCACATCGAAAATGGAATTAAACTATAGTTTTGCCCGGCGATAGAAAGCACGATAAGGCAGCAAGAATTCGAATCCATTGTCATCGATTCCGTTCTCGGATACGATTTGAAAGCGAGAGAGGCAAGACACGAGGCTTCAAATGTGAGGTCGATCGATAAGAGGACGTCAATGCGCGAAGCGTAGAATCGAAAGTGTCCCTTTGTCCAGTCGACTAAAAGGACTCGGAATCGAAGGCAACTCTTGTGCGCGCGGCGAAAACGTTTCCACTTGAATCCATTAAATATACGGATGATCTTATCTATATCCCACTGTTTCTTACACGAAGTATCCGTTATCCAACCATTTCATCGATCGTTCTCGTTAATTCTTCCTCTCCACGTTGAAATTTCCTTTTCCAAAATAATTTAAAGATACTGCTCACAGAGTTTAACGATCGACAAAACAAACTTTAACGCGATTCGAAATCTTTTTCAAATTTCAAAATTTTTTGATCTTTAAATTATAATTATCTTTGAAATCTGTTTCGAATCGACATTTTCTCGGCGGATCGTTTAAATTTCGCGAGGGAAGCGAAGGAGGAAGTGTAAGCGCGTAAAATAAAGGGTCGAGTGTCGCCGAAAGGGCATAAATCCCGGTTTACAATGGTTGGAGTGGAAGGCACACGTGTCCGCGCGAGTGAAGTTCGCCGCTTGGATGAATGAAACTCTTTGACGAACACGTTCTGCCCGGCAGGCCGGCTTCCCGTTCTCTCTGTTATCGTGCTGCTGCCAGTTGTCGTCGTTGGTGTTCTACGTCTCGTAGCTTGGGAAAGTCGGTGGACTCGAAACGGTCCCAATAGGGCCGATTATTAAGACGCTTTACGCCGAGAAACGCGACCAACATTGCTTCGTTTCCCTCTTTCTTTCTCTCTCAGTTTCCTTCTTTACATCCGTCACGTTAACTTCTTCTTCGCCTGAGAAAAATGAGAGAACTCGATTTTACGAAATTATTCGCATATACAAATATATCTCCTTTTATGATCCTCTATACGAGCTAATTTTATTTCTTTTCATAAATACACATTTTATTTTGTAATATAAATTTTTACAAATATCTCCTACAATATGAATAGGTTAATTCTTCCTTTAAATTTTTCTTTAAATTATAATTATCTTTGAAATCTGTTTCGAATCGACATTTTCTCATTTAAATTTCGCGAGGGAAGCGAAGAAGGAAGCGCGTAAAGTAAAGGGTCGAGTGTCGCCAAAAGGCGATAATACAAAATATTTGCATTAAAATTCTAAATTCGATCGTTTAAAATTAGAAACTTATTTCATAGAAACTTCGTTGCTGAATTTGAACAACAAGAAGAAATCACTCAAACCAAATATCAATCTTAATCAATCTTAATTAATTTCACCCAACCCAAAAATTCCCTTATCTCGACCTTCTTATCTCGATTCCCCCTGATCTCGACCTAACTTGGTCATCTTGTTCGTGATAAAAAACATAGAAGGGATCGATCGGATATGGAAGTTTCACAATCCCTAAGATCGTTAGAAGGAGAGGTCGCGTGGGCGATCTACTTAGCGCCGACAGCTTCTGTATTTCCTGGCGCGGTGGCATCGCGCCATTTACGGCCTAAAGAATAAATGACGGTGGCCGATCGTTGCCCGATCTCGCCTCTGCTATCTTAGATATCTCACTTCGCCGCGCCTTGTCGCACGAGGCTTGCGAGCTCGGCCCTCTCGGGGAGCGTAGCGTGGG
>NW_006263473.1:1584845-1591671 GCF_000469605.1 Apis dorsata
CACGGCCGTTTATTCCGCGTTACTAGGCGCATTGCATTAAGAGCAGTTTAATAAATTCAACCGCGGACGACGTGCGACAGACCGAGGCCTCCTCGGCTGAGTTACGAGCGTATTTCGGTTCGTTTCTGCAACCGGAAGCTCGCCTCTTCAGATACCGCTCTATGGCTCAATTGAACCGTGCTGAGATCTCTTTCTTCGTCGCTTTCGAGATGACACAGATTCGTATGACGCGATTTTTTTGGGAATTTAAATTTTTCTTTTTCTTTCCTGAATATTCTTCTTTCTTGTTTTTTGCTCTCTTGTTTTATCTGGTTCAGGTGATTTCTAGGGGAGAATGAGGATTAAGATTAGGAGATGATCGAGATTATGTGATCTCGTAATTGTGGAGAGTAGATTGATTTTTCTTTCCGTGAAATTTTATTAAAATTTGGAATATAATAATTGGTATTAATATTTTAATATAATCGTTTCGTGGAAAGTTAAATATCGATCCTGCATTTCGGTGTAGTAAAAGGAAATAAATAATTCTTCAGAAAAAGAAAAAGAAGAAGAAGAAGAAAAGAAAGATTCTATCGAAGCTTGATTCGAGATGATTAAGTCGATCCTCGATTTCATCTTCGAAATCATAGCACTCGAAGAGTGACGCGTGTGGCGCATCAGGATTGGACGGTGTGCCTCGATATTTCGAGGTGGGCTTTCCAAACAGCAGGTGATATCTCACTGATAGTTGGTAAAAAAGGGGTTCTCGATACCGAGGGGTATCGAAGTTAAAGAAAGCGTTGGCCATCTTCACGTCCATCAAACGCATATCGAATCACAAGGGAGAACGATGAGGATCCATTGTTGCCAGACCTTTGAGAGACCTCTCTTTCGCCGCACACTCGAGAAAGAGGCATAGTCTCGATTATTCGTTAAATGGATCCTTTTCAAGTGGATGCTACTTCGCTCGAAAGAAAATGTTTGTTATCTCTTTGCTTTGCACAGTAACGCGTCGCCTGCCGCTCTATGTATCCGATAAATAGATTTTTTTATTAAAAGCATTTGCCGCGAGAATTTTCACTATACGGAAAGCGGAAAATTCGACGCACGCTTTTTCGATATATATCATTTTTTGGAAAAGAAAATTGAAGACATATGGGATGAAACAGATGTCGCGTTAGGTAATTAGGGTTAAACGAAACATTCTGTTCGATACTGGTAGTCAAAACGGAGTTACTAGAGTTATTTTTGAATGAAATAGTGTGGACTATAAATTTTCCTATCGTTTATTTCCACGTTGAAACAATGCACACATTTCCCCCCTTATCTTTAATGTTGATAATGTTAAAATTATTTCCACAACTTGAAAACAAATAATTACATATTTCTTTACTTTAAATGAAATCCTTTGACGTAAACAATATCCAAATATCCCCAATTTGTCTGATAGAAATTCACGTGACAATAGCGAAACGTATAAAACTGATAAGAAAAAGAAAGAAACAAAAAGGAGGAGAGAACCACTGGTTGGGTGAAACCCGTCTCTCTATCATTGTCTTCCCGATCAAACGTTTCGAACAATGACAGTCGCGATGAATTCCATCACGAATCTTATTCCCAAGCGGTCCGTGTGTGTGAACAATAGGCAAGCAGCAGGAGCCAGCAGCAACCTCGAAAGGACGTTCGACATCTCGCCATAGTACTCGCGGGACGTATGACAATCACGTAACTCATTTCCTACACGATAACGTCACCGTGGAATTTCATTATTGAAGAATCGATTGAGGGATCGCAGGAGCCGCGAATCTTTCTGTCGGGGAAACATGAACGGCGGCCATCAAAGAAACGATGATTCACATCGTATATACGCGCGATCGCGTGCAAATTAATGTGCAACGATGCACGTTTTTCACTTCGATTCGTCATCGTCGATTTTTACCGTATCGCTTTTACGATTCCCACACATCATCACTTTTCAACCATTCATTGTTTGTCGTCTCGGTTCTTTCATTTTGCGACCAGTTCTCAAACAGGGATCCCGTTGGGAATATTATTATCCCCTGAATTTACGCGTGAATTTTCCAAAGATAATTTTAAAACAATCGTAGAAACGAATCGTAGAGGAGAGGAAAATCAATTTCACAATTCGTATCTTCCGTAAGTTCGAAAATCTAATCGATACGAGATATTCATGGATTCGAAATGAATGGACGGTGCTTCATCCCATGGCATCTCCGCATATAAAGTATCACCGTAGTCGAAAAACGCGGTCAGTAATTACATAACTCGAATTCCGTGGATCCGTAAATCGTCGACAGAGGCCCCCATCGTCGAGTGGCCTCTCTCGAGCATCTCTCATAAATGGAAACATCAAGTCCTTGGAGGCCAGCTAGGGCGGTCTTTGGATAATACGCGTAACTTCCCTTCCCTTCGGAGGCGAAACAAGATAAAACAAGAAGACGAAGTGGCGAAGTAAGGGCAACGATGCAAGGGCAAACGATGGAAGAAAAGAAGGGAGAACGGGCGAGAATATTTCATCACGCGACATCTGCATATTCCTATATCAACTAAAGGTTGGTCTCGAGAAAGAGAGAAAAAGGGAAGAGAAAGAGAGAAAGAGAGAGAAAGAAAGAGAGATTGTAAAGGAAACGCAAAGCAAACGTCGAAAAGCATCGGGAGTGGGGCATAAAGTATCCGTGGAACGATCGTAAAGCATGTGATATCATCTTCGTGGCCGACCGCCAGTTGGGGGCTTTGTCTCTTTGTGAGTTGTGTCGTTGCATTGTCTTCCGCCCGTTCTTTATGGGCCCCGAATCTTGGGCTGTGCGCCAATAGCGCAAGAAATCGAAGGGCATCGGAAGCGTGTGTGCCCATTTCTACGTTTGTGGTCGCGTGGACCCGGCCCTCCGCCTCTCCTGTCCTCGATGGGGGCTCTTCATTTTCTTGGCTTTCGTCCAATGCAAATCGAGTTCGCTTCGTTACTTCTTCGATGGAGCACGTATGTTGAGTAACCGTGGATACGTATTTTAGGAGATTTTTTAGGGATCGAGAGGGGAAGGAGGGGGGAGGGGGAGTTTCAATGGAAATTTTTCCTGATTGGAATAATTTATGACGGGGAATGATCGTTCTTATTCGGTTGAATGGAATATTTTTATGCTACACGATGTCGTACGTGCGTTTCAATAATTGTAAGGAATTTATTCGCGGTTGTTCTTTTACTTTATCCACCTTATCTACCTATTCTATTTAATATTTCGATAGAAGATATAATACAATAATAATAAGAAAAAATTTTTCATCGCGATATTTATGCTTTCAAATTTTCTCAATTTCAAAAATTCCCACGTTCGCATCGAGGAAGCGAAAACGAAAAATTTTTCAAAAATTTAATATTAAAAATTTAATATCTCGATAGAAGATATAATACAATAATAATAAGAAAAAATTTTTCATCGCGATATTTATTCTTTCAAATTTTCTCAATTTCAAAAATTCCCACGTTCGCATCGAGGAAGCGAAAACGAAAAATTTTTCAAAAATTTAATATTAAAAATTTAATATCTCGATAGAAGATATAATACAAAAATAATAAGAAAAAATTTTTCATCGCGATATTTACGCTTTCAAATTTTCTCAATTTCAAAAATTCTCGCATTCGCATCGACGCGAAGCGAAAACGAAAAATTTTTCACAAATTTAATATTTCGATAGAAGATATAATACAATAATAATAAGAAAAAATTTTTCATCGCGATATTTATTCTTTCAAATTGTCTCAATTTCAAAAATTCCCACGTTCGTATCGACGCGAAGCGAAAACGAAAAATTTTACAAAAATTTAATATTAAAAATTTAATATCTCGATAGAAGATATAATACAATAATAATAAGAAAAAATTTTTCATCGCGATATTTACGCTTTCAAATTTTCTCAATTTCAAAAATTCCCATGTTCGCATCGACGTGAAGCGAAAACGAAAAATTTTTCAAAAATTTAATATTTCGATAGAAGATATAATACAATAATAATAAGAAAAAATTTTTCATCGCGATATTTACGCTTTCAAATTGTCTCAATTTCAAAAATTCCCACATTCGCATCGAGGAAGCGAAAACGAAAAATTTTTCAAAAATTTAATATTAAAAATTTAATATCTCGATAGAAGATATAATACAATAATAATAAGAAAAAAATTTTCATCGCGATATTTATACTTTCAAATTTTCTCAATTTCAAAAATTCCCACATTCGCACGAAGCGAAAACGAAAAATTTTTCAAAAATTTCTTTCCCCCTCCCCCCCATCAAAGTTTTTCACGGTGATTAATTCTCCGCTTATCGAGCACCAAGATCACGGAAATTCGCATTTCAAGCGGAAATTATGCACTCTCGAAAATCCGGGGTTCGCGGTGCGCGCGTCGTCGTGGCGCGTTTGATCGGGCGGCCCATTTGAAAGTTAAATAGCCCTGCGGGAACGAGAATTTCTTGCCATTCTGTGTTCCACCTCGGCCTGCTCTACGTCCAACGTTCACGCGCGCGTTGCATTCGCGAACCACGTTGCTCATCCACCTCCTTTCCTGCATTTCCATCAATCCGCCTTGACATGCAAATAATTTCGTGGAAAAAATCGAGCGACCGATGCTCGGACCACGGACGTTACAATTAATCACGTGACCGTGCCACTGCCGCCACACCGCGTCCGGCTACCGAAGTCACAATTTGTTATGGCTGACAGGGTCCGCGGCGTCCCGGCAACGCATCGACGATGCACGCTTTTTCTACCGATCCTTTCCCTCGATCGGCCCCGAACCGCGTCTTCTCCTTCCCTTCCACCCTTGATTTTCAAACGTCTCGTTGAATTCCCAAGGGGCCGCCGCCGATACGCAGTGGCGTACGCGCAACAGAATCCTTCTCGTGCACGCGTTCCCCGGGACGGACGACGATCGACTGCGAAATTTCAATATTATTCCGTTCGATTTCGGTCGAAAAACAAAATATCATTGTGTATTTACATTTCGAAAGTGGATTGTTTCGAGCGTTTATTATTGCGAAACCGAGGTTAAGGGGATATAATTTAATGTATTGATAATTTATAATTTCTCTTTGATCGAAACGAACGTTCGCAAAGATTTTTTAATACGGTTTTTTTAGAAAAAAAATTATCCGATATTTTTACTACACGAAATCCATTCGATATATGCTACTATATTCTAACCTCGCACAATGCTGCTGCATTCTAACTCCTCCGCTCTGGGTCCGCGCATAAAAATTCGGGGTCAAAAAAGAAAAAAACGAATTAAAGAAACGCAGGGTGGAATCCCTGTATTCTAACATCTCGCGAGATATCCACTTTCTCGAATCGTTGATGTGCACGCACGTGCAAAGCCGCACATTCCAGCTTGGCAATAACCGCGATATAATAATGGCGGTGGTAGTGATCTACAAATGGGCAAATTTTCCCGTGCATATACTTCGGCGAGCGAGGGCAGCTCGCCGATGCATACATGTGCATCGACGTGCATCCGTTGCATCCAATGCAACATTGACCCGGACATGTTGCCCTCGCTTGCTACCACGTAACATGCCCGCTGCATGCATACTGGCTGCCATTCGAACTACGCTTCTAACTTTCTGGGTGGGTCGCAAAAAGAAAGAAATAAAAAGAAAAAGAAAGAAAGAAAGAAAGAAAGAAAGAAAGAAGGAAAGAAAGAAAATAAAAAAGAAAGAGAGGAGGGAAAAAAAGTCGTTCGACTATACGTCTATAAACGGTGAGGGCGATCGCCGTGGGTTTGTGCAGACGATAAAGTTCCGTGTTCAACTTCGTCTGCGGAACGGTCGCGGATATACGAGAGGTGTGCGCGCGCACGAGACTCGTAGGACGGTGTACTTCTCAGAATATTGTCGCGAACGTTGTGCGCCGAACGATTGTCTTTCAACGGCGTTAAGATCGTGCTCTGACACTTGGAAATATTCACGTGGGCGGGCTTATAGAAATATTCCGTTGTCTGGTGAGACAACAGAAGACTGACTGGGTGATCTGAAATGCGATTATGGGAGGAGGCTTGATCGGTTCGGCGGGCGAGATTGCGATTGTTGTCTCTTCTTGGATGAAGCAACGTAGATGCTCGAGAAATTTTTGATTAAGATTGTAACATTTCTTGAAAAATGAAACTCGAAAACTTACGAGAACATCGACTCGTCTCTCTAAAGATATTTCAATTTATCTCTCCATACGTTAAGTTTTCTCTTGCGTGCAAGTCCACCTCGTTACTTTTAGTTACTTCTAGTTTTAGTTTCCTCGAAAAAGAAATTCGAAGAAACACGAATTACGCGGAATCTCTTTCTATAGATGGAAACCAAAGATTTTCTACGATAGAGTGAAATCCTTCATTAATCAAGCGACCACGATCAATAGGAATAATTTGATTAAGAGATTTCAATTCACTTCGTTCAAGTTTCGTCTCATTAAATCGAATCGTGGCGTGCAAGTCTACCTCGTTACTTCTAGTTACTTCTAGTTACTTTTAGTTTTTTTCCACCTCGGAATTTATCCGATGTGTTTCTCGATTATTTTATTAAAATATTCCTCGAAAAAGTTCAAAGAGATACGAATTATAAGAAATCTCTTTCCAAAGATAGATGGAAACGAAAGACTTTCCATTAATTAGACCGCGATCAATAGCAATAGTTTGATTAAGAGATTTCAATTCTCCTCGTTCAAGTTTCGTTAAATCAATTCGTGGAGTCCATTTCGTTACTTCTAGTTACTTCTAGTTACTTCTAATTTTTTTCCTCGGAGTTTATCCGATGCGTTTCTCGATTATTTTATTAAATTATTTAAATTATT
>NW_006263473.1:1591733-1592283 GCF_000469605.1 Apis dorsata
AAAGTTCAAAGAGATACGAATTATAAGTGATCTCTTTCCAAAGATAGATGGAAACGAAAGACTTTCCATTAATTAAACGACCGTGATCAATAGTAATAGTTTGATTAAGAGATTTCAATTCTCCTCGTTCACACGTCAAGTTTCGTCTCATTAAATCGAATCGTGGCGTGCAAGTCTACCTCGATACTTCTAATTACTTCTAGTTATTTTTAGTTTTTTTCCACCTCGGAATTTATCCGATGTGTTTCTCGATTATTTTATTAAAATATTCCTCGAAAAAGTTCAAAGAGATACGAATTATAAGAAATCTCTTTCCAAAGATAGATGGAAACGAAAGACTTTCCATTAATTAAACGATCGCGATCAATAGTAATAGTTTGATTAAGAGATTTCAATTCTCCTCGTTCACACGTCAAGTTTCGTCTCATTAAATCGATTCGTGACGTGCAAGTCCACCTTACTTCTAGTTACTTCTAGTTATTTCTAGTTTTTTTCCTCGGAGTTTATCCGATGCGTTTCTCGATTATTTTATTAAATTATTTAAATTATT
>NW_006263473.1:1592311-1594940 GCF_000469605.1 Apis dorsata
GAAGAAGTTCGAAGAGGTACGAATTACACGGGATCCGTTTCCACGGATAGATGGAAACGAAAGATTTTCCATTAATCAAGCGACCGCGATCAATAGGAATAATTTAAATATTGACCGAGCCCCTACGTACGGCAATACGCGGAATGAATACACGTGCGTGCGCGGAACGGTGCACGCTCGAGGGCTCGCCGATCAAGATTAATGCATTTATATGCATCGATAGCGCGCGATCGGCGCCTTAGACCGCTCCACGCTGTACGTGAATGCACGCGGGGATGAAGATAAATATTTGTACTGACGAGTCAAAACTCGTGGTAACCCGCAATCAGACGTCTATTAGTTTGCGATCACCTCGAAACCTCCGCTTCTCCCCCTCCCCCTCCCCCTTCTTTTCTCTTCTCCTCGCCTCGCCCCTTTATCTGCCCCCAACCCCGATTCGTTTTCCCCTTCCTCTCGCCCAACCACCTTATTCAAATGTAAATCACTGTCACCTATAGAGGCTCCATAGAATATCGGTGACGATCTTTCACGATACGCGTGCGTCCTCTTCCTCGTCAATGCAAAGCAGAAGCGGTATTTATACCGTTTGGACGAGGATAAAAACGGTGAGACGTGTCTGTTGATCCACGTGGCGACGCTCTAGATCCCTGTCGACCGTCTCGACAGATTCGACCGGACGATTCCTCCGTCCGTAGATCTTGTCGATCCTCCTTCTGGATCGTTTGCTATTCGTATTTGTCTTTGATCGATCCTTGCTCGTTCGCTGAAAGTTAATATAAGGGACGATTTCGATCGGAAATTGATTTAGGCCCGATGATTTATTCGAACGCTCCCGTTCATCTAAACGATGATTATTTCTTTATCCAAGTTTTGATAAGTAGTTTATGGTTTGATTTATAGTTTTATTATATACGAATCATTACGATTCGAATTTCGTCGCAAAATTTCTTTCTTATTTTTTATTAATCCCAATATCTTTGATTCATATTTTTTTATTTAAATTTTCTTGCTTCAAATTTTAATCTCTTCTATTTCAAATAATTTTTACATCTTGATTAAAATAAATAATTACCTTTGTTTCAAGGTTAAAATTCGATTATATAAGATTCAATCCTCTAATTTCTTCCTAATTTCGATTAATGAACGTTCGCATCGCAAATGCCGAGCACAGCTCGCGTTGCGTGTCTCTTGGCTCGAACAGTTTCTCGTCGGCCGATTCGAATCGATTAGAGCCACAAATAAAGGATTTATCCCGTGTCTTCTTCCCACGGCTCGTATAATATTGATAGATGAGCCGCAGCCTCCTCGGTGCCACGAAAAAGGGGGATCTAACGTTCGAATTTATCAAAATCATTTTGATACCTACTCGGCGCAGCATGACGTCACACGTCTCAGCAGTATATTCCGGCTGATCCGTCATTAAGAAATTTGCATACGCCAATCAGTCAGTGGCGGAAGGATTAGGATAGTCCTTTTATCCTTTTTCTTTCTTTTTTTTTTTTTTCCCTTTCGAAAAAGGATTTACATATTTCCTTACCATCCGGTCTTTCTTCGCGTGGCCTGTTCATACACGGTGCCAAAGGGGTGAATGAATGCGAGATCCTCTCTTCATCGGGACGTAAATATTTTTTTCATCGTTCGTTATCGCTTTTCGAAACAGACTATGATTGATTCAAAATTTATTATTATTCTTATATATACATATTTTTTATTCATTAGAAATGTACAACGTTTTAACGTTCCACAAAATGGCGGCTCTTCGTCTTCCGTTAAATCCAATATTCGAAACAATTTTCACGATAATTCGATAAAATATTCTTTCGATTTTCGTACTTTTTTCCACGATATTTCAAACGCTTAAATTTAAATATTGGACG
This sequence comes from Apis dorsata, assembly GCF_000469605.1. Lineage (NCBI taxonomy): Eukaryota > Metazoa > Arthropoda > Insecta > Hymenoptera > Apidae > Apis > Apis dorsata. Next base: position 1,594,189 of record NW_006263473.1, read on the forward strand.
TGAAATATCGAGCACGGGATAAAATATGGAAGTCGAAGGAGAGTTAGGGCGAAGTCGTGCGAGACGTTTGTCGCGCGATTCGAAGAATATTAAACTGTTTCATCTGTGGTTGCTCACGATTCGCGAGAAAGAGCGTTCGTGATCACCTACGTTTGCCCTTCTTCCCGTGTAATCGCGATGTCACGTGATCAGATGGGGCACGAGGCGGTGGGCGAAATGTGAAAAAATGTTCACGCGAACGAACTGTTAGGCCGGCACGGTGAACCGCAGAGATACGTGCCGAAAGAGACTGGCCTCAAACTGCCACTTCGCTTCTGCCTTATTATTAAACGGACAGTCCCACAGCCTCGTGGAAAGCGGCGAGTGTCACGCGTTGAATGATGATACGTACCACCTTTCCCTCTAGAGTAAAAAGTTTCCGGAAGAAAAAATATTTTTTTCGTTCCCTTTCCTTTTTTTTCTTTCTTTTTTTTTTTTTTCACGTGACTCGGCCCTAATTTAATTCCTCCTTATCGTGATCGTGCGTTGAAAGCGACGCAACGTTATGACAGGGGTAAATTGAGCATGAATTATGGTTGTGAAATCTCTTTCTTCTTCCTCTTTTTCTTTTTCTTTTTTTCTTTTTGGCCTCGATAGTTCGAATTTGTTTATTTAGAACGTGCGATTGTATACGCGAAAATAGATCGAAGATAAAGAGAGAAATTTATTCATTCGTTTTCGAGAAATTTGAGAATCGTACTTGAAAATATGGC
>NW_006263473.1:1594948-1601860 GCF_000469605.1 Apis dorsata
CCGCGATTAATATTGGAACGTTATTTTAAACTCCGATTTTCTTGAAAACGAAGTGTCAAATAATTGTAATTTCCATCTTTTCGATTTATTTTTCTACGTGGAACATAAAGAGAGAAATTTATTCATTCGTTTTCGAGAAATTTGAGAATCGTACTTGAAAATATGGCCACGCGATTAATATTGGAACGTTATTTTAAACTCCGATTTTCTCGAAAACGAAGTGTTAAATAAAAAAAATTATAATTTCCTTCTTTTCGACTTATTTTTCTACGTTGAACATAAAGAGAGAAATTTATTCATTCGTTTTCGAGAAATTTGAGAATCGTACTTGAAAATATGGCCACGCGATTAATATTGGAACGTTATTTTAAACTCCGATTTTCTCGAAAACGAAGTGTTAAAAAATAAAAAAATTGTAATTTCTTTCTTTTCGACTTATTTTTCTACATGGAACATAAAGAGAGGAATTTATTCATTTTCGAGAAATTTGAGAATCGTACTTGAAAATATGGCCACGCGATTAATATTGGAACGTTATTTTAAACTCCGATTTTCTCGAAAACGAAGTGTTAAATAAAAAATAAAAAAAATTGTAATTTCCTTCTTTTCGACTTATTTTTCTACGTGAAACAGAATTTGTTTTATTTAGATAATTTAATACGAATTTATATAAAATATGTAACACAATTAGAATTTAGAATTTAATTCTCTCAAAGTTAATCTTCCAATTCATTCAAAAATTTTCCGTCATATTCGCGGCGCTTATGGCTCGTCGACACGGTTGTAATCGAATTGTAAACACACGGCAAAACGAGCAATTCGCGCGGCATCCGCTTGTACAGGCCCTCGTCGTGTCTCGACGTTCCATAAATATTTACGCGATTTCATTCATTCGTGCCGCGTCGAAGAGGAAGCCGCGTGTGAATGCACTCGGTTCTCGCGGTGCATCGATGCACCACGGCCCCCGGACCCACGCGACGGGAAGTATTAACGTCGTTTTGTTAGAGGCGGGACGTGTGCCTCGTTCTTTCACCGGAGAAAAACTGGAGAAATAGGCTGGCATGCATTCGAGTCACGAAAACCGGCTGTGCGTTCAATCCTCGACGATCAACGAACTACGTTCCACGGTGAATGGGTGTAAACGAGTCACGAGCTGTTTCTATAACGTGGTTGCTTCGAGGGGAGAGAACGTTTAACACTTTCCGCTTAATAAATGAGCATATAGAAATAACTCTATAATCTATTACTCTACGAAACTGAGACTAATTTTAATTTTAATTTTAATTGGATTTCGCGCTTCTTTCGTTGTTCAAGTTCTTTTTTCCTTTTTTTTTTTTTTTTTTCTTCTTCTCCATTCCAATCCATTCCATCCTATCTCCCTTTAATCGGATCCTCGAGTTTCACGCGAAAAGACAGGAAGCTCATTTATAGGAGCTCGCGAGAGAGCAAATCGGTTGTTGGAGCGCCAGCCACGTGATGACCGCGAGCCTAAGACGCCGTAAGATATTGCTCGGATGGATCATCTCCACGGGCACGCCGTCATTATTTCTGCCGACCTCTGCACCTGAACGCGATCCTTTCTGCATGAGAAAAGTACGTAATTTACGGGTCTCGCGTTTCTCGAACCACCACGGGGATTTACTGCGTTGGGTGCCCGAGGTCACCCTGGCGGGGGTTCCACGAACGCGCTCCTCTCTGTCAACCCCTCCCCTCTTCTTCCTCTTCTGATTTTCAACCAGGAGGAGGAGGAGGAGGAGGAGGAGGAGGAGGCTTGGAAACGGTCCTCCTGCCCATCCTCACGNCGTAACCGATGGAGGAATGGAAGAATCGATGATGAGGAGGAAGATCGTTAGCAAGCCGAGATCCTCCTGTCACGTCCTCGCGGATTATCGTCGTAGATGATTATCACCTGCGGTTGAACGGAGGGAAATTACCGGCACGAATTATCGGAGCGTTAAAGAATGGGCGTGTAATCGATGGATTCTCTTTCCGCAACGAGCGGGCTCAGACACTCAGACCGCAGCTGCCTCTTTCATCTCGCATACAGGTATTAGCAAATTGATCGTTCGACTCGAGGGAGAGATGATCGCTGCCATTTCGATGGAACCTCTCTCGGATGAAATCGAGCTACCGAACCGGTGCCTTCGTAGACCGCTTTATCCCGCAACGATTCCGCGGTATGCTAGACCAGTGTGTATCAATAGTTGGTGGGTCGTGATGGGTTGAGCACCGGAACGAAAAGGTAAATGCGTGATTGAGAAGCGGGAAATTAGAACGATGAAAGGGAGATGATTGTTGAGAGCGGGGATTTTTTCTTTTTTCTCTCTTTTTTCCCTCGATTTGCCAACTTGATTCCGTTCGAGATTCGAGGTGTTAAGAATCCTTTTTTCCTTAAGAGTTCTTTTTTCTCTTCGCGGAATTTTAATTGGACGGTAAAAATTCGACTCGGTTAGATCTTTTTTTTGAACGAGTAACGATTATTTTATATTTATATTTATATTTTCGAAAATTCTGATTCTTATCTTTGACAATCTCCAAATTTTTGTATTTCTCCAAATATTACATAAATTATTAGCATGTAAAAATTTAAAATCGAACGATTTGAATTAACCATTCCTATCCGTATCGCTAAACAACCTAAACAAATCTTCTCTCGACCAACCTATCCACTTCCCTCTCCTCTCCTCAACTCCCCCGATCGGATCTCCCAATCGAACCCTCCCCCCTTTGTCCATCCGAATACTCTTTCGAGAGTCACGTGTTCCAATCTCGGGGACGTTCCTCGAGATTCCCGGCGGGCCGACAGAAATTCGTACCTCGTAATCATTCGCGAGGATCACCAAGCTTGAGAAGCATAACGCGAGAATGTTGTATAGCGGCGCGCTGGCTGGAAAGGGGTCGGGGCCCCGTGGACCGTCCCCCCACCACCGCCGCTTCTCGAGCGGTGGAGGGGAGAGACGGAGAGCGAGAAAGCGAGAAAGAGAGAGAGAGAGAGAGAAGGATGACGGGCCCGTGAGCCGGCAGGTGGCCTCGTCTCACGGGGCCCCCATCTACACGCTACATCCACACGGCGAGGATGAGAATCTCGACGGACACGCGCGCGTCACGAGATGAAAACGTAGATTACGCGGCCTTTCTCCCTCTCTCTCTCTCTCCTCCTCGTCCTCTGTCTTCGTCCTCTTCTCGCGCATCCTCTCCTCCTTCGATGCGTTGCGTCTCTCTCTTCCGTCAAGCATCCTGGGCCCCCTTCCTAACCCCTTTCTCCCTCTCCTGCTTCTGTTAATCTTAGTCCGCGTATCTTCTCGGTTTACAACCGAGGTGGACCCCGGGCGCGGAGGACTTTATTTATTAAGACTTGCATTACAAATTGGGAGGAGTAAGAAGATATCATTGAAAAAATGTCAGTATATTCGTATATACCGCGTGTATGTGCCCTGGGTACATATACGACCCCCCCCCCCTCTTTGGTGATAAAATCGTCCGGTTTTCTTATTTTTCGGAGAGTTTATACACGTACACGATTCTTCTTGTTCTTGTTCCCTTTTTCGTCTCTTTATTTCCTTTCTCTCGCTGTTTTGACTCCGTCTCTTGGTCTCTTTCTTTTTTTTATTCCCTGATTCTCGTTTAAACGGCTCTCGATCGCTCTCGCTCTCGCTCTTTTGTTCGGTCGCGGGTTACACGTTGTTGTTTCGCGGTATGTTAAATTCTTGCTCGCGTGCGCGGGATCGGGACCCCGAGAGCAACCTGTTATTTATTAGGCGCTCGTAGTCGCCGCGCGTAGGAAGGCCTCGTTATTTTTCCATTACGTCTCCATTCGAAAAAAGCATGGGAAGCATGTTATGGAAGGGGGAAGGGGACGGGATCCCACACGAGATGCGTGCAATCACACGGTTTTCCGCGCGTCGAGAATTGATGAATCGCTGGACGAATGAAGATCTCGATAAGAAGTTGAAAAGGGGTGACTTTTTCGGATGAAATCTCAATTGAATTTGTTCAACTCGGATGTTTACAGATGTCTGGTCCTTACCAACTTACATTTGTCAACGTGTTTTTAACCAGTTGGGTAAATGTCAAGCATCATATATATTTTCGTGAATTTTTTTATTTTTATTCTCATTCTTCGTAAACTCGCAACGCTTAGAGAAATTTATCATTATCATTCCAAGGAAATAATTAATTTCATATTTAATTTTGATAGATTTAATAAAGAAGTTTATTTATTTTTATTATATAGAAGAAATTTATCCTTTTTTGGAAATAATATTTATTTTCATATCATTTAATTTTAATAGATTTAAAGTAAAAGTTAATTCTTTAATGGAATTTTATATAATTCTAAAAAAGAAAGAAAATGTAATTTAAACGTTTCGTTTGAAGATTTCGTCAAGAAGTATTTTCCAATCCCAATAATTTCGTGATAAATCAGAGTACGAATTTACAATTTCGCTTTAACAAATAACAAATAATAGGCAGCGTGCTGTTTGTCAAATTCTCCCTTGACTCGCGGCGACGTGACACTCATTGAAGCCATTCTCGCGGGGAGGATTCATTGCGATCGATGCTCGAGTTCGCGGCCGATCGTATATCTCGCGGTTTCGTGGGGGACCATGGCGGATAATGACTCTGGCCGCGCGTTCAACCCGTATCGTTACCGATCGTGTAACCATAATTTCGTGACTGTAAATCACGACAGGTGTCTACGTCTTTAGAGGGGTGTAATTCGAGCCTGGGAGGTGTCCCTCGCGACTCCCCCCCTTTTTTTACCCTCGAGACGTACACGCGACTATAATGACTATCCGAGCCGGTTTCTTGGAATAGGGGGGGAGGAAAAAAGGAAATTTGTAAAAAGGGTGTTTCGTTCGTTCACGAAAGATTTCATCTTTGGGTGAAAATTTATCTCTCGAAGGAAGGATTGAGGATGATATATTTATTATTTTTTTATCCGTTCTTTTTTTTTTTTTTGGAATAATCGAATGAAAATTTTGAGCGAGATTAAATATTCTTCTTTTAAAAATAAAAATAGCAGTCAGATCTTTTGTTTGATTGCATCAATAAAGATTTAATCTTTATTATATACTGCTGTAATATTATAGTAACTGTTTATATCTCTTAGTATGGTCGATAAATCGGAGTTTAAAGTATTCGCGCAAAACCGTGTATGTGTTTAAAACGTTCGTTATTAATTTTTTTTCACGATGGCGCGATTGGCACCGTTGCGCCCAGAACGTCAACAGCTCGTTTAGGGTCAATAAAGTCACCGAGATTCCAGAATCGCAATTAAACGAGGTCCTTCGGCCCATCTCGTCACCCCTTTATTGTCCAGTTCTGCGCCATAACGGTTTATGGTCCTCCATACGACTTTATGAGAGCCAACGTGATCTCGTACACACTCGGTCGAAAGTATTAAACACTTCGCGTTACGGGGAACGTAGTAAGTGCTGCATACGGGGCTAAGAAAATAAAATGTTCCGCGCACTTTTATCAGGAAGCGTAAAGTATTTATCGATGGTCGGCCATAACGGCTCTAAGGGATGCCTAAATATGGGATAGAACAGGCACGTTTCGATAAAAAGCGGCCATCCTGTGTCGATTCAAACGACGGCCCCGTGAGGATTCTTCTTTTGGAAGTGAATTTCTCCGTGGAAGGGACGTTGGGAGATAATACCAAAAAAAAAAAAAAAAGGCAAGAGATAAAAAGGAGAAGAGAAGAGGAGCTTTTACGACGAATTTAAATGTAAACTTCGAAACTTGGAATCGATAATCGTGAAGATTCGATCTGTCTCCATCTTCCTAGGTTAAATATACCTAAATAATACCTAAACGTTTGTTGTAGGATAATATGCATTTCCGTCGTTGACAGCGGCAACGACACTTATTATTGCCAATTGGATAAAGGGTCGACGCTTGACGAGACAGCGTCTAGACGTGGCTGACATCTTCAATTTCGCTTGCTCTTTCACCACGTCGTTTAAGAATGATACCGTCCCTCCACGTGACGTGACGTACGTACGATCCGATATGTTTATTTCGGATCGGGGCTCGCGCTAGAGGGTATCGCGTCAGGATCGAGATCTCTGAGCGATCAAGATCTCAAGAGCGAACGACGATCAGTGATCAGCTTCGTTCCCTAAATAAATGAACCTTCGAACGTAGTTTTGAAGCATTATATATATATATATATATATTTATTGTATTTCATTTATCAAGAAAGAGAGCATACACTGTCATACTTTTAAAATTGATCGGAGTACAATGTGAAGGAGTTGATAAAAAGAAAAGAAGATGAAACTAATGATAAAAGTACGTGTGCATCGATCGATGAGTCGGATGAAAGGAAAGGTTTCACCCTTACCTCGGCCGTTTATTTATTTATTTATTTATTTATTTTTTTTTTTTTCACGTTTCACGTCTTTCGACCCGGCCGAAATCTTTGACGCGTAAAAGATGATCTCAATTAAACGGGTTTATCCAAATCGACGGGGGGTTATAACCGGTGGTACCGAGGGACAACGGCGTATCTGAATAAGAAATCAGGATAGGGCAGAGCGATCGCTTCACGATGTCGTGAGAAAGGACACGCACGGCCGTCATAGAATGTATGAATGTACGCCTCGAGTACGAAGGTGACGATGCTGAAGGTGTGAATGCCCCCTCTGACTGAATCTGACTTTCCAACCACCTGAGCTGTTGCAAGGGTAGAAACTGTCCGTTTCTCGTTACGTAGTGCATTCTCACGCATGATTTTTCCATCGTTTCGAAAACTTTCGATTTTTTTACCTCAGGTCAGGTGTATTTGAACTTTGACGGAATTGAGTTTTGAATTTTCTTTTTTTTTTTTAAGATCTTCGTGAGATTAAAATTTTTCCAAATTCGAATCGATTTCGTTTGTAATTCAAAAAAAAAAAAAAAAAG
>NW_006263473.1:1601909-1607457 GCF_000469605.1 Apis dorsata
AAAATTGGAGTATTATACAGTAGTTAGTACTCTCTCTACATATTGCTATTAAACTACTATCTTGAAATAAATATATCTTGTCGTCCAATAGTAAATTAAGATTCGCGAAAAGGAATTCACGTTATTTTAATTGGAAAATTGGAAAATTGAATGAAAGAGAAAGTACATAACCTAAAAAATCACACGAGTCCGCATAACTTCTTCATTTCCTAACGCTATTATTTAGTTGGCAAATTATACGACGAGAGGGGCCAGATAATCAAAGCAAACACCGGGCACCCCATAATTCAAATAACCACAGGCGATACCGCGTATCAGTCACACGGACACGCGCACACATACGCTTGGTAGCAATAAGTGTACCTGGCAAAAAAATGGGGTGTTTCGAATGTTCGTACAGTGAGCGTAGTTAGCGACTATCGTTTGGAAGACACGGTAGGAGGGTTGTAAAAGGAGCGGCACGGCTTGAATTGATGAGCAAAAACCAACGAAATCATGAGCGATTGCTCGGCCCTGCGCGGCAGCCCGCATCTTCTCTTCTCTCCTTTCGCCGCTGCGAAAGCAATTTTTTCTCGGTGTCGTCGACGCCGCCAGTCGTTAGCCGCTTTTTCCGAACTAATCTCGAAAGGGTATCCCCTCCAGCGTGCCGCTGTATTATAATGAGGTGTGGATTGTAAATGAAGCTTAATGACGCCGACGTCGCAGGGCCATTTTTCAGAGTTTCAGCCGTAAAGGAAGGGAGGATGTCTCTCCCTTCTCGATAGAACAAGCTTCGCGGTTAATGTAGGATAGGATTTATATTTGCTCAACGATCTGCCTCAATTTTCAGTTTAAACCCGATGTAAATTTCTAAATTTGGGAAAAGTTGTAAGGAAATATTCATTAGATTAAGAAAGTTGATTACGATTTTTGTTGAATTCCAACCTGAATCTGAAAAAAAGGAAATATTTTTAAGATTCTTGAAGTTTTTATTACGTGTAATTTTATTATTGAATAAATTATACAGGGAATCGGGTCAAACTTGATTAATGCGAAGATTGAATGGTTCCGTAAATCATTGAACTTCTTTTTTTCGAGTTAATGCTCGAAAGCGTGAAGAATAACTGTACGGATTTACGATGAAGTTTTTTTTATCATTCGTGCACGTGACACTTTCGACTAAAAGAACTCGTGGTCAATGTATTCGTCCGTCCGTTACACTTGTTGAAAAAAAAAAAAAAAAAAAAAGAAAAGAGAAAAGAAAAAAAGGGATGACGGTAAACAGCAGCCAGCTGGTTCAATTGGGGTTAAAATTATTTGAATATACGGATCATTTATCAAACGTAAAATTACCTGGACGAAACTCGTTCTTCGAGTGGGGTAATCCTCTTTCACGAAACACGTGACAATTCTCAATTCGAAATTGTATTGCCAGCCAGTGTTATAAAATATACGCTTTTTTTTTTCAAACATAACCTCTCTTTCCATTAGAATGTTACAACAGTTCTACCATTTTTATATAATTTTTAAATAATCTCCTCTAAACTTGAAATGAAAATTATCTCTCCCTCGAATTCGACTGATCGTTCAACAAACTCAATTTGAAAATAATCGATCATCCAACAACTTTAACCACAAAGCAAAGCGACTATAGCTCATGATATATAGTTCATTCGCACGTTTGATAGAGTGAACTAGAGTACGTTTCGCATAATTCGTGCGTACATCGAATCCGTTGCTTACACTTGCTGTCGTAACTTAACGAGAGAAAAGAGGAAAGGGAGAGAAAAAGTATCGAGTCCCCCCTAGTTGTCAATCCGTGCGCTACTTGGGCCGGGATGAGATAGGGGAGCTCGTTTCCGGACCAGTTTTCGAATCGTCTTGTTATGAAGTGTCGCCACTTAAGTATCGCATTTGTATACGAATTGCTCGCTTGCGGTTCTGGATTGGGACCCCCCCTTTCGTTCTTTCAACCTCGAGCTACATTATATCGTCGTTTAACTTGACGTGGAGAAGAAGGGGAGTCTTCTAAGAAGAAACGGAATTGGAGAAATCGAACGAAAAACGAATTGGAGAGATCGATACGAATTTTTCGGAATTCGTATAAATAAGAGACGTGGCTGAAAGTGGATATTTGGAATGGGATCGTTATAATAATCGAAGGTTTCGTTGGTTGCGTTGATCAATGGCTGGGAATTTTGGTAAATTTTGTTGGGATATATCTATAGATTGACAGAGAAAAATCGTGTTGGGTGTAGAGTGATGGGTTCGAGTGTATCGCGAGAAAGATCAAAACTTGATCTTAATAAGAGGATATCGAAAGATATTAAGCATTAACCCGTTGAAAAAGTAATTAGTTAAAAATCTTGAATAATGTTACTTTAAGTAATTATTTATTATAAAATGTTTAAGTAATATTTATTCGTAACTTTAGCTATTAAATTTTGCCCATCACTGGATACTTTCGAAACATTTGTTTTCGATGATTTCTGACATAATTCTGATTTCATTTTTGTTTCATTTTATTCTGAAAATTGATGTTGCATTTTACTTTTGATTGACATAATTATTCACATTTGTTTACATTTGTTTACATTGAGAGGTGAGAAGAATATCATTAAAAGGCATCGAATGTGGAGAATTCGAACTCATCGCTATTCGTGGTACGACGTAAAATTTGTTCCACCATTTCGATCTCAAGATACGATGCAGCTGCACGAATGATGTTGTCCCGGCGAATTCCGTAATATCAGCGAGGCCTGGGAAATATTTCTTCGTTCAGCGGTCTGGTTCCTCGACGAAAGGAGCCAAGAAGATCGGTTTTTGTGCGGTCGCCCGCGGACTCATCGAGAAGCGACCTATCGATTTACAATGAGCGATCGTCCACATCGGTGGAAGGCCTGGCCACCGTAAAAAGTAGTATTGGATTAACGCGCACACGGAGACCGTCGGTTTTTCGGCAAACCGGTCGACTCGCGAAGAAGAGATTGAAGTTTATAAAGATGTTCCGCTCTTGTAGACACATGTCAACCTTCATCGATTCTTATGGTTTCCTGCGAAAATTTATCTTCTTTGTCCTCCTTTTCTTTCTTCGACGGAATTCTGATCCAGTTTTAATATCCAGCTTTAATCGTTTCATAATTCTTCGATCGATCCCTTCAATCCCTTTATTCTTCGTTTCTTTCCTTTTTCTTTTTTTTAAATTTAAACTTCAAATGATATAAAATTTTCTTTGTCCTCCTGTTTTTTGGAATTTTAGTCGATTTTATGGAAAAAGTATCTTTCTACTATATTTTATTCTCCACGTCTTATAGTCCAATTAATCCTTAAAAAAAAGAAAGGCTTCAAAAAATGTCAAGCAAAAACGTTTGCGTTCCAAAACTCGAGACGAGAGAAGAAAAAGATCAGCAAATAACCAAATAACAATTACACAAGCCTCCAGCATGAACGGTGCAACGCTTCCTTTCAAAACAGCTGATTGGTTCCGAAACGCTTGGCTTCTCTTCGGCGTTAAGGTCTTCATCAGTGGCCCGTCGAATCGTTTCCGTATCAATACCGACAGGTTGCGCTGGTTGGCCGGTTTCTAAGTGAGAAAATAAACGAGGCCTGTATCTCGTTAGCCAACGTCCAACGCTTTTATCTCGTCGAGGAGATGCACGTTGCGTTATACCGTGAAATGGAGTCTCGTAGATGGAAACGTTGTTGAATTTCACAACCCACTCTTCTCATTCTTCGCCTCTCTACCTCGAGGCTTCTCCCTTCTCTCCCCCTCTCTCTCTCCCCATCAGAGCCACGTGATAAGTGGCTGCCGTTTGCACCGTGGGCGCCACCCCCGCGGTTCGTTTTCCTTTTTACCGAAATTTCATTTGTACAACTCCTTCAGGGGCCCTACCGGGGGTAGACGAGAGCGAGCGTGGCTCATCGGTAAACCCCCGCCCCTCATCTCATTTTGCCCCCCCTCCCCCCCCCTCTCTCTCTCCCCATCAGAGCCACGTGATAAGTGGCTGCCGTTTGCACCGTGGGCGCCACAACCGTGGTTCGTCTTCCTTTTTACCGAAACTTCATTTGTACAAGTCATTAAGGGGACCTACCGGGGGTAGACGAGATCGAACGTGGCTCATCGGTAAACCCCCTCCCCTCATCTCATTTTGCTCCCTTTCGCCCGTCTCTCGATCCGAAACCCGACAACCCCCCCGTGGGAGGTGAGCGATGCGTTTTTGATTTAGAAAGGATGAAATTCTTAAGTTCGGTGAACGGGTTGAGGGAAAATAGATCGTGATGCGTTAAATTAGATGAGGTGAGGAAGGGAGAAAGGAGACTCAGGAAGGGGGATTGAAATGTTGATTGGTTTTGGATTAGAGGAGGGAATCGTGGATGGATACCCTTCTGGATCTTTCTCGTGAATGAAATTGTGAAAAGTTTTATAAAATCCTAAAAATATTCTATTCAAAACTAAACTCTGTTTAATATTTTCCCTTCGTTTCTCCTCTCTTCGCTTTTCTTTCTTTCTTTTTTTTTTATCCCTTCTTTACAAAATCTCTCGAACCTCTTTTATCTCGTTCGAAGAGACCTCTCCTATCCAAAGTCCATTTTTCGCTTTCGAAATCCATCGCTTCCCTTGCTCTTCCTCGCCGAACCCAGCCGGCACCGCGTATGCGCGCTGTGTTATCGCGCAATGCGTTTATCGGGCTGGTTCGAGGGGGGAGATGGAGCAGGCGGACGTATATCTTGGCGGGCATCTCCTCTCGGAGAATTCCGAATAATTTGCTCCGCTCGTTGGCAGGGATTTAGGCCCCACAATACCGGGTGACTCGCCCGATGCCTCACGGATAATCGAGCGTGACACACGGAGGAGAGGATTCCGCGCGTCGCTCGCCGGACGGCAATTATTTTACGCGCACGAGTCACCGCCGATTAGGGCGACGGGACTAATCGGCCTCCTTAAACGGCCAGCCTGCGAATTCCTGCCGCCTGGAAGCGGGCAACCGGCGCGGACCATTGCGAGAAAGAAATCGAGAAAAGGGAGAGGCTCGCTTGAAGGGTAAATTGTGATATATATCTCGGGGAGGGATGTTTTTGGAACGAGGAATTAGGATTGAAGAAATTTGAAATTGACGAAGGAGGAATTCGAGGTCGGTCAGGTTTCAAAATTAAATTTCAAGTATTTTAATTCGTTTCTTCATGTTGTTTCAAAAGCGAACTGAACGTAGAATCATATATAGGAGGTATTCTATTCCTTTAAGATTAATTTATTTAATAAACGAACATTTATATCGGCTTTAAATATTCGTCCTTTAAGCGCTTTCAAGTATGCAGAGTAGAACTTGAGTTTTATTAAGCGAGATACGAGAACGATTAAGAAACGATGGTTAATTATTACTCGTGTGTATATATATATTCTCACGAATACTTTTCAGGGACGATCGCATCGCGAACATTCGTCTCGAGGGCGAGCGGTTTCATCAGTTTCGTTCCTCCACGTGGGCAAAAGAGCGGGGCGCGAGAGAGAAAGAAAGAAAGAAAGAGAGAGAGAGAGAGAGAGAGAGAGAGAGAGAGAGAGAGAGAGAGA
>NW_006263473.1:1607757-1614590 GCF_000469605.1 Apis dorsata
CCACTTCTGCCCCAAAAATTCCAACGAGATTCGGCGAGTTTTTGGTTCCGAGCGATTAGGGCCGAAGATACGAGGCCGAAACAAACAAATAAGAACAAGCGTGGCCCTGGCTACCTACTATTCTCTACGTTCACCATGAATCCTGGTTGGCGTCCTGTTTGCCGGTCCGTGCCGCGGCCGGCAGGTGCACACCACCGTGGAATTACTCGAATGTGACAAATATGCCAAACATCTTCGCTTAGGGGAGTACCACGGAGAATAGAATTTTTTATTCAACCTGTTTTCTCGCCGCCTCGCTGAAATCGAGCCATTGTTTTCGCCGTCGCGATTCTTTCCTCCCTTTCAATGTTTTTTCTGTGCTCTTGGAAACTGTGGGAGCATTGGTTAGATATTTTAGATTTAGCGATTCAAGATTTAATATTTAATCGTGGAAAATGTATGAAATATTCTGTGTTGAATTGAATTTATTTTTGGATTTATTTGGAACAGGATAGAAATTTTGAATTTGTCAACTCTTATGAAAGAACGTTTTTTAGAATAATTTAAAAATATTTTAAAAATAATTTAAAAACAAACGTAAAACAAACCAAGTGAGATTTGGTATGCAAAAATGTCGATATATGAGAATTTAGCATTAGTGAGAGCAAAGCGAGACTATCTTCGTAGAGTGAGATAGCGTTGACTTCGTTGCATCGCCACGGTGCGGCGCGCTGTTCGTTCTATCTCCGTCTTGTTTCATTTAACATTTGATCATTTATAAGTAGTAAATTGACATTTTTCTATCAGGTTTTGTATTTGTTTTTCGATCCTTCAAAGATATATTCCACGAATATATTAATAATATCGATAAATTTCTTCAGAATTTTTATTATTATTTTTTATTATTATTGGTTCCTAAATTGAAATTGAAGATTTACAGATGATAAATGTTATTTTTTTTAAATTGTTTTTTATCGAGCCTTTTCAATGCTAGTATATAATGTATTTTACGAGATGTATAGTAAACGACGATTTTAGCAGAGTCATATAGCCTTTGCATTGTCACAAAACTCAAAGTTGAGTGCACTCGAATTTCAGTGAAGTCGAGAAGGCGTTCCGGTTCCTCCCATTGTCACACTTTCAAATTGGTCGCCGCTACAAAAGACATTATGCCTCTTGGTTTTCCCTCTGCGCCCTTCTAAACCAGTGGTTCTCCTTTTGTATTTGCAAAAAGTTTTATTATTATCGTCTATTATCTATTGTTTAAATTCACAAATATTTCTTTCAAGCAACGAGTTCATTTAAATTCATTTAGAATTTCATTTTTTTAAAATTTAAAATTCAGAAAAATGAAACTAATTCCAATGAACACAATTTAGCGAGAAAATTGAGGATCGTTTTGAATAGAATAAAGCAAGAGTCCTGAATGAAAAGTCATTCGGGATAAATCTTGCCCCCGGTTTTCGAGTTCATTGATGTTTAAAGTTCATTTTTGACAGATGGCCCATCTGCAGCCAACCATTTTGTAACGTTCTTGCGAAATTCTCTTCCGTGACGGACATTATTGTACGACGATTCGAGGTGAATCGACACCCATCGTTCTTTTATTGGTTAAGTAATTGTCAAGCCTAGTATCCCGAGAATTGCTCCCCTTCCTTATTTTGCGGCTTTTCGAGAAATGGGTAAAGGTTATTGCTGTTTTCATTCACATCTATTGAATATGCTATTGAGAAGTCGAGTTTTCCTCTTCTAAAGATACTTCTGCTGATCTTATACTATATTTTAGAGTTCATTGAGAAGTTGATATACGCGATCTTTGGAGAGAACTTGGAAGAAAAATGGTAAAAGTTTAACCAAAAGTTTAAAATATTTATTAAAAAAAGTAGAAATATTTTTAAAAAATACGCTATTATTAAGAAATTATTATTCAATTTCCAATTATTTAAATTCTTTAAATTTCCAACCTTCAATTATTCCATTCCTTAAATTTTTTACAAAATATTTCTAAGATTATTCAAATCACACGTCTTTATTTTCTTATCATTATCCATTCAAATGTTTCTTTCCTTCGTAAACGTTTTAAAACTCTAGATTTTAAAAGTGGTTGCATCTGGATGTGACCGTGTATAATCGTTTCATCGTATCGCCACCGTTCCTTCCAGCACGTTCCTTCCTTTCCTTGCATCTTCGCGAATCTTTTCTCGACCGTAGAAAAAAGCACGGTACCTCGAGTCGAGAAGAGAAACGCGAAATTCATTCAATATCCAAGGAATCATCGTCAATGGATCGCTGCAAGGGACACTTGGGGCGAAGAAACGACTTTGTAGTGGCAATTCATTCACTATTTTCTGAAGATTTGACGCGCCTCGGTGCTCCTTTGCTCTCGAGGGTCACTTGTCTGAAAGAGGTGGATGGTCGATTCACTCAGACGGTCCGTTTCAAGTGACAAATAGAAGATAGCGAACAATAAATTCCTCGAGGAAGTAGTCGCGAGACTAGCGAATTCTTTTCAATTCTTCTTCTTTTGTATAATTTCGCAAAAAAAAAAAAGAAAAAAAAATGATTAGAAGAGCGATACTAGAAAATAGGACAGCCGTGTTAAATTTTCTTCTCTTCTCGCGTAAAAAAAAAAAAATTTTCCAACGCAAAATTCAACTCTCTTATGTATCACTTTAAAATACATTTTAAATAACCACATTGGAAAATGCAAATCGGACGCAATATAAATATCTCTCTACCTACACGGTGAGCGGATCTCACCTGCCACAGAATAAATAATTGAAAAGGTTTACGAACGCTTCCGTCCATACCCGCCCCCGCGTATTAAATTTCCAAACTTCCTCGACACCAGCCATGTTCAATCGCTCAAAAGCGAAGCATCGTCTCTCCTACCCAACACGAGACGGGCGATACCCGCTAATTTCGCTGTTCTCGCGTCGAAAAGCGCTCGTTGCCTCGATCCACGCGCCCCCTTCGTCCTGCTTCCCGCTGCGCGGCATCTCTCTCCTCACGCTGACAGCCTAAACGTCGCTATATACGTACGCTCGTGTATCGTCGAAATTAAAAAAAAAAAAAAAAAAAAAAAAAAAAAAAAAAAAAAAAAAAAAAAAAGAAAAGAAAAGAAAAGAAAAGAAAAAGAAAAAAGAGAAAGAAAGAGAGAAAAGAAAGAAGGGAGGGGGGAAAAAGTCAAATAGAGCCGGAGACGGTCGATACACCAGCTGCCTCGTCTTGGACGTATTTTCTCGCTTCTCGAGAAGGCACGTGGGTGGCGGCGTGGCACTTTGCCGGTTTTATGAGGCCCTTAAGAATCGTCCCAGGACCCGTACCCCCTCCCACCTCCACTCCCTCGTTCTCCCTCGGTTCAAAGTCTCGGGCTCTCTCTTTCCGTCCCTCTCGGTGTCCACGCGTGTTCTCCTCCGGTGCACAAGGGGTCGAAACTTTTTTTGTAGACTCGCCATTACTCGACAAAGTCCTTTGCCGTTTGGGACCGTTGATGGATGCCCGTTGCGTGGGCTACGTCGTTCCGGTCTGCTCCTTCCCCACGAAAAGACACGCGTCCACCTTTGTAAATCGTCCACCCCTCACGGCCACGCGAGGCTGCCGCGAATTTACGAAAGGGAAAACGCAACAATAAGTTTTGTACTTTGTTTCGCGGTTGGGACCTCGTCAAATATTTTCTTCCTTCCTTTCTTTCTTTCTTCTTTTTGGATTGTTTCTTTTTCTTCCTTTCTTTTTCTTTTCTCTTTTGCTTCTTTTTTTTTTTTTGGTTTCGTTTCTCCTCTTCTCGTTCTGGGTTGATGCGCTCGGTTGTTTCTTCTGCTTCTGGCGGAGAGTCTGGCAGATATACGCACCCTGCGGGGACGTACCGCTCGTGGACACCTTTGGAGGAGGCTCGATAAAGAATCGGCAGAGGCGTAGTTATTATTTTATACGCAGTGGTTGCTGCGGCTAGTGGATGAGAGAGCTGTGGGGGGTGAATAAAAACGAGTGATTTACGATTGAGCGGTAAAAATAGAGTGTTGCGCGAATATGGACGCGGAGAAGAGAAATTTATTATATATTCGTTCGAAGAAACGAAAAATTATTAAAATTATTAAAATCTCGCAAAACGAAGAAAAGAAGAAAATCGAGCGAAGAAACATTTCTCTTTCTTTATTTCAACGGTTCAAGAAAAAAAAGAATTTATCATTTAATAAAACGCCGATATATATATATTTCCTCCCAACTTTCACGATTCAACCTTTGGAAATCGGATAGCACGAAGCTGCTAGCTTCGAGCCCGCGAGAAAGCAAAGCGATCGTCACACCTACGGGCCCTCGATTTCCTCGAAGCGATTATTGGATCAAGATCAGATCGATTCGTGGATCGTTACAGCTATTGGAATCGAATCCTCTAGAAGCCGTGTAAGAGGACGGTGCATTTGTTCGCGTGCGCGCGAATAGTTGTCAGGATGGCCGTGCTACGCCTACGCGACGATAATAAAGTCACGGCCGATTCGCTCCTGTCGGTTCGCCACGGATAAGGGGTTAAAATATCGCCGAGGCGACGATCTCTCGGCAGAAATTCGATCTTCGCCTCGATTTTTTCCCCCCTCCCTCCTCACGGGGGAGGGGAGAGGGGCGACGTTTCGCGCGCCGGAAGAGATATTACAATGTAATATGCAAAAGCGTGCGCGGCTCGGGAGAGTGGATCTCTCTCTTAAGTGATTCCTCAAGTTCGCGATCCGCTCGAGTGCAAATACGTGTCCGGGTACGATAAACGTAACTACCCGTTGCGTCATCGAGTTTCTTGGAATAAAAAGTCGGCGCGTAACAGAACTTGAGAATAATCTTGAGAGAGTTTTTTTTTTTAAAAAGAGAAAAGATCGTGAATTTATTTATTTTTTTATTTTTTAGAAAGTTTCACAGAGTTTCGATCCATCTCTGTGTTTATGTTTACGTGAAGGAAATCGGTAAAGAAAAAAGGAATAATATCGTTCACGAACAACAAAACAAATTTCCACAAAACCCGCAGCTGTTCCACGCGATCGTCTTTGCAACGAGCTATTAGTACGCGAAACTTTTTTTTCCCAAGTGCAAAAACATTTCGTTTCGTGTCGAGCCATCCGTAGCGGGCCGGCAATTTGCTTGCGGAAAAAGAGCTTACAAGGAACTTATACCGAAACATCGAGCAACAACAACAAGATGATCTACTAGAATGTAGGGCTGAGGAAATCGTACTGCTTCTGAGAAAATCTGGAGTGGAGACCAGAGTCGATCCAGCGTGATGCATGTCGCAATTTCGTGTGTACGTGTGTGTGGGAAGGAGGTGGGAGAGGAGGGGAGGAGGATGAGCGAGGGGAGACGGGAGAGACGGGAAGAAAAAGTCGGATGGAAAAAAAGAAAAGTGGAGGGAGGTTGCGTTACGGAGAGAAGACTATGCACTGTTGCAAACAAATGGCCGGCAATTACGTGCAATTTGCCATATATACAGGCGCCGTGGCCTCCCTCTCGACAATAGCACGGCCGTTCCTCGTTTTCGTGGCTGTTTTCGAGGTCTTGGAGCCTCACCCCCGGGGGCCATACATCGATCGCCGGGTAATTGTCAGCGCTCAGCGCCCCGAACGCAGGTGTAGCAAAGGGTAACCGCCCGAGGGTGCTGCATAAGTGCGTTAATTTATATATTTCGACCGGAGGGCACCGTGAGGGGAAAAAGTGGCAAACCGAGGCTCAAGCGATATTGGCGGGAGTCGATTCAGGTTCCTTTAAGGAGATGATGTATGCGGCTTCGATACTGGTTTCGGTATAATGGAAATGGATTTCGAATAAGTGTTTCGAAAATTTCTCGGCTATCTTTGATTCGTGAATTTATTGTATTTGGAAATAAGCAAATATTTCTTTACGTATATGGTATGTATATGGTTTCGATTCTAGAGTGGGGAAAAATAGAAAGAAATGGAAAGAAAGTTTCGAATAAATGTTTCGAGAATTTTTGAGATCTTTTCGTTAGTGAAAAATCACTATCTCCTTACAATTTTACAATTTGACAGTTAATTTAGTTATATTTATTTATTTTCTACTTACTATTTATTTTATTGAACGATATTCTGTGATTCGTGAATTTATTGTATTTAGAAATAAGCAAATATTTATTTACTGTATATGGTATATATATGGTTTCGATTCTAGAGTGGGGAAAAATAGAAAGAAATGGAAAGAAAGTTTCGAATAAATGGTTCGAGAATTTTTGAGATCTTTTTGTTAGCGAAAAATCACTATCTCCTTACAATTTTACAATTTGACAGTTAATTTAGTTATATTTATTTATTTTCTACTTACTATTTATTTTATTGAACGATATTCTGTGATTCGTGAATTTATTGTATTTAGAAATAAGCAAATATTTATTTACTGTATATGGTATATATATGGTTTCGATTCTAGAGTGGGGAAAAATAGAAAGAAATGGAAAGAAAGTTTCGAATAAATGTTTCGAGAATTTTTGAGATCTTTTTGTTAGCGAAAAATCACTATCTCCTTACAATTTTACAATTTGACAGTTAATTTAGTTATATTTATTTACTTTCTACTTACTATTTATTTTATTGAACGATATTCTGTGATTCGTGAATTTATTGTATTTAGAAATAAGCAAATATTTCTTTACGTATATGGTATGTATATGGTTTCGATTCTAGAGTGGGGAAAAATAGAAAGAAATGGAAAGAAAGTTTCGAATAAATGTTTCGAGAATTTTTGAGATCTTTTTGTTAGCGAAAGATTATTATTTCGTTACAATTTTACAATTTAACATTTTATTGAACGATATTCTGTGATTCGTGAATTTATTGTATTTAGAAATAAGCAAATATTTA
>NW_006263473.1:1614659-1626039 GCF_000469605.1 Apis dorsata
ATATATGGTATGTATATGGTTTCGAGGGAATGGGGAAAAATAGAAAGAAATGGAAAGAAAGTTTCGAATAAATATTTCGAGAATTTTTTAGATTTTTTCGTTAACGAAAGATTATTATCTCGTTACAATTTTACAATTTGACAGTTAATTTAATTATACTTATTCACTCTCTACTTACTATTTATTTTATTAAACGATATTCTGTTTCGGGGAGCAGAGAGAGAAACACGACCGTTCCGCTCCGTGTCCGGAAAGCGACTTCGCGTAATCGATATTTCAATGACAACACACAACACGGTGCTGCCGTTTCCTGTGTCGCGATTCACAGTTGCCCTTGACGTTCCACACCGTGGCTCTCCGTAACGAAATAATCGAATTATATGATCGATGTATATTTCGACAAAATGAGAGGAAAAACAATTAAATATTTTTTTTTTTTTTTTTTTACAATAAACCAACTAACCATCACAAAATGAAATAACAGGAAATTTTACCAACCAATACAATCTAACTATAATATCGATTGCGCAACTCTGCATACATTTTTAGCCCGGTTGAAAATATTCAGTGGTCATCCCCCCCTCTCCCCCTCTCCTCAGCCGGCTGTGCTCGTTCTCTCGTTTCAAGCCTCGAGATTCTCTCTCTTTCTTTTTTCTTNATCCATTACACGAGGGGTAGGGAGGAATTAACCCATTAAGAGTGGTTCCTCTGATTTTTGGGATTGGATTGTTGCTTCTCTTCGATGCTGGATAATTTTGGTTTTGAAAGATAGAAAGAATTGTATGTGGATTGTTTTTATCTTCGTTGTAATAATTTTTAGAATGATTATTAAGAATTCATTAAGAATGGTTGCTTTGATTTTTGGCTGAGTTTTTTTTCTTCGAGATAGGATAATTTTGAAAAATAGAAGGAATTGTCTGTTGATTGATGGATTTTTTTAGAGGGATGAAATAAGTAGGATGACTGATTACAAAAGTTAACTTATTAAAAGTGCTTCCTTTGATTTTTTGGGTTGTTTCTTTTCTTCGAATTAGAGAAAAAGATTTCGGGAAAAAGAAGGAATTGTTAGTAAGTTGATGATTTTTTTTTAATTTTTGTGTTATATATTTTTTTTATTTTTGATAAGTAATTATAAAAATTGATTAAGAGTGGTTCCTTTAACTTTTGGCTGAGTTGTTTCTTTTCTTAAAGATAGGATAATTTTGGTTTTGAAAAATAGAAGGAATACAAAAATTAACTTATTAAAAGTGGTTCTTTTCTTTGAGTTAAAATAATTTGAGAAGAAGAAGGAATTGTTTGTTTGTTGGAATATAATTGATGTAATTATTAAGAATTATTCGATCAGGAATTGTTACAGAAACGATTTAAAAGTTTTTAGGATTTATTTTTAGAATGGGATGATTTTGGATTTAAAGGAATTAATTGATCGTTTTCTTAGTCTAAATTAGATAATTTTAATAGAAAATTAGAGGAATAAATTTTAAAAAATGTTCAGATGTATTGCATTTATGATACCCTTATCCCTTTTGCTTTTTATCGACCACATGATTAGCCGTGTTTGAAGTTTCCTTTCCCATTCGAATAATTTACAACGGTACAGTGTACACACTGTGGTCGAGGATTAGAGACCAAGAACAGGGAAAACAAACGAGAAGTATAATAACGAGCGGGCAGACGCACGCTCCGAGTGTACGTACACGCAATTATCTATCGACAGATTTGCATTTCCTATTTCCAGAATGTTTGCACATCGCCAGGTGTTCCCTTTTACTTCCTGAACTCGGTTCCTACAACAAGGCGAATGTTTCAATAATCTACGACACTTTCTATCCGGATTATCTGCCGCGATTAGACTAAGCCTCCATCGAAAATGTTATGGAACGCTGAATCTGTTAGCTTTCCCGTGAATTTTCTGAAAATATTTGCTTGGAAACGAAAGGGAATCGAAAGAAACGAAAATGTGGAAATTTATCGTTTGTTGAAATATCTTTATTCGTATATAATATAATAAGAGAGGTAAATGAAATTATTTTAATATACGTCGATTTAATACGTCTTGATTAATCGAATTTGCTCGAGGATACGAGAATTTCTTTTTATTTTAATAATTGCTCGGTTCGAGCTCTTGAGATTTCTCTTCTATCTCGAGCTGACAGTGAAAAAGAAGCCGTTTACGGCCAGTTAAAATGCACTCGATCAATGCTCCTCCCTTCTAACAATAAGTTATACTGTTATATAAAGCAAGTTTGCCTCCGAGCAAAGAATGAAAAATTGCTTCCTTGTAACGATTCTGGAAATCGTTGATCTTGATCGTCATGAAATTTTTCTGCTTAAATCCATTTTATTATGATAAAATTTTTTAAAAAAAAAAAATTTTTAAAAATTTAAAAAATTTTATTAAAAAATTTTTAAAAAATTATAACATGAATGTTTCAAAATTTATTAAAACGTAGTAAAATTAGATTATACACGGTAGAGAGATTAATATAGTAATTTTAAATTGACTATAGATTACACTTGTTTCAATGTAAACTCACCGTTATAAAAATCGCGACATCTATAGTCGTAAATTTATGTAGAAATGACTGTCCACGCACTCTATTGTTTTTTTATTGCAACATTCTATACCTTCTTCTTTCTATACCACATTCTGAATATATTCCAATATAAAAACCAACTCTAAAGTAAGAATAATCGAATCTGCTTAATTTACCACGCGTGAGTTAAATATTTTTCTTGATATAAGTAAGACATTCTAATTTCTCTTACTCACGTATTTTAAAAAAGATTAAAAGACGAAATTAGAATTCAACATGTTATTTTAAACCTAATCACAAGTATTCACAAAAAACTTAAATCTTTAGACAATCATAGATCATCCAAATGAAATTTTCTCCCATGATTCATATTTGTCAGGTAAATTTGTGTCCTTAAACAAATTCTTAACAAAAAAAAAAAAAAAAAAAAAATAAAGATTCTCTATCTGGAGGCGAGCTTATTTGCAAAGCTTATCGAGCCTGGAAGGTATAGTTGTTCCAACAGGTGCGATCACGAAGCTCGTGCTGCAAATGCGGCCGCGTCACGAATTCGATTCGCCTTATCCAAAATAATTCGAGATAAACGTTCTCCCCGTTGCGTAATTAACGCACGATCGGCGATATAACGCGCAACGGTGAGTGCAATGCACTCGGCCAGTGCACATCTGGATCTGCGAAGAGTCTCTCGCGAAAAGGGCGCGATATAGCGCCCCAGTCGTGCCCACGGGGATTTACTTAATTGCAATTAATGAGGAGAGATATTACGGCGCGGGGTCATGCCTGAGTTAAGGATTACTAATACGCCAATGGGATTAACGATGGTGAGTTATCGCGGCTACGTGAACGAGGAATCGAATCTTTCCGAGTAACCTCTGCCCTTGATTGCATTAATTATGCCGGAGAAAAAGGTTGCTCCTTATATCAGGCCACGTGTTGCGCCAATTTGATGACGATAGCGGAATGAGAAAATTACGGGGGAGAATTTTTTCAAAATAAACATACTCGAGAATACACGAAAGCCAATAAGATCAGATGGAATATAAGCAGGAGTTATTACAATCTTCCCTTTTATTAATCTTATTTCGAGGTTAGAGAGATGACTGCATCGAGATCATTGGAGATTAATGTCCTTTGGAAATTTCTCTCTCGTTGAAGAGTCTTGCCTTTGGAAATCTAGTCATCAGAGGAGCTCGTGCTACGAGCAATCCAGGTCGTTTAAATGTCATTAAAATTATATTATCGATAATCAATTTTACTTAGACACTAATATAATAGATTCGTAGTCGAAATATCCACCATTTCCATTCAAACTTTCCATCGTGCGCTCTTATCCAACCGTGTGTTTCATTAGTACCACCGATAAAAGTAATCGGTTAAGTTAAATACTCGAAGACTCGCGCCCGTTCTCCGTTCCAGCATCACGCTGCGTATAGGCTTACCAAGATGGAGGCCCCGTGTAGAGCATCGATCCGCTGCCGAGATAAATAATCCCCGTTGCGAGGCCGGTTTCGCGTGGGAGTAGGAGTCGGTGCTCGCGTGGTTAGGTGCACGCACGTAATGTGGACCGACCTGTACACGAGTGGCCGCGCATAAGTAAAGCGGCTGCCACGTGTGCCACGGGGTGAAGAGGCGGCCGAGGAGCCGTGGGGAAACGGGGTGGCCAGGTCTTGGCGCGAGGCGGCTCGTCTGATTGGCTGAATTTATGGGCTCTACTTATCGCGTACTTACCGCGTTGTATATCAACAATGACACCCGCACCCGCGGGCGCCCCCCTGCGCCCCCGTCCCTTTTTACGCCCCTTTCCAACGAGCCCTGGCTGCCTCTCGCACCTTACCTCTCCCTCCCCCTCCTGTCTCCCCTTCCTGCCTCCCCCTCCCCGTCCCTCCACCATTCTTCTTCTCCCCGAGACGTTTACACCGGGTAAATGGCTGGCCGATATAGCTGGCCTCCGTGTCCGCCTCGAATGCCGCGAAGATGGTGGTAGGATAGGTTTCAAGGAGGCCGTTGCCACGGAGATTTATTGGAAGACGATAGGAAGTTGTAAAAGAATATTTATAACTAGGCCTCGATGGACTCTTGCCAATGGGGCATTGTTGGGGCTCGAGTTGGGCGCGGTTTACAGATGCTAAAAAAGGGGAATTTTGTTCGAGGAGGAATTTTTTTACCGGGTTTGAGGAGGTTTGAGGAAGAAGAAAATGGACGAGTTTATATTTCGAATCGTTTTTGAATGAAAAAATATGTATTTAATTATAGTTAATGAAGATTTATTTGCTGTATCAACTAGAAGCATTAATAATACGTAATATCTTACAACATCTAAATCATCTTGAGTTTGAGGAAGTTTGAGGAAGAAGAAAATAGAACATGTTGCACTTTGACTCGTTTTGAATGAAAAATACGTATTTAATTATAGTTAATGAAGATTTATTTATTGTACCAAGTAATAGCACTAGTGATATGTAATATCCTACTCAGTTTGAGAAAGTTTGAAGAAGAAGAAAATGGAAAAGTTGCATTTTGACTCGTTTTGAATGAAAAATACGTATGTAATTATGGTTAATGAAGATTTATTTATTGTACCATGTAGTAGCACTAGCAATACGTAATATCTTACTAAGTTTGAAGAAGTTTGAAGAAGAAGAAAATGAAAGAGTTGCATTTTGACTCGTTTTGAATGAAAAATACATATTTAATTATAGTTAATTTATTAATTAGTAAGATTTATTTATTGTATCAAGTAGTATCACTATCAGTTCTTAATATCTTACTGAGTTTGAGAAAGTTTGAGAAGAAAATGGGACAAGTTGCACTTTGAATGAAAAATACGTGTTTGACTATCGTTAACAAAGATTTATTTACTGTCCAACTAGTAGCACTAGTAGTACACAATACCTTACAACACCTAAATCATCTTCGATCTCGACTGTTCGCCCGAACCTCTCCCAAATCCTAAGAACCTACGTCGATGGACTTTCAATCAGCCGATTCTCGTTCATCTAAAATCCTGACATGTCGCGAGCGGTAGTCCAAGCTGACTAGACCTCTGTAAAACACGACTTCCTGAAGCGTCGAATCTTCGTCACATCGCGTCGAGGAGGAGGGACACAAGTCGCCGCGCAATAAACCATTTATTAATGAATTGGTGACGGGGACCAGGTTGCATACGAATCGGCCTGAAATCATCGTCGACGTCGAGACACGCGTCCCGCCGATATCTGGCCGGCTCCTGGACATCCTGGACACGGAGGCGTGGGATACGCGGTGTCGTGGGCGCCAGGAAGCACCCGTCACGTGTCAGGGTCGTGAATCACGGAAACAGGAAACCTCGCCCCCGTGACTTCAATCGAAATTATCGTGGCGAACGAGCGAGCGAGCGAGGACCCGGAACTCGGGGCCCAGGCGCCAAAAAATAGCTTGGTTTTTTTTTATTCCAACGCATAAATCATCTCCCTTGGTACTGTAAATCTTTGTCGCGGCTGTGTGTTGTGTTCCCTCCCCCTTTCTTTTTTTTTTCTTTTTTTGCTTTATTTAGAATAGGGTTTCTTGATCTTTCTTGAGTCTTTGTCGTAGTTGGAAGAACTTTTGGGATTCTCGGGAGACGCGTGATCATGGAGATCTCGGTTTATTTAAATAATCAAGAATTATTCTAGAGAAAAGAAATTATTGAGATTAGCAAATTTTTATAGGTTAAGTAGATTTATATATAGCTAGGTAATCTTCTGGATTTTGAAATTTTTCTCGATTAAAATTATTCCAAATTGAATATTTCAAGATTGAATTCCGCCAAAAGTATCGATCCAAATTTTGTATATTTCAGTGTATAAGATATCCTGATGGACTTTTCGATGTATACTCATCGATGTATATAGAATATGGTACATTAATTTTCGAGAATTCGTCGAAATACCAGGCTAGAAAAGGCCGCGAGTATATAACACGATCGGTCGGTAAACGTCAAAGCTTGTAATCCAATATTTTCCCGATGGGATTGTAAGGAAGCACTACTACCGGGTGGCTGTTCGCCTTCCAGGAGCGTAGGATCGAACAATGGAAACAGGAGACCATAAACAGGTCGAATTGTTTCGGACGCGTTGTGTTAATGCGATTTGGCACTGAGAGTGCATTGACCTATAAAGACAATAACGAAAACTGTTAAATCAGGATTTTATATATGGCTAACTGTGTAAATTACCGAGAATTAAAATTTATCATATTATCGAATTTAATGTTTCTCAAGCAAATAAAGATCGTACTCTCTAATACTACGAAATCCAGAAATCTTTTTCAAAGTATTTCCAAATATTTTTACGAACGTCAAAATTCAATCGGATAACAATTATTGCAGAAACTTGAATGGGAATTGTTGAAAAATTAGATTGTTTCTCGTTGTGTTGGGGCGAATGTCGCGTAGTTCCTTCGAAAGGACAGAGTGGTAAAGAATGCTCGTCGATCGTATTTTGGTGCTTCACTCCCTTTTTCGGAGCACAGTCGGGTTTCGAACGTAGGACGATGGGCGGAGGAGGATGAAAAAGTCTGGTCGTTTCGTGCGAGGCCATTTCCTGCACGAAATGCGTTAACATTAGTCACGTCTGGATTTCGTACAACGTTTTACGCTTCGGCTTGACTGTGTAATCGACCGAGCGAACGCATCGAAAGAAGCTTTATCTCGCAAAAAGCGATGTTCGACATCGACTTACGAGAGATGATTCATCTTCTTCCGCAAAAATATAAATCCTGGTTCACTCTTGCACCGTCGCGTTGGTTGATCACCGTGCTGCGAACGACGCGGTTCCAAAAGTACCGTCCAAAAGTCGTTTTAAAATTAAAATTATAAATGGGGAAAATATATAATTTAAAACTTTTTCTTTCTCGTGACTTAATGATAGACATTTTAACGTTTAACTGGAAAGATCTGACGATAACTTTTGACTAATCATCGTTCAAATCTTTTGCTTCGACGATACTAATCTTCCATTCTAAAGTTTGGTTTTTTTTTTTTTTTCTTAAGAAGTTAATTCTTTAAAGATGCTTTAGAGATTTTCTAAAAGGCCTTTAGTAAAGATTCTTATCTTTCATGTGCATAAATATATAAATTTCTTCTATTTTTTGAGATCTAAAAAAAAAAAAGAAAATTTCATTCAATACTTATATAATACTTATATTAATTTCTATATTATAGATTTAAATTATGAAAATAAATATCTATTTTCTGAATAATCAACATATTATATGTGTAAAATTTTCCTTTCAATTTTTGCTAAAATTTCAATAAAATGAAGTTGTAATTATTTTTAGACTATTTACATTACTATTTACAAATATTTCTTCTAACCAAACATAATATCTTATCTCAATTTTCCCCAAATTTTCCTCTACTAATTATGAGAGAATCAATCCATCTTCCTTCCAAATATCTTCCACGTCTCCATGAAACGCAACAGTTCCAGAGAGAGAAAAGATCGCAACGGATTCCATTAATTTAACGGCTTAAAAGATCATACACCGATCCGAAAGAGATCGACGCGGCGCGACGCCTGCAGGGTGGTGATCCAGAATGTGCAATTTTAGAAAATATCTCGTTTCAGGGAAGGCGGAAATTACAGGGTGGGAAAAGAAGTCCCTAGAAAGGTCCCGAAGGGCCGAAAGTCGTGACGCCACCGTAAGTGGCAGCTGTCTGTTCCCAAATTCTTCCTCGATAACCTCTTTCCCCCTGTGTATCCACGCGTATCCCTTTGCCCGGAAATTCTTCCCGATTGGCCCATAATTATCCGCGTTTAAACGCGGATAATTGCGCCCGGTGACTAATTTTTAAATCGGTCTAATCGCGTGGTTCGATAGAAAATCCCCGTGATTTCTGTGCAATCGTCGAATTTGATTTTAGGCGGGACTAAAAATCGCCTCTTTTATGAGAAACTTTTGATTAGGGAGTAATTTTGAAATTGTATTAAATTGATCAAGCATTGGTATTTAAGAAGAATTTTCATCGGTTATTGAGAACTAATGTTTTGTATATATTTTGTTCACAGGATGGTGAAGGAACGTTGAAGCTTCGTGATAAAAATGGGTGAGTGAAAATAATTATCTATTAATTAGATAATATTTGTAGTATTTTTAGAAGCATAAATAGATAAATAAATAAAATAAATATGTAAGAATATCGGGTAATGGTAGTTAACGGTCACGTGGCGCTAGTATCGCTATCGTAGTAGGTCTATTCATAAAATGCAATTAATATTTAGTAAGACATCTTACTTTAATGTTTTATTCGAATCAATTAAATCGTAGACCTTTCATTTATGCTGTTCAGCTTTGTACTAACAAATTTCGTTCCTTTGGTTCTTTGATTAATATTCCGCGTGATTTATAGAAAACCCATTGAACCATTGTCTTTTTTTCTCCTGAATGACCGAAGCGTCGAGAGTAACAAGCATATGAATGTTTCGTTGCGCCAGCACGAGACTTGAATTCCATTACTGGATCCAAACAAACCCCTTGCCACCCTTCCAAAGACTACTGTTTCTATAGCCGATTACGAACGTCCGCTCGAGGTGCAGTCGTCGAGGCGCCAAAACTTTCATTTTTAAGCTAATCAGCAGATACGTAAGGACGTCTCGTATACGTTTGAAAAATATAAAATGCGAGGAAACGTAGGCGTCATCTTACATATTGAAACAGCTAAACAGTCGTTTATGCCTTTTTACTCGATCAATATGCTATCCAACGTTCTCAATAGTCTCAAGATTCGAATCGTTTAAAATGCTTTAGTAGATATACGTGTATTTTGACAACATTTTTTATTTACGAATACAATTTTAAATCAAACGTTTCAGAAACATTTATCAATCTCAATTTATTTTACCAATTGCATTTTCATTATACAATTTTCCATTCCATTGATCGCTTCAACATCAAGATTTAATATTATTATAAAAAAAAAAGAAAAGAGGAAAAGAATCACGTTATAAAATCACTTAAACGTTTTCACTGTTTATCAATGTATCAGCCCATTGTCTTAACAAGCGTTCAGTCTCACCAGATTTAAACGTCTATCTCGAGAAGCAGACAAGCTTTTTCTAACGTTCCATTAAACAACACGGCGGCCACGCAACCAACCAAGAATTACACGGAACGATCGGGGCAAGGAGAAAAATTTTCCGAGTTTGCACCTTGCGGTAATTACGGTGGGACGACGAAGGAAAAGGCAGCTTAACTACCGTCCGTGGAGCACAACGTGGCCTCCACGGAGGAGGTCTTTCGAGCCTGTAATCTCGAGCAATTACGTAGTTTGTGCACCTCCCATTAGACAGGCTCTCCTAGTAGAGGAGACACCGTGTCCTTCCATGTGCGCATGTATAAGACCGCTTGCTGTGCTCGTACAGGAGGGAACAAGTGGCAGGGTTCACCACTAAGAATATCTCCAAGATCTCGTCTAGGTGGAGGTAGGACAATGATAGGCCGCAAAAGAACACGCGAATGAGCTATACCAGGTTAATTGACGGTTCCGTTCGAAGTATAACAATTAGAGACGCGTAAATCAACGCCCACCACTGCCTCGTGCACGTGTTTCCGTTTAAACGCGAGGATTCGCGAGGCGACGCCCACTCCCGGACCGTTCAATTTGCCTTGGTGGTAACGCGTGACCCGCTTCGACTTCCATTTCCTCCTTCCAAACTTCTTCCTTGTCTTTTATCCGACAAATGTGAATGAAACAAAGGATTCGAATATCTCTGGCAATTCAATTTGGAAAAATGAGGAGAAATTTGAAGGAAGAGTGTTTTCTTTTTTTTGGAACATGGAGACTTCGAATCACATGGATAAAACGTGAAACTATTGAACATAACCTCTAAATCGAATTTCTGATGACGAGTTAACTGATTTAATTAATTCGAGATGAGGTAGATTTGAAGGGATAAATGATTGGATATATGTAGAATTTAAAACCTAACCTAAAACCAAGGAACCAAGAATGAGTGATGATATTTTTGGATTTTTACTGGAGGAGTAAAATGAGGAATAAAATTTGGAATTTAAAGAGAGAGTTTCGCTCTTGTGCTTCTTTGCAGGTATATGGAAACGTTGCAATGTATGGAGAGAAATTTGAAGGCGGTCATGACCGAATTTCTGGGAATTATGAAGTAAAGTTTGTGCGATATTATGAAAATCGAGAGGGCGCGTCATTAGCGGTATTAATAGACTGCCATTTTGCGGTCCACTTTGTCCCGGCAGGCTAGAATTATCGTGAAGCTTTCTTGGTAGAAGAGATCCACGTGGAAGGATGGAATTGGTCTGGGAATGGACGCGAAGGGCTTGCTCGATAATTTCGTTAAGTATATCCCTTTACGGAGGTCGACCAGAAAATGGTCCCCGATTAATTTTTCACGGGACCTTAAGGAGGAAGTTACGTTATTGCTTGATCTTAAAATAGCATGGGTTCGAAGTATGCTCGTTGGGTCGTTATGCCGATGGTTATAGCTTTATAAAGTTAGTTATAAAGAGAAAACGGTCCTTGTTATTCAGTTAAGAGAAAAAGAGATGAAGTTTTTTTATAGAATGTTCCATAAAACCAAACGTTTATTTTTTTCGTACGATTTCTACTCTTTTTTTCGCTAGTGAAATAATTGATAAAATTCGTAAAATGCTTAATATTTAATAAAAATGATCAACAAGAAAATATTAAAATTAACCAAGAATAAGAATTTATGAAATATATTCTTTTACCTATCTTTCACCGCCAATTAATATTCAGTGCACGATTTAAAAAATCCAAAAATGGATCCGAAACGAACAGACTTCCGAAAGATCAAATTGTACGTGGCAAAAAAAAAAAAAAAAGAGAATCGACA
>NW_006263473.1:1626268-1636228 GCF_000469605.1 Apis dorsata
ACCTGTCAATCTGATTGCCTTTCGTCGAACCGTAAACAGAACGGCGTTCTTCTCTCCGGATGCTTGTGCAAATAAAGTACAAACTATAAACCGAACCGCGATGCAAATGTATGCGGTCTCCAGGTCGTGAAAAAAAGGTTTATATCCCGGCCATGTGAGATCGATCAACCGTTCATGACGATGAAGCAAAAAACTTGGTTGGCTGCAAGTGCGTGAAAATTTTTTTTTTTTTCTTTTTTTGCCATGGGCGTTATAAAAATATGAAACGAACGATATATAAAAATGGATATTACAATTTATGCAAAATAAGAAAAAGAAAAGAGGGGAAAGGGAAGGAAGAGACAGAAAGGAATGGAAGACGAAAGAAAGCTGT
Organism: Apis dorsata; assembly: GCF_000469605.1. Lineage (NCBI taxonomy): Eukaryota > Metazoa > Arthropoda > Insecta > Hymenoptera > Apidae > Apis > Apis dorsata. The sequence continues at coordinate 1,626,642 of NW_006263473.1, forward strand.
GACGAGAGACATGGATAGACGGGTTTTAATAATTTTTATCATTAATTATAAAAAGGAGAAGAGAGAAAAAGTAAAGAGGAAACGAAGAGGAATGAAAAGGTGAAAGGAGGTTATGGTCGAGAGATGGGTATTATTATTTCTGATTAAATAAATTTAATGATACGAAGAGAGAAGAGAATGGATGGCAGGTGAGAGGCGATGTATTATGACGAGCAAAAAAGAAAATAGCATGGCATGGTGACACGTGTGTCGTGACACCGGGGGATTTTTACGGTGTCACCCTTTCGTTTTTCAGCCTGATTCTCGCCTAGATGTGCGGGGCGATCTCGTAAAAAGCGGCGTTGAAATTTATACAGCCAGATTTTGTTCTGCTCCGGTAAATATTCAACGTTGTATAACGCGATTTTATGGTAGCATACCATCGTGCCACCATCGTGACTCTGTATGAATTTTATATCGCGTTTTAGTCGATCCACACGGAAGGGGGGGATAGTGATCCCCCTAGCGATTTTATTTCGTTGGATTTTCTTTCTTCGATGGAGAAACTTAAAAATGCAAAATATTTTGCATTCGTTTTGCAAGTAGAATTTTTTTCGACGTGTAAAATAAATAAATAGATAAATAAATAAAATAAGATAAATTAATATGTATTTGAAAATTTTTATATCTCCAAATTTTCGAAATTTTTCAAAATTTATCAAGTTTTTTCGATGAAAGAATATTCTAAAAAAAAAGAAAAATAATAAATAAATAAATAAAATTCCAAAGAATTCGTCCAAGTCACTACGAACATAATTTACATATGAAACAAATAAATAAAATTCCAACAAGTTACTACGAAGATAGTTTACATATGGAACAAACGTTTAACCTCAAATTTTTATATCTCCAAATTTTCGAAATTTTTCAAAATTTATCAAGTTTTCTTGGAGAAAGAATATTCTAAAAAAAAAATAAAAATAATAATAAATAAATAAAATTCCAAAAAATTCGTCCAAGTCACTACGAACATAATTTATATATAAAACAAATAAATAAAATTCCAAAGAATTCGTCCAAGTTACTACGAAGATAGTTTACATATGGAACAAACGTTTAACCTCAAATTTTCATAGTTTGATGACACAATGTTATTGGGATCAAAATCACATGTGGTGTTTTGAGCGACAATGACGGTCTTTACGAGGACAGGTTAAATCGGTTAAATGAATCGTTAAATCTGTTCAATATTGTGACGCGTCATAACGTAGCTGGATTTACATAAGAGTTCGTTAAGCGGCACAAAAGCTGAATCGTCTAATGGACGAATATTGTTATTCAAATAGGTTGGTGGATCCAACGACGACAATTCACCGTGGCTCGATAATCAGCCGATGATGTATCGTATATTAATGACGAACCGAATATTATATTCAGATCGGATTATAGATTAGACGGAGCGTTAAATGCCGCCCTTCTTGATGAAATTAATGAGAAACTTAATATCTCTGGCCGAGCCGACTAATCGGCCGTATATAGATTTGTTGACCCACGGAAAGCATCCGATCGGCCGCTACTGATAAATCATTTAAATTCACGGAGAATCGAATTAACTTCTCTTTTGAGTTCGCCCACTAAGAGGATTTGATTTCGACGATAACTCTCGCGCATCTATCGATACAATGGCGGCGAGTTTATTTATTGAAATACATATAATACGTTATTCTGAACGAAATGTTTTCGATAAAATATAACTCGATAATCTCTGCGTGTACGTTTAAAATATACACGTAGATGAAGATAGATTCTAATTTATAGGATTTCTGAACTTTGAAATTAGCAATTTCGATGCTCCTCGATATTTTCTCCCTTTTCATCGTTTTCTCAGAATCCAACAATATTGTAACTTCTCGAGATATATATATATCGGTATAAAATTCTTTTTCAAACGTTATTATTCTTACTTTCTAAGTTAACACGTTGGAAACAGAGGTTATCGCGGTACGCCTCTCGCATCTAAAATTCAAATTCGAAGGCAACGTGTCTCCACCGCGTCGCACGCGATCCATTCAACCTAATGAAACCGAAATATATCGGAAAATCAAAATCGTTTCAAACCACTTCACGAGGAAAGAGGGCGCGGGAGAGCGCGCGGGATCCACCGAATCGTCGATCGTTTCCTTCGACACTCCACTTACTCCCACCCATATCGAATCTCCATTACGTATCCTAGGAAAGAGAGGCGCGTCGTGGATGGGCCGTAAACCTCGCTAAATAAAGCCAAGTATCGATCGTAAGGTCTTAGAGCAAAGTGGAAGGGCCGTAGAATGTAAATTCTATCTATAGGGGACATATAGAGTTTCGACATCTGCCTTCCTGGTATCCCGCCCTCGACCCGGGTGGCTTTCAACCGTTTCTATCTCTCTATCGTTTCGCTACTACTCCTTTTCTCCCTCTCCAACGTTTCCAACCTGGCGAAATAATCGAGAAATCGAGCATCTATTAGCATTAGGAGGCGTACTGGGATCGGGGCACGGGAAAAAAGACCGGCCTAGAACTAGGTGGAACGAAATAGCTGAATCGAAATCAGTTCCCTGCACGGGGAGAGAAGTCCTATATTCCTTCTTTGGTTTCTCTTTGGTTGTGAAACCATGCGGACGACCGCGAAATCGCATATAAATTAAGCTTTCAACCTTTTCGGCCCTTTCGCCCCTTTGTCGGATTCGCGGTGTTCGGCCATTTCGGCCATAGCCACGGCAGGAATCAGGAACGAAATCTGGATGTCGTGAAATCGGGTCGAGCCGTTTCTTACCTCTCGTGCGGATCGTGAATCTAAATGCTGATAGGTTTGAAAGTTTGTGAATGTTAGAAACGTGGGATCTTTTGTTTTAAAGAATGTGGAACGTTTGTGGTACCGTTTAACGATGGATTCGAGGGCTTTATTGGTTTGTGTTTTTTTTTTGTGTGAAATTTGTTTGCTGACAAGCGATGTATAAAAAAGTAGAATTATTCTTTCTGAAATTTTAAAATTTTCTCCTCTCATTTTTTGGATATTTCGGTATTAGGTAGAAATCTTCTTTTTTCATATTCTTCATTTTTTAATTGACGATTTGAGGATTTGAATATTACGTGAAAGAAAATTTTGAAAGGTTTCTTACCAACATTCTCATATTTATCAAATGAAAAACGAAATTTCGCTTTTATCAAATAAGTTTCTAATGTTATCAGACTTTTATACAATTTTTTTTTCGCGATAATCACGAGAAAAAATTTTTCACACAGAAAATATCAGAGGATATATAGATTGATCGATGAGACAAAGCATCTCGCTCATCCAAGGTCGAGCGATTAAAGTTTTTTAACACGGACAAAGAGCGTATTGTGTGTATCATGTTGGAGTTAATAACGATCGATCGGTTGATCACCGGCCGATGTCACGATCGAGCCTCGATATACGAGGTTGTTGGCCGAGTCTATCGCGTGATTACGTAGAGATCTCTCGTAGAGAACGTCTCGATAATGCACTTAGATACAAAGTGTCCAGGTTCAGCTGACTCATAACAGGTGAACACGCGTGTCTTCGATCAACCTGAGCCATCGAGCAGCTCGTTGAAATTGTCCGCGCACCGTCCATCTCCTCCATTGATTCCAAGGGACTCGATACTCGTCGTCCCCGGTCAATCGTTTCTCTGCTGTGCGTGTAATGAACCGAAGATGCTTGAAAGACGTAAAAGGGCAGCTAGTTTTTTTTTTTTTTTTTTTTTTTTGAAACGGCACGTGGAAGCAATGAACGATTATCTATCGACTATCGTATCCATCTATCTAAGAGAATGTATATTCAATCGAGCGTTTGACATTCTTAATCGTTCAATTTTCGAGATTAAAAATGGTTAGGTTAAAAAGATGGTTTGGACATTTGAAAAGCGCGTAAAATTTAAATTTCAAATTCGACGAGGTGATAATGATTTATAAGAGGAGATCAAATAAGAGGAAGACACCCTGTAGATTCAACGATTCTCTCGTTTTCTTCTCCGTACGTGTTATACCTCGTGACTTACCGATGCAGCCTGCATGACTAGCGACTGAACCCTCGTAATGCAGGTTAATCGATGCACCGACCCGTGTAAAATACCAGCAGGAGAAGTTGCGTTATGCAGTAGACGCAACGAAATGCAGTCAGCGGAGTATTTCTTATGTAACCGTTTGCCTCTTCGTCCATATTTCCCATTTCCGAGTTGTTGGCACGAGTCCCATTTTCGATAATCGGTTCTAGTCTTCGAGTAGAACAATGCTTTCTTCGAAGAAATCGTGTCTTCTGTCCCCCTCTTTTTTCAATTGCGTAACATCAATGCCTGCTAATTATTATCTTGTCTTTTTTGAATTTATATTTATATTTTAAAATTGTATGATTAAATTTTTGAAATTGGCTTCAATTATCAGACTTGCAGGAAAAATTATGAGCGAAAGAAAAGAAATTAAAAAATAAATTTTTATTAATAAGAAGAGGAAAGGATTCTAATATTTCTTTGATATATTATAAAAAAAATTGTTTCAAATTTATTCAAAAATTAAATGTGAATTAAATGTATCCTCGAAACCAGATGCCCTCTTTAACGACACGTAATGACACTCAAAAATTCATATATTCGAACATCTGCATAAATTTTCTCCGTGACGAAAACTCGACTTTCCAAAGAATAATAACAAAAAAAAAAAAAAAAAAAAGGAGAATCATTAAAGGATGTATCGACATACGGTACTTCGATTCAATCTCCAACCCTATCTAGGTCCACGGTATTCATGAATTTTAATATTTCATCGAATCAACCCTTTTTCCGCGTATCTATCCTCAGATACGATTCAATCGAACTCGAACATCATTGATGCTATTATAATTTTCGCCCATTTGAATATCCCCCCAAAAAAAGGGTTGGCAAGACTGTTGATGCCCCCAGATGCATCGACGCCATAATGACTCGCGAAAAAAAAATGGCGTAATGAAAGAAAATTCGGTGCGAAGGGCGCAACGCGATCTGTTGACGTTTATTGTGTCTAAACGGTCGAAATGGCGCCATTAAAATTTCCTGCATTCTTCCACGGTTCACCCCTTGGGTTTATTAGTGCAAGTCACCATGGGAAGACACCCAGATTGTCGTTGGATAAGTCGTGGGGAGGGGAGATAACGTTCGACGATCGACCTTTTCTCTTACTTATTGATTGATGGCTTGTAAAAGGGTTCCAGCTATTTTATTCGGATGTTTAGTCATGCAGAATAGTAGCCGGGGACAATGTCTCCTTTCCTGCATGAGCACGATTTTTAAAACGGGCAGTAAAAGTAAAAGTTAACGAGTATCGGGAACGGTTGGAAATTTGTAGGAAGTTTGTTGGATCAATGGCTGGAGGAGCTATTAAAAGTGTATTCAAAGTACTACGAACACTCGTAAAATATATCTCGTAAGAAGTTTATAGGTTATTATAATATTAATAATTTCAAGTTGTTACAACTATGAATCAGATTCATAAATTATTTTTCTACCGTAAAAAATCTGAATCCTAATTGATTGTCGCTTAAAATTATGTTTAAAAATATTTATTCCTAAAGAGGTTATAAACATTACTTAAAAGAAATTTTTAAAAAAAGTCTCCATCAATTTTATATAACAAAAAGTGTAATAAAAAAAAACATTATTAAATTTATTTTATTATCTATCCAATTAACAATATGAAATTACCTATAGCCATAACATGTCTTCCAAGGAATACTTTATATACTCAGCCTGTTTTCTCTTCTCGTACCTTCCACGAGTCTCGCCATCTATCTATATATACATCTATATATACATATACGTGTAAATGCAAAAACCGCATGTTCATAAATTAGTCGTACGGTTGTACGCTTCGCCAAGGTGTCAAAAACGTTGTTCACCTTGTTCGATTCTGCCATGTACGTAATAAATCCTTAGAAAACAGCGGCACGTCCGAAGGATGGACATGTCAGAGGCGAAAATCAAGCATCGACACGGATTGATCCTGATCCACGAGGGCATCGCGATACAATCCCCTATCCCCTTGTCTCACCCCTCTTGTTCGCCACCCTGCCCCACCCGTGTGTTGTCTTCCATAAATTGGCCTTTAACAAAGCTCCCGTCCATGGTATGCATAAAGAGGCGAAAGAAGAAGCCCCTGTTGCTCACCTGCCGACAAAAACGAGAGCGAGAGAGCTTTAACCATAATTTAATAACCGATTCGGCCTTTTAGTTTTGAGACGGCCGCTCAAGAGAGATGGAGAGTGAAGGAGTGGGGCCCAACGTTGCTGCCGTCGAACAAGTTTAAAGCCCGAAACGGCCTCATAAATAAGACCCGGGCGGAATTACAATAATCCGATCCAATTAAACCGGAAATTTATAGTGGCAAAAAGCGTAGACGCGTCCCCCGCCACCGATTTGCATTTTGAAATTTGCAAGCGTAATTTCGAATTTGCTTAATGGGGCCCCGAGACCGGAGACCCCATTCGCGAGATGAGACATCATTCCTCGGTTACTCTCGGTGTGATAGATACTATTTTAGTGTTATAAAGTCGTTGGATATGCGTACACCTACGACGAAGAGGGAGGAGGAGGAAAAAAAGGAAAAGGGAGATGGAAGATCACGCTGGGCCTTGAAACTCTTTGAAAAGGGCCGACGTCCATTATGAATTTCATACACTGACCCTCTTTCTGCTCGTTTAATGGGGGCGGCGCCCGTAACTCTCGACCATTTACCATACTTTGCTCCAGGTAAACCTGTACTCGATTCCTTCGTATAGGTTAGACTACTTTCTATCGGAATCAATTGTGTGGTGAATGGTGATCGTTTTAGGTTAGGATCATATTTTTCATGTGACGATACGTACGTGAGTAGTATTGAGCTAGGTTCTATTTCTAAGTTTCTTCAATTTTTAGATGATATAAAATTCTTTGCAACTTTCTCTCTTTAATACTAAAATGTTCAACATCTAAAAATTATTAATTTTTTAAAAAATATTGAAATTAAAGTAAATAAATAAAAGATGTGAAAATCTAACTGGATCATTGGCAGATTTATTATCCCAAGTTTAAAATTATTCTAAAAGAATGCTAAAATTAGAAATAGAAAATATTATAGAAGAATGTTTATCAAATTCAACTGAAATATTTTTACCGATTCCTCGTGATCCACGATATCGATCGTCTATCTTAAAATCCACCTTTTTAAAAACAACTCAGGCGTTCTGCCGTAATATTGGATCGAAACCAGATCTAACAATCATCACTGGAGAGGCGGACGAGCCGGTGCCAAATTCGTAGGAGCCCTAAAATTTTCTGCTCGGCCATTAGCATAAATTACCGGCATCAAGGTGACCGGGCACCAAGCCCATTATTCCGCTCGCGTAATCCTGATCGCTAATGTCATACATTCCCCGTTTTAGAGGTGTTGAAAACGAGGCCGCGAGAGTAGCGAAACAACAGAAACGCAAGAAACCTGATCGAAATGGCGGGCACCTTAATCAGCATTCGTCAAAATGTCAGTGATTCGTGTATTTTTAGTCCTAATGATGTCTAAACGATTGTATCCCCTCAACAACGTGTCTGATCGAACGAATCCTATCAATTTTGTTCTTTCGTACAGGTGCATCGCATGTTTTTGGTATAATTTCCTTGAATTATCTTGGCCAGATGGTTTCCAGTCTGAATCGATTTCGATCATCTATCGAAGAAGAAATTGATATTTACGAGTATCGCAATCCACGTATTAAGATTTTAAATCAAGCGTGGAATTTTTCAAGTTCAAAGATTAATTTCTTATGTTCGTTCCGATAATTTTTCGTTCTTTTCAATATCCAACCGAATTTATTATAATCCTTTCTTCTCAATGATGAAAAAAAGTGCACAACAATCGTATGGCTATCACTTTTCACTTATACTTTAAGATTAATAACCCGCGTCATTATGTCATACTTTAGTGAAAGTGATCGAGACAAGCGAAACATGGAACCGTGAAAAATTGCAACACGATGGTAACCTCAATGCTCTGAAGCAACTTTTCCTTTTTTTCCCCTTTTCGAAATCGTTCTCGATCGTTTCTGGATCGGATTGAGCCGTCAGCGAAAGCGCTGGCATTTCACCCGGATGGCAATCGATACGCGATTATTCTATTCGAGGGTCAACCTTTGAGGCCCCGCTTTTTGAAAAACGTTTCTTCATCGTATCTTCATCTGGTTTGGGTAAAAGCATCCGATTTTTCGCGATCTGCTCGCGCCATCCAGCAGATCTTCTCGTCCACTTGTTCGAAAGATGGGCGAGGCTGATTGCAATGGATAATCCTATCTGCTTTTCGAACGACTTACTCTATCTGATTGCGGACGAGGAAAACGCTAGCTCGACAGCTTTTGCCTCCCCGAAGACTTTTAGACTTCTCTCGAAGATCGACAATCAGCTTTTTGAGTGATTCGTGAAATTCTGGTTAGCTTTCGAATGAATGATTTTAGAGGTTAGGAAAAAGAAAAATTTTCCATGGAACGTATGTATTTATCTTTTGATTATTTTTTCTTTGCTTTGTTCTTATTCAAGTTGATTTATTGCGATTTAATATTTATTTTAGTTCGTAATATATCGTTCCGAGTGTGAAGCGATAAGTGAGGTTATGGCTCATACTTTCCAAATTTTAAATGCACAATTTTAAATGCAAAGAAATAGAAAAATGAGCCGAGCCTTCCTCTCTTTTAGACCCACTTTTCATTCAACATTCTCGCCAATAAAAAATGTATAAATAAAAAACTGAATTTAAAGAACAGAAGAAAAACACTTTCGTATAAGAGGAACATCAAACATCCCGCCGAGAAATCATTCAGAAACCAATCCTACCGCGTGAATCTGCCTTAAATTCCCACCTGACATCCGTTTCGCCCGAATTCTCCCGTAATTATGCAAACAACCGTCGATTTTTCTTTTTTAAAATCGGGTCTCGGATTCGGCGCGAGGACACATTGCTCGGTCGGTAATCGGGGGTAATTTTAAGGAATCGAATAAAATCGGCCGCTCTCCCCGGCTCTCCTCGTTGAATAATTGAAACGTTTGTTTGCATATCGCATCGCATCCCTTTGTTCCATCCCCGACCCGGGGATATAATTCACGCGGCCGTTTCGAAACCACCTCTGCTCTGTGCGGGTCTCGAATTCGAATTCCACGAGGGCGAGAGGTTTCTCCCCACCTCTCCCCTTCCCTCCCATCCCTCCCTCCCATCCCTCTCGTCCCATTTCCTTCCGCTTCTCGCTTTTACTCGGCTCGTTGATAGGAATCCCGAGCGTTTCAGGAACTCGAGACGATTCCCTCGGTGCCCCCGTGTTAACGCTCGTTATACGCTCCTGGAATAAAATGCCTCCTCGCAGGAGGAGCGCTCTCTTAAAATGGTCGGCCATTGTTCCCGGGGGCCCTTGGACGCTGTCGATGGCAAAAGGGCGACCTTAAATCTCGCGTAATGCGCCCGTTGTACACGCGAACGGAGACTCGGCCCTCGTGTTCTTCTCCCTCCTTCTTCCAGGCCTTGTTAAAGGGAAGGAAGAAAAAGAAGAGAGAGAGAGAGAGAGAGAG
>NW_006263473.1:1636457-1638421 GCF_000469605.1 Apis dorsata
TGATGATCGCGGGATCTCTACGGTGTTCTCGGATCCTCGCTACTGGAGACACGAGAAATTAATGTCGTACATGGGGGAGATTGCTTGTTGCGCTTACGAACAGGAAATTGTATAATTAATGAATTTTATGAATTTCTAAACTTTTTCAGATGGTATAAATTTCTTTAAAGCAGGAAATATTATATATGTATATAGTCGTATTATAAATTTATGTTCGAATATTTATTTAAAAGTAGGAATTATTTGTGAATCGAATTTGAAACGATATATCGAATTTTGAAAGATATAGAAAACGAAATAATTATACAGTCTCGATAATCAACTTGAAAACTGTTTTGAATTTGAATGAACGGGATTGAACTTGGCGGATGAATATGAAGATGTTCCGCGATTTTTTTTCCCTTTTCTTAGTACGTCGAAGGCACAGTGGCTTCGACTTGGACTAAGGAGCAGCTGGTGAAGAAGTTGGGTCTATCTGGAGCGATCTTGAGCCCCAAGATTCAGGATCAAGATCGAGAGAAGATAAGCGCAGGAAACCCCGCGGATTATGCCTGTACGACGTGCTTGTCATACGACCGCGTTAAAAGTTTCTCATTCTCCTGGTTATTGTGCCGCTTGTCGTCGATTCCATTCCAGAGAAAATATTTAGCCCTTATTTCTCACAACACTGGACACCTTTCCGCATCATCACATAGATTCCGCTTCGTCACATAGACGAGAGGAATTTTATTGAGAAATTTTTTCCTCGTAAATACTTTTCTAAATTCTATTCTTTTAATATCGATCAATACGTTTCAATGATTATTTCCCAAATTACGCCTATTTTTCAAAAATTCTTTCTCTCTCTCGCAAAACTTTCGAAATCCTATAACTCTATCTTTTCAATAATTTTAAAAAATCCTTTGGGTTGAAAGCTTAGAAAACGTTAAGAAGCTAAGAAAACGTTTCAACGGGACAAATTTTCAACTTTCAGTCGAAAACTTTTCTCCACTTCGTTCACGCTCCTCTTCAAAGTTTTCAAAGTTGCTCGAACGCGGTGTGCAACTCGAATTTCGTGGCGACACTCAGCCGGGAAACGGAATCGTGAGATTACGTAAACTCGGTTAAAACCGCAGCACGCTCGTTCTCCGCTCCTCGATTTTTATAGCCGACAGTAAAGGCACGTGCTCGCCTCGAAGAAGATTTAAATTTCCTGACCTGGAGGAAACACGCTCGCACGCTCGGTGGTTTTATTTCCACGCGTAAAACCTGCCCCTCCCTCTTAAAATTTTGGTCGATTTCTTTTTTTACGAGCCAACGTAACCACCTTGGCAACGTTTTAATTGCGCTCTGAAGGAAAAGCCGCGATAATTAATCAAATCGTTTCGTCCTCAAAGTATCAAAATCGCACTTTTTTCCCCTATTTTCGAAAAATGTCAGAAGGTATTTAATATTAATTGGTTTTTCTGTTTCTTTTATATATACATGTATATCGATTTAAAATTCTAAATTCGATGTATCAATGTGTTTGTGATTTCCAAAAGAATAATGGAGTCTTTTGCAGTCATTCTGAACGAATGATCACGATCTTGCAATTTGCCTTTCTCGTTTGAGAACTCGAGACTTGCCAGCAATCCGGATAATTGCGGCATGCCTGTGACCCAATACTTAAACCCCATATACACGATTACCTCTCGATGACGCCGTCGAATCGTTTTTGTCAGTGGTAAAACAGATCAACACGATTTTTCTTTTCACTCGTGCACTCACTTTCTCTTCAATCGGTATCTCTGTACCCGAAATCACAAACCGCCGTGAGACATCTTTATCCTTCTCACACACTTTCCGTCCCCTTCTCTCTCGCTTCATTCAATGCGAACTGCAAAAAGCGCAAAAAAAAATTTCTTTTCTTTCATCCGAATCGAAGCGTGTTACGAGAGGAATCCTCGTTTCTCATTAGACAAAAAAGAAAGAAAAAAAAAAAA
>NW_006263473.1:1638565-1651325 GCF_000469605.1 Apis dorsata
TCCTATGTATTTTCTGAATGCTCCTTTCACCGATCGAAGAGCACGTCGATTCGTCTATAGATGGCGGAGGAATTGGTCGGTATCGACCTCTGGAGCAAAGCGAAACAACTTCCCTGTTGGTTGCGCGCTTCCGTGTTCGAAATGCGAAACACGCGGCGTCTCTGTTGTGTACACGCCACTTTAACCAATTAGTCTTCGTACAATCCGCTCGTTATCCCTGGATATCTGATCATCGATGGCTGGTCGGCATTGTACGTCTTTATCGTCAACGAGATCAAATTATCCGTGAAAGGGCGGATACACTCGAGTAGTTCGAGAAATGGGCAGCCCCTTGCTACGTTTCTTGTCGAAATCTAATACGAGCAACGACGTTGTGTGATCGTCTATGAGATCGTGGACTCTCGCTAGATTTTATTTTGTTCCTCTTTCTTTCTCTCTATATCTCGAAACTGTCAGAGTGTCAGGTTGGATCGCATTGGATTTTTGTCCTCTGAACGGGAGAATCTTATGGTCGATGGCGTTTGAATCGAGGGATGTATCGGTTTGATAAATTGACGAATTAAATTTCATGTTATTAACATCTTGATAGAATGATTATTATTATATTCAATTATAGCTTGACAGCAAGTGACAAATTACCTTAAAAATGTATAATTATCAGAAAATGTTTATACACGATAAAATTACATTAATCATTTCCGCAGCTTTAAATCATTCAATCGCTTTAAATATTGCTTAACAAACAAAAATACCGTGAAACTTTCTCCTCTCATAAAACAGTCTCGATTATCTTTAAAATTAATATATTATCGGAAGTTTTCACTCTCTTAATAATCTAAAATATATTATCTATAAAATATATATATATATCTTTACACATACGCTCATAATTTTTAACATATCATAATTTCATAAAGAAATGTAAAAAAGTCGTTGCTAAGATTTAAAAATCGTAGGATGAAAAATGTCAAAAGAAAAAAAAATGGAATTTTGGAAAAGTTCGAAAAACCGAATTTTCTATTTATTTTCTACACTGTCCAACATTCATCACACCGCGTCAAACGACCCCCAACCACTGTTCTCGATCTGTCTCACGAAATCCCTAATCGCGCCATCAGAATTCAACCCCCGGTAAAAATCTTGAACGTGTAAGATAGCTCGAGGTTTCCCCAATAACCCGGCACTGGCTGAAACTGTCGCAGTATCGTGTATCGCTATCAGATGATCACCGCTGTGACCGGTCACATCATTGAAACGCCCACGTTGCCCAAAGAGATTGCGATCTAAGATAGGGAGCAATAGAAGGCCGAGGTATCTTGGTGCCTCGGACACCTTTCCGTGTTATCTCCGTGGATACTGTTATATTCGCACCGTGAGAGGGGCGCAAAATCTGTCGTCGATCGTTTCGATCACCGGTGTTTATATCGATCCTTTAAGGAGGGGAATCGGTTCGGAAGATCATACGGATTTAGATTTCTTATTTCCTCCGTTCCCTTTGTGCCCTCGTGGTAATCGTAAAATGGAGAGTCGAGGAAACGAATCTCGAGTATCCCAAGACTCAATCTCGGGAGACGAAAGTTAAAGTTTATTATCGAGGAAAAGTTACGAGTTGAAGCGGAGGTATACGTGGAGGAGATGAAAAAGAACGATAATAGGATAGGTTGGGTATCGTCTTCTCGTTCTTTCCTCTCGATTAATAAAGAAAATTCTATTCGAACTGTACGCAGTGAAAATAAATTAGAAAGAAAAAAAGTGTTGGAAAGAGATCGAGGCGGAACGAGTTACGCGTTGCATAAAAAGCCGGCAAAAGAAAAGAAGAATTTCTTTGGAAAGGAAGAAGCGAAAAGAAATTCGATATTAATCGCGGCGCGGAGGGATACCGATCCGAGAGATCGTGTAATTGCACGCGAGCAATCAGCGTCTCGAGGGCAGGCGGAAAAAGTGGTAGGAACGGCAGGCCTGTGTGAGGACGAGGGACCATGGAGGACGCACAAGACACGGAACACAATGGACAGGCCGTGTGGCCCCCTGGTGGGCCCCGCGAACACCGCACCGTCTTATCTGGGCGAGATCTATGGGGCCACGGACTAGGAGCCAGGGGCCCTGTTAGAAATATCGCTCGGTCCGATCGCAGATAGGACCGCGATAACAGCCCCTCTTTTCACCGCGGCCAGACCTCTGACGTGCATCCCGGGTATGGCTGGAGGGGGTGGCGGATTACGGGCAGCTGGTGGGCCCCTAGACAGTTTACAATAAACCGCACTTGCAGCAAATTCGTTCGAGCGGAGAGAAAGATGGTGGAGGGGGGAGGGCGTTGGTGGAGCGGAGGGGACTGACGTCTTGGTTTTGACGACGAGGCGGGACTGGTTCGATGAGAGGAGGCCCACACGAAAGAAGGTACAGCACTCTTTGTCGCCATTTCGATTCAATTTCCATTGTGGATGTTTCCTTTATATTTCTCATGTATTTCGTATCTTCGATGTTCGACAAGATAGAATTTTTGCCATTTTGTTTGTACTTATTCCCGACTAAAGATCATCGAGACGTCATTATCGATCATCGTCCACTTTGCAACGACAATTATGGGACACCTGCGGGATAGGAATGCCTCGAATGCTTCAGGCATCTTTGTGGAATCCGCGGTGTAAAATCGATACGTTAACTTAAACGATCGACGTGATGGCCGTTCGAAGCGAAAGGGAATCAAAGTATCGATGAATAATCATTACATCAAAATTCCAAAAGAATAATCTTCGAGTCACGATCTTGATATCGCATAACCATGTATCGACTACCTACCTAAAAAACAATACCTAAAAAACAATACCCTAACAAACCTTACCCTGCTCACGTTCCGAAGAAAAAAGAAAAAACAAATCAAATCACAATTATCCCGCGTAAGAAATCACAGCTTTCCATATATATATATAATAAGCGTCAGGTGAACGTTTCAACCATTTTTTCTTTTTTTTCTTTTCTTCTCCGGATGATTATCCCGGAACCTGGATCGCGCCGTCTCGTTCTCCATATCCGCTTCACGACGGATCTTGATCGTCGAAATAATTAGATATTAACCGTCCGAGACTACCGTGGGGGGTGATGGCGTATCGGAGGCGCGAGTCATTCGGCTTAATACGGCCCCGAATCGCCTTCTGCCGGCCGGCACAGGTGGATCCGGACGGTCATTAGGAGGGGCTCCATCGTTAATTACAGAGATCGTATTCATCGGAGGCCGCCGCGTTCCCTTTCCCTTTGACATCGCGCTAGAAAAGTCGTTTCATCTCGCCGAAATATTAATTTCCCTTGGGATGGATCCAAGTGGATGGGGGCTCTCTTTTAACGAGGGCGAAAGGGGAGAGACACGAGAAGAAACGAGGTAACGGGTGCAACGTAAACACCACCTTCTGAATTATTATCGCCTTCCGTGGCTTCTAATCAGTGGCTATTATTTATAGGATAGGTTGGGCCGGCTGCCTCGTCGTCGATCGGCATTCTGCCGCGCTTCAAAGGGGTGCATGATCTCGAGGAGGTTGTTTAATGTCCAATTTGGAGTAAGGAGTTTGGGTGGTTGTTACTTTTTCCTTTCTTTTCTTTTCTGATTAGGATGTTGGTGCGTGAGGGATAGTCGATAAACTTGTGGCTCTTTTTTCTTTTTTTGGGGGGAAGGGGGGCGGATGATTCGATTATGATGATGGCTGTTTTGGAAGAAACGTGAATCTATTTTACTTGAAATAAGTGGATACAAATTAAGTGTGATTTTTATCATTGAAACTTATTTTTGAAGGCATAATTAAGTAGATTCTGTATAAATTAATTTATCCGATATTTATGAAATCTTTTATTCCTCTTTAAATAATTTCTTCTATTCTATTCTATCTGTTCTATTTTCTGGATACCAAAATTGATGGTATCTCATTATTTACACTCAACTATGAAATCTCAATGATGAATTTAATTTACACACCACCAGTTATCCGCGATAACCTATTCGATTAGTATTCAATGTTCCACGAACTTCGCCCAATAATCGATCCTTATGTCTCAACGAGACTGAAATATTCGTCAGCTGTCAACAAATTGGTAGGTTAGACCGCGTGTCAGTAAGGGTGAGACGATTACTATGATCCCGACAGATTTTCACTCCTCTTTCTTACACTAGTTTCGTGACTCCTCTATGATTAGTTCCTCTTTTCTCAAAATTTCTCAAAGAGAACGAGACCACGATTTAGAAATCCTCGAATCCAAAGAATAAAAACTATGAAACTTAAGAAAAAGATTTGCTCTCTTTCGTTGCCGTGTACGAAACGAAATCTCGAGCAAGAAGGTAGGAGATATTTCGATTATTTTCGACTTATCTGCGTGGAGGATCTTCGAAAATTACACGTCGAGAGTTAGTCCGGTTTCACGGTGAAATTTCGCTGTTAAGCCCGCGAAACGGTGTAACAAATCCATTTAGCGATTGGTACGTAGGTAGATAGAGGTTCGTTCGACCCTCGTCAGCTGTTGGTGGCAAATGTTCGTTGCACACACTGTCTCCCTTGTAGGACGTCGCGTTATCAATGGAACCATGTTTCAAGTTAACGTTTAACGCGTTTATAATTTGCCGTGAAACGTCTCATCTCACGCTGATTTTTCTTGGAGGCTTGGCTCGATTCGTTCGAAAGAAATATACATTCGGCGAGTTTTTGGTTTGTAGTTGTTTGGTCGAGTAAATTTGACTTGGTTTGTATGTTTGCGTGAGAAGGGTTTTATATATGGCGAGATGAAAGTGAATTTTATGGGAGAGGTGTCTGCCTTTTGCTGGACGTTTAATTGGAAATCTGACAGGTGTTTAATGATGGATGAATTTTTTAAAAAAATTGGTATTAATTTTTATTTTGTTCTTCTATACGAGGAAGGAATATTATACAAGTTTTTAATATTAATTTAAATTAATATTCTAAATAATGGGATGGGTGGTAATCGTTTCCATTATCATGTTAATTATCGAGCAGCTTTTCAAGTAATTCAAAAAATAAAAAAAAAAGAGATTAAGAAGTTCAACCCTTGACTCCTAGTTTCGAGGTCGAAATATAATGTCGTGGATACCCAGTGTCACACGAACGACCTGTATTGTCCAGTTGTAATGAAACAATGCCGGGTCGTGGCACCTTGCATCACACCCCCTGCACTTCCCTTCATCGACCCTTATTGTTCGGCCCAACAAAAGAGCTTTTGCCTCGTGTTCTTCGTCCACGATGCTGCACCTTCTCGCCTTTATTTCGTCAAAGTCTCATTGTCTCTTATTCCCCGGACAGGTGAACAGGGTCAGATCTATAGAAAACGTGGACTCCCCCAAGGAGTCACGCCCAACAATGTCGCCAGATTTTTATCGCGATTTAAACCATCTCCTCTCGTGAGAAAATTATTATATTATTTATTATAGGTTGTTCTATTACAACTTTAAATATTTTTATTTGTTTTTTAAAATTACAACATTTTTACAAAAATTGCTTATCCTCTTATTCCAATAATTGATAATTCTTGACCAAAAATTTCGACCAGATAAAGTATATGCATTTGTGTATAAATTACGTGAGCAAATTGGTAATGCAAGTACATATGTCGCGTTGAATTTACATGAATCACCTCGAAACACCTTTCAATCGCGCCGATGGGACCGTTTAGGGAGCAAATATGCGATAATGTACGATAATCGTTGATAATGAAGATACGCCCAGCGAGCAGGTAGAAAACGATCGATTCCAAAGAACCGGATAACCAGCTACTAAAGTGTGCGTAGTCTTTCATGTATATATATGTATATATATAACGTTTCTCCCGGTTTAATTTGTCTGTGAACGTGTATCGTGATCATTATTGCAATGTTACACCGATTTATTGTAATACGACATGTTTCCGTTCACTTTCATATAATGACAATCAAATTTTCATCCTGATTTTTTTTTTTATAAATTTTAATGAATATCGCGTCGCATATTTCACAATATATTTCACGTTATAATTATTCAAATTATAGAATAATTAACGATAATTGATATAATTAAAATTTATGTAACACGAGAAATTTGGTTCCCGATAATTACAGGTTATTATTAGAATTTTTAATTTTTATTAAGGAAGTAAGAAAATTGTGAAGTTATATTGTGAATGAGGAAATATTAATATCATACTTGATGAGTATTGTGACAAAAAAGAAGAGAAAAGAAAGAGTTATACAATATCGTGTTCGAAAAGATTGAGGTTAGGTTAACAATCGTTGTCACGTAGATCTTTTACACGAAAATAAGTATCAAATTTTTAATTCTTTATTTTTTAGAAACAAATCGATTCTTTTAGTTTATTTATTCGTTTTTTATAACCTCTAGAAAAATAAAAATCCAGATGATAATCTCTTTTCAAAAAGAACGAAATCATCCTTAAACGCAGTCTCAACAATCTTCCCCAATTTCCATTCACGTTTAAACGATCATTGTATCTTCCGGACACCTGCAGTTAGTCCATCTCGTGTCTTTCTCCCACCATCCTAATTGACAATTAATTAACCTCTCATCATCGATGCGTGAAAGGCGTGACGAACACCGTACTTATACACTGTAATGCCCTGACAAGTCATCAACCCCCTATACAAAACCAAATAAACGCTATCGAATTACCAACGACAACAAGTTCGTCAAACCCAAAGATTCGCAACACCTCGTAACACATCAACCGACACGACATCGTGATAGTCGTTCCAGAATGGCTCGTTTCATAGGCTCTTGCACGAGACGAATCGAGGTCAGAGAGACGATGCAAAAAATATTTAAATACATCATGCGAGAAAAAGTGGGCTCGGGGGTTCGTAATAATCTTTACTAAAAATACGTGGCTTGCACACTTTATTCTTAATGCGTGAGTGCCACGTGTGCACTCGAGTAAGGCCACTCGGTTATATAGCCGCCATTTAAGGGCCGCCATGATCATCTCCTCGAGGATGGGAGTACGTGCAGCAGCCCTCGTTTTCTTGATCGAGACGGGGCTCGTTCCGCGATTTCTCTGGACGCGATTTAGAGGAAGGCGTTCAAATTAATGACACCGGGCCGTGAAGTCTTAAACGATGATGCTCTATATATATATATATATGTATATAGGGTGGGGCTGATGACGGTAAGAAACTTTCTCTTTCGCTTCAATTTTTAGTCAGACGACTGAACACAGCTGGCCCTTGCAATTAGACCTCGTTTAGGGGCGTTTAGGGGCCCCCTTATCGCCGCCATTACTGTTATTATCGACTTATTACGAGGCTGATGCATCGCCACGCTCGTTCGGGATCGGTGGCTAAATACGTCCCGCGAGGAGACGTGTCTGATGCTGATGTGTCTAATGCTAATGATCATTGATAGGGGGTATGGGATAGGATCGATGGAGGATTAATGGATCTTCGGCCGGGTTGGGTGAGTTCTTGTTAGTGGGCCTCGAGGCGAGGAAGGTATTTATGTAGCTACGTGATATGGAGTGGAATGTTTTAATCTTTGCGTCGTGTAATTAATTTATGTAAATATTTTTTGGAGACGCGTTGGTTTTGAGATACGGGAGTTTTTTCGAAACTGCTTTTTTTCTTGCTTTCTTTTTTTTTTTTTGGAAGTTTTTTGGAGTTATTAGCATAAATGGAAGAAGATTCTATACATAACCTAACTTTTTATTATTGACTCGATTTTAAAAATCAATTTGGAATTAATAAGGATTTTTGTTTGCTGATATATGTGAATTTTTTATTGGTTTCAAGTAGAAAATATTTGATAATATTTTAAAAGAGTGTTAATATTTTATTAGTGATATATATATATATATGTGTGTGTGTGTGTTGTAATTTGTGAGATATTTGTTACAGTTTTTAATAAAACTAACTTTTTTGTAATAATATAGATAAATTGGTAAATGTTCGACGATTTTTATAACACACCACCATTTTAGTATATACGATATTTTATGAGAAACAAATTACCCTGTTACATCATGATTATCTGCATAATATACAAGAATAAGTACACGAGGGTCGATGAATTTTTTTTTATTTTTGTTATATTCTATATAGTTCCCCTTTTACATTTTTTTGTATTTCTTGTTTTCTCCTTCTCTGCTCTTACTTTTATTTCAGTAATTTGTATAGATCGTATAAATAATCAGAATATTTAACAATTTTACTGTAATATTTCTTTTCTTTTTATTATCCAAATTTCTTATACAAAATTATATTTCCAATTTTGTACAATATCTTATAATTTTACAATTAGAAATAAATCTTCAAAAAAATCATAAAATATTTCTACAAAACCAACAAACAATTAATCAACAATTAATTCGAATTATATATCTCCCCTCTAATTCTATTCTAAAAATATTTCTCCGTTTCAATTAAGTACTTACCAATGAAATAATCATTTCCTATCTTCTCCACACTAAATGTGAATTGGTCCACACTAAATGTGGCTAATGAACAGATGTCGATAATGTCATCATCGTTAGTCCTTCACCGAACTTCATCGATGCATAGGCGGGCCTTATTATCGTGCATTATGCATTCAGCCCTTCGTAACCGGAGTGCAACAGGTTGCACGATCGAAGGACTATTACTCAGAAAGATATAATAGGATAGTTAAGGTGTAGTAAAGCAGCGGATCTCAGATCGCGACAATTATAATTATTTATTGAAGCTTCCTTAATACGTCACGTTTTGACAGAGGCGATTTAAATACACGTTTCTCTTTTTTTTTTCGATTTAAATTTCAAATAAAATTACAAGATTTTGTAAAATGTTACGAAACTTTAATAACAAAGCATGAATTAAGGTGGGTTAGAAGTTCATCATTTTTTTGCTCGAGTATCTTCATAATAACGACATTACACACACACATATACACATATATATATACACAGTATAATATATGATATATCTAGTCGTTAATGCTGATTTATGTTGCCTTCGATTTGATTCAGGCTTCGCGTGACTTTTGAGAGTATTCTGGTAAAAAAAAAAGCTTAACGATGTCGTGATATACAACAGCATACTTTTAATCAGAATGTATTTAACCTCTTTTACCTTATCGAATTCTAAAGCACGAAACAGTAAATTTAACAGTTTTGAGTAATAACTTTCAACGGTTGAAATTTATACTTTCTTTTCTACAATGTTACTTTTTTTTTTTTTTTAAATTAATTATTATTCCACTTATTAAATTTGTCATTCTCGATGCACATACATACAAAAGTAAAAGAATCGGAACGAACTCTCTTTTAACTCTCTTTCTTCATATAATTACACATTACAACATTCACTTAATCTCAGTTCACGCAATAATTAATATTCACCCAACTTTCGTGTCATTTTATCCATCAATTTAAATCAAACCAAACGTGTAAAACTAATTTAGCCGGAACAGATGAAGCTGATCCTTCACACCTAACCTAACCTATTTTCGTTTCATCATTCGAAACCACATTGATAAACGTCACTCTTGCCTCAACAACGCGTTAACAACTCTCACATGATTCTGTATATGTACGAACGCGTATATACGTGTTATTCTCTTTCATTGTCTGGTCTTCCATTGCCCGCGGTTTGGAAAGTTTAAGAAATGATCCTAACGGTCCCATCATGGAGGTAGAATATCACCATCGACGATTACAAAAATGAAAAATCACGGAGACCGACCAAGATGGAGTAATTACAACGAGATTAATCTTTCTTTCACCGTGGCTTCAATACCTCGCCTTCTCAACCAGAGGCAAATGGATCACCGTTACACACGTGCGAGATTCAGATTTCTCAAAAGGAAATCGTTCCCTCTGCTCTTGCCTTTGTCTGGCCTCCTCCCCTCCTCTCGCGAATATTTCATATTTTTCCCTTATATTTTTCCCTCGTCGAAGTTGGCTTCTGTTCTAATGCAATAAGAGTAAAGATGGTAATAATCGAACAGTAGAAATTATCTTTTTTTTAAATCGAAGATTTCATTCTGTTTGGCGATAATATTTTCCAATCTATCATATAAATAATCCAAAGGTTAATATTTCGTTAAAAATTGTTATCTATTTGCTTTGTATTTAAAATTGAAACTCTAATCGATGCGAAATTATATATTCTTCTCTTCGTTGAAGAGGATAAATTTCAAAAGAATCGAAGATCACTGGGGTTCTTGAAAAAAAGACCAGAACGAACCCTCGCTATTATTCTTAGCCATCATCCGCATATCTCACGCGCTCGACCACTTGTTCCTTCAATCCCCTGAAAAATCGGCAGGAGTGATCTCCTTCGAAGATCGATGCCACTCGTGAGGATCACCTCGAACAATTTTCTTTCGCGGAAGATCCGCCACGTCCACCGCCAAGAATTTATCCTCTCCGTGACGTTTCAAGACTATGCAAATCCCGGAGAAAACGATCCTCTTCCTCGTTTCTCCTTATTGTTTGACCGTACAAAGAAAAATGCGGCGGGCCAGCCGCGAAGTGGGCGAAACGTGGCCAAGGACAATGCTCTACCTGCCATATTGGTATTGGCGATCGACAATGGCGAAAGAGAATAAGGGAGCTGGTTATATGAAGAGGGTACGGGTGAATAGAACCTGCTGTTTTCCTTTCGCCTCGAAAAAGTCCTCGAGGATGAATGGGATCATTAGTCCGCGGGGAAACTGCGAGGAGTCACTGATCGAGATCCATTATTCTTCGGTATATTTTCGTAGGATCAGTGGATACCCGTCAGAAAAGGGAAGAAGAAGGATCCTCGAGGGCCGCGTCTCGATGTCGCTGACAAATTGTCTTCGCTTCGTCACTGAGACCTTTCAGATATAACTCCCGTTCGATTTTCGATCCTTCTTTCTTCCAAGCCTTGGCTAACTTCCTGAGAGATGATCCGTATGGGTAGCTTCATTAGTCACTGATGAACTGTTCGTTGGATAGTTCACTCCTACCTGGAGACGGTAACGAGATATACGGAGAAAGATTTTGTAGAAAAATTTTTCGGTAATTTGTTAAAAATTAAAAATTTTTCCCGGGTTTCCGTTTCGAAGATTAATTTAATGTTAATGATAAGAATAAGTTTTTTGGAATATATTTCAATAATATTATTCCTCAATCTTTAATCCTCAATCTTTTGCAATTTTCTTATTTGTTAATGAAAATTAATTCCCTGTGAATATTTTTGTTGAATTGTAATATGAAATTAAAGTTAGAGTATAGTTCTCATTGAAAAGTTATTGTAACTTTAGTATAGATAGGAACGAGCGCCGCCCACGTTCGTTTATAGAAACAAAATATACTTCGTTTGCATTTTCTCATTAATCGTATATGCTCGATTCATATTTCTTCTTATTAATTACTTTTAACCAACTCAAATATGTAATAACAATAATCTTATGTATTAAGATATTATCTTATGTCAATTCTTAATTAAATTATAAAAATTACCAAAAGATTTTCTTCGACAGATAGGTAGATTAATAGAATAAAGATATATTAATAAAGAATTCTAATTATCATGAAACGTATCAACAAATCTTTGTATATAATATAGACATTACAAAAGATAGATCGAATGGTAGATTTAGATCATCAACGTTGGAAAAAGAGAAAATAAATTTCGTCCATAGAGAGATCGAGTTTCATGCTTTCGATTTTTACGGCTCGTTTAAACGCGCATTATTTCACAATTTTCACAGCGTCGGGTGTCAGGAAAGAAAACGATTCATGGAACAGTGGTACCGCACGGCGTGGCGATTGTCCCAAAAATTAATAGTAGGCGCAACAGTTCATGCACGTGGAAAGGTCAGACCGGTAATAAAGTTGGCTCATGACACGGCCCTCGTTCGACGATTTTTCCGTGCATTGATATATTTTCCGCTCGAACCGATCGATGCAATAAAATGCCGTTTGCCCGGCCACGAAAATTACATAGCGCGATAATTTATTACGCCAGCTCGATAATGTAATTCATATAATTTGCGTAATAAATTATCAAAGCAACTTATACTATTTGCATACACGGTTACTCGAACCAGTCTCTGTGTCAATAACATCTGCGATGCCCATCGAGTGTTTTACGAGGTTGGCCCAACTTTGTATCCGACACTCGCTTTCACCGATGCGTGCAAACAAGTTTTGACAAAATTATGGCACGATTAACGTGCCACGAACCTCCTATCGTTCCAGCTTTTTATCCTTGGTAAGAGTTCCGATTTCTGTGAGAAACCCGGCCACTATCGCATCCCGCAACAGGTTTCATTCAGCATCCGTGAATCTTCTCGCTCGACGAATCGTGTTAAAACGTTTAATGTTTTAAGTAGCTTCGAATTGCGTGTACTCGTATATCATATTAATTGACGTGTTATCGCTTTGATCATAATATGTAACTAGTTCAAGTTTTTTTGCGCATTTGCTAGTTACTCAGGAATGTTAATTGATATCTATTTTAACTTCATTCGTCGCAATGATTTATGAATTTTAATGGAGTAGAAAAGTTTCTTGGATTGAATCGAAACGTTAAACGTGTTGTACGTGATATATCTATTTCCGTGGGAAAAAATATCGATATTAGAGATAAAGATATTAGAGAAAGAGAAAACATTGAGTTATAGTTTCTACGTTACAGAATTCTTCATCTTTATTTATTTAAGTTAAAATTTAAAGAATAAATTTTTGAAATGATTGATAACAAAGAGTTGGAATAAGGAAAAAAAAAAAAAAAACGAAAGCGTGTTTTTACTTCGTAAAATTGTTCGAGCGAGCA